>NW_008825614.1:13207402-13225945 GCF_000699105.1 Pygoscelis adeliae | reverse complement strand
CTAGTCTGCTCTGAAGTCACTTCTCAGTGGAGAGTGAGTGAATGCCCTCCACCACACCCTCCCATGACCCCGTGTCTCTGTATGTGTTTTTCTAGTACACCTCATGATTCCACAAACATTTAAGACTAAAAATGTTAACTTAGTGTCACGCAAGCAGCAGGAGCATGGAAATCAAAGGAAAATAAAGAAAATATTGAAAAAATGAATTAAAAACTGCAGAGGAGAAATGTTAAAGTACAGATTGGTACAAAGTTTTTCTCATGTTCCTGGAGATCAGTCTGGGATTTACAATACCTGCTGTTGTGATGTTACTGTAGACAGGTGACACACACATTGTTATGTGATCAGCTCCTTACACATGAAAGAGACTCAAGACTGGTTTTTTTAGAAACTTGAATAAGTTATCTTTTGAAAGTTATCAGGGAAGCTGAGAGGTAAATAAATGACTGTGTGACCAAAAATTCAGGTAGTAGTATCTCTTCTTCTGCACAGACTGGACATAGTTAAAAACAAACCATCCGAAAGTCTCAAACCAGTGTCTGTCTCTGATCAGACCCTTTGACATGTTTTTCAGCTCAGGGTAGGGGTAACCAGGTGAGACTCAGTGGTTAATGTTTTAAAAGTGGGCACACACATCCAAATGTTTAGCTTTGCTTAAAATCTGTGGCTACAAATCCCAGGACCACTCACAATCAGCAGAGATTTTCTTCTTTGCAGTCAAGTAAAAATGTATATGTGAAGTTTCATCCCTCTCTCCTCCTTAGTCCTGTGTCAAACTTTCCTTGTAAATATCATTATTGTTCTAGGAGCACGTACTTACTACAGACTATAGACTGCTGGCTTTGCCTGCATATTCTTGCCCATGTTATTAAATGGCAATTAGACTTTTCTTTCTTTTTGCAAATTAAAAAACCTGGCTGACATTTACCAAAGCAGAACTGCTGCTCCTTCATCACATTTGTAGAGGAAAGCACTTCTAGAGGCCATCAGGGTGGAAATACACTGACTTCACACCCCATCAGACAGGACTTTCACTGCAATAACTCCACCGCCACACCTTGGTGCCGTCTCCCACGCAGCTGAGCAGCAGCAGCAGCTAGCTACAGATTCAGCCAGATAACACAGGAAGAGTTACACATAGGTTAGTGAACATGAACTCTAGAAAGGTAAAGGCTACAATTCTGGTTTTGTTTTTTAAGCGGAGATTTTGTCACCATTGTATGGGACCAGAAGCTGCAAGCTTAAACAGAAGGCTATTGTTTCTGTCCAGATCTGCTTGCACAAAGCCTGAAAATGGAACAAGATTTGCACAAAATTAAACTAAATGGCAGTGAGATGGATTCTTTTTCTGCTGATGTCAGTTCTCTTTTGCAATTGTGAATTGTAAGTTTAAGGTGAGGCATAATTTTATCACAGCTTTTCTTTTGCAAACAGACTCCCTCTTCAGAGGAGAAGATGGTCTGAATGGGCAGACGTGGCTTGTGTGAATAATATTGCAAGATGGAAAGATCTAAACGATTTGGAGTGATCCTGTGAAGAACAGCTTCTCTTTCCAAGTGTAAGAACTCTTCACTAATGAAAGAGTGCATTTTAAGACTACATGCAATTTTCCTATTTATGGCATGAGGGCATTTTATTTCTTTCTCTGTTGCCCTCAACAATGATCACATCAAGGATGTAAAGTCCTTAGAATTCAATTACTGCATATGCTGGAAAAGTTACAGAGAAAACTAAGCAGTATATTCAGTTGTCATAAACTTAGGGTAACAGCTAAAAAAGCGGTGTTTTAAAGAACAAGTGCACTTGAGCAGTGCCCTGAATGAGTCAGTGGAAATTGCTACCATCTAAATAAAACATGCACTCACTTGTGTCCACAGCCAGAAAACCTTATCCACATTTTATTGCTGTACATATCAAAGCAACGTTTTTTTATTTCATTGTTCAATCAGCTTTGATAACCTCTTTTCCATGTTATAAATAAGCAGAGGTTCCTGTCTGCCGATAAGAATGACTAGACAGAAGCAGACAGAGCAGGATTCATCTGAAAGTTATATTTATCCAGGCTCCAGCTATAGCCAAGCTAGGGGTGTAGGTATATCCTGAAGAAAGCACATTCCATCTATCACAGGCAACTGAGGACAGAGTGAATTGTCGGCTGTGCCTATTGTCTCTCTCCATCGGTCATAGAATTTAGCCGCCTCGGCTAACTTTCAGATGTCTGAAAGCAAGTGAGATGAACCCCCATTCTGGAAATGCCTCAAATCCATTAGTCCATTTCCAATAACCAGATGCTTCCCAGTATGCATATGAACCTTCTTTTTCTTTTTCTCATCCTGTTATCCTGGAAAATAATTTTCCTTATAGAATAACCATTCTAGATGTGAGGGAAGACTGGAATTACCCTTAGCTCAAAAAACAAGATGACATTTCTGGAGAAAGCTTGACAAAACCATTAAAAACAGGATCTTTAGCCTACTCACACACACACATACACACACACACAAAAGTCTTCAGGAACAAAAATTATTCTCTTTTGAAAAGTTTAAGGCCATTTTTCATTTCATTAAGATTTTTTCATAACCTTTGCCTGCAGACTTTCTCTGTGAACTTTATTAAGAAATTGAGTCAAATGATTATGGATTTTTTTCCTCCTGCTAATCACTTTCAATAATCATTTTAAGAATCTTAAAATTTTAATGGTGTAACACTTTTCATAAGGCAAGAAAAATAATAGCAATATAAGCAACTTTTTGCTAAATATTTAATTGGAAAAATACAACACGTGTTTCAAGATAAAGGCTCTTTGTTCCAAAGATCCAACCATCTCTAATAAATTATTTTTCTTAAGTTTTATGCCTGTAACACTTAGAATAAATGATATATCTTACTGCTTTTTTGATAAAAGAGGTGGAATTATTCTTGTTCATTTACAGATTTTATTAAGAAGCAGATGAACTTTCATAACTGGAGAGAAAATGGGCTTTCAGGAAAACTAAGAGATAAATACACTCCTGAGTATGTAATGATATTTTTTCTCCATCACTCCCCACCTCACTATACCAACTGGATTACCTCAGTGTGGTTCCCACAACCATTTTGTGTGTTAAAAATGTAGTTGATCAGCAAATGACATTTCTTCTGAACATAGTTTGGACTCTATAGGGACCCTAAAGAATCTGTAGAGTTAGGTTTAGTTTTACCTTTTGGCTTCTTGGGTGGAAAGACTAAATGACCTTTTTTTTTTCTTTGTTAAAGCAATTTAAGTGCTTTAGGCCAAATTTACAAAGTTTTTTTGTATCTAAAGACAATAGCTCTGAAACTGTTGTTTAGACGTGTACAAATACTATTGTGTGTCTATTAGCATTGTGGTCCTGAGATGTGAGTTTCCTAAGCTTCCAGTAAGAGGGTCCTGTCATCTTTTTTTAAAAAATTCTGCCGATTTGTAAATGACTTTGGTACTAATTGTACCCTTAATATCTCATCTTTAAAGTGGGGATAACATTTTCTATCCTATCTATATGCTACAGCCTGCTTGGAGCAGGGACGGTCTGTCACTGGGTGGGGCTGAGGTGCAGTGCTCATGGACTGTCTTCTGCCGTCACTGGTAATAATAGCAGCTTTAATTAATAGTAACAATAACAATAACACATCACTGCTGTGTAGAAAGTGCAGACAGGTTGGTTTTTCTTGTGCTGCTGTTAATATAAAAATATTTAGATAGATTTGTTTTAGAAACACGGATTTAAATGTCTCAGTCCAAACAAAGATGTTCGGAACGTGTGCAGGGAGAACACGATGTAGCGGCCCACTTTGGAAGCAAGCAGACAAACAAGCAGTCTCTTGCTGTGCTTCCACAAGGCATATTTATTATTTATTCTTATTCTCTGCCCAGTTTATTTTTCAACACCAATTAAAGGCTTATTCCTGTCTCTGAGTCCAAAATACCTTGGGCTTCAGCCATCCTGGGTGTTCACTGTGTTTTGTCTGCCTCTTTGTTCTGCAAAGAGGACAATCAGCCCAGCCTGCTCACTGCAAATACTGAATCAAGATATCATCAGGTTATTTTTTTCCAAATGTTTCCTTTTTCTGAGGAGGGGAACAACAGCAACCAGCATTATAAACAGGGAGGCCTTTTTACCTAATAAGTCTATATGTATTAAGCAAAAATGAAATGAAGATGCTGCATTGTCAATTCTCTGATTCACTAGGTTGCTCCAATAATTTTTTTTAACACGCTGTCCTGTAATTGCATTTTAGATGCTGGAAAGTTGTGGCTGGTTTTCTTTTCCCAGCCACTGTTAATTCTGCTAGGCACTGATGGCTTTTATCTTCATCTGGGTATCAGTCTGTCCTCTGAAGTCAGCTTGTCTCTAGAAAACAAGTTTGTTGCACTAGACATTTCAACGGCCCACAAAAAATGTTCATGGCCCTCCAAGTCATAGCTAAACCTGGCAATGAGTCAGAAACCACCAGATCAACATGGTACTGGGTTCAATCCAGTCCTACTTCAGCCATGGATGTCCCACTGCAGGGACACCACCTGGTGTGCAAAATGGTGTGCTCTGTCTGGTGTGCCTAGAGAGAAATGACAAAGAACCTAAATTTCCTAATTCTGACACACCTCTTCCCCCATGCAGGAAACCTGCAAGGAATGGGCTGAAATGGCTGCAGGGATTTCCTTGCAGAGGTTTGCAGACCTGTTTTCTCATACCTGCACCAAACAGAAACATCCTGAAGAGCTTACAATATTTCTTAACATGCTGGGACACGGAGGGGGCCCATCTGGAAATGAGTAAGTACCGAGGTCCATGGGAATTTTCAGTGCTTATCCTCTTGCAGTTGGCAATAACTCTGAGGCTTGGGAGAAATAAGTTCAAATCTCTGCTTCGCAATGGATTTTCTCTGTGACTCCTGTGACCTTAGCAAGCAGGCATTTACTGCCACGGGGAAGCCCCTGTACTCGTCCTAGCTCCCCACGCTGGTGAGCAAGCCCTGGGTATTGCAGACTGTCTGTCTCACTGGCTCCTTCCTCCTACATGTCACATTCAGAAGGAAGGCCTGCTGACCTCTGGCAGACAGGCTTTTGAAGCAATACAAAGTGTGTGCTTCTCTGTGGCTGTGGATTAGGGACATGGTTCTACCACCTCGGGTGACTTGACCATGCCAGAAGTCAAGAGAAAAGGGGTACAGGATGGAAGAAGGGCCATCAAGAGGTCCATTGACATGTCATGTCACTTAATGTGGGCAGTCTTCCCACCTCACATGACATGACCATCGCTAGGTTGTCTTCTCAGACAAATTCTGCAACTTTGTCTTAGAACTCACAAGAATACTGTGAAGATCACTAGAGTCAAGACTGCAAGGTACTGCTCTGCAGAAATAACAGGAACTATTTACATACTTTAATACAGATAGAAAGAAAAAGAAAACAAAACAAAACCTGGATCAAGACCAACTGATTATCTTCCTAAGGGGCAAAAATCAGCCCACAGACTACATTGTGAAGGGAAGAGCTCCACAGCTGGATTGTCAGAGAGGAAAAACTTGGCACAGCATCCTGCAGAAGTGTAACAGCTCCCATGTTCATTATAAGATTACAATTAATGATTAATGCTCATCCAGGCCCAGCTGCTTCTTCCGCAACTGTTATATGCATTGCTCTCACTAAAGCTGCTGGCGTGGCAGCCCTTTCGATGCCAAGGGGAGTTCCCCGTATAAATAGAGCAGAAAGTGAAGATTCACACTGAGAATGAACAAGGAAATCTGACAGAGGATTTTCTCTCTCCATCAACCACAGCATGCGAAAAGCTGTTTGTTTCTGCGTCTGCAATTGATTAACCAAACACTGGCAGAAGGTACCAAATGAACCTGTGCAAGAACAAAAAGGCATCTACATGTGCTCCTGGAAGGCTACCTGCAGTTTTCTAGGGGAGCTATTCTGGATCTGAGATATAAGGTCAGACTTCAGCCAGTTTTCCTCTCTCCAGGGGCAAGACAGAAGTTTGCTTTTGGCCATTAGCCGCGACACTTCCCTGCAGCTGCCCAGTTTGCAAGGCCTCAGCTACTCCAGCCTACAACCTCAGGTCTGCCCATGTCCTTCTGGAAGGGAACATGTCCTCTTCCATAGGGGAAGCCAAGGCAGGGATAGCTCACACAGAGTAAGATGTATGTAGTCCAAATCTCTATCCATTGCTGCATTCTTGTTCTAACTTTTAACTTTCAATTTTGTGCTTAAGTACTGGAAGCCTATCATTTATAGGGCATTTCTCTGTGACAATTTTGTTTGGGAATAATGGAGTGGAATTGACTTTGAAAAGCAGCAGAGGATATAGGGAATGCAAACATTTACCAACTCCTTTGAGGAACAGCAAGACAAGAAAACAAAAAAGAGGGAGGGGGTACATATAGACACGATTATAAAATGAATATTATATTTCATTTCCTAACATCTGTGGAACAAAGGGACGTCGAATGCCACTGAGTTTAAATCCTATCACCTGAGAGGGCATGTAGAATGGAGAAAGATTTATCATGGGTTCTTTAAGCTCTCAGTTTTCTGCCTAGCAGATACGTAGCACCCATTTGTAGCCTTTTCCGCATCTTTTTAACTTTGAAATAATTGAGTATCTATGAGATTGGCAGGAGATCAGTGCTATGAAAAGGGCAAGAAGATACAGTAAATGGGAAAAGTATCTCTACAGTTAGAATTGCTTTGTGAGCCATTAACTTTTGGTACCTTCCCTGATCTGAGGGAAGATCTTTATTAATAGGTTCTTCTTAACAAGGGTTGCAGCAAGATATAGATTTCCAAACTGGCTGCCATGGAAACAAGTGCTCATTAAGCCCCCCCAGCAAACCCCTGTCCCCTTTTTACATTGTTAGTGCTGAGGTGACAGTCTGCATATACTCAGACTTTTTGTTTCCTTCAGTCAGGTTTGAGGGTCTCTTAGTGTGTGAGGACTCTTTGCCATTGGAGATTACAAAGAACCACCTTTTCCTTCCTCGCTCCCTTTCAGCCGACATTTGGGCAGCTGAAATAAAGTTCCCAGGAGCCCCCAAAATACTGAGAACAAAGGGCACCAGAAAAATTGTAAATAGGTGTGACAAGACCCCAGGCAAAATCTGAGACTAATTAAACAGATATGAAGGCTTAAAAAAAAAAAAAAAGAAACAAAAACAACAAACCAAACCCTGTGATTACCTATATTTGGCTGTAAAAATTGGTAACATTGTCTTTCTGAAGACTGCAAAACTTGGTTGGTTCGTATATTTTCAGCGAGGAGATAACCTTTTCCTCACACACAGAAATGGTAGGGGGAAGATGATGTATATATTCTTGTGACCCTTAAAGAAACTTACCCTCTCACTTGAAATAGGGGTGCTGTCAGCACTTGGACTATGTTTAAGGAAAATAAACAGGACACCCAGAGGCTTTTGTCACACTCTTTTTAATTTGCTGCTCCTCTTGTGCTTAGAATACAGAGGACTGCAGTGTTATATATAGTTTTGTCTATAGTACTGTGTGGTACTGGTGGCCTCTGGTGGGTGGTAGCATACAGAGATTGTGACAGCTTTAGGAGAACTAACCTAGATGTGCCAGTGGTCTGATGGCAGCTCAGTGAAGCCTGGGCTTTTCTAGCCTGGGCTTGTCTACCCTCATCTCTAGTGCAGTCTTACTTGCAGGCACTTTGTCACATGGCCAACCCAGGAAGACCAATACCCATCATGAGAACTCATTGTCACACTTGGGAAGAACTGAGTGTGTCTCATTTTCACTGCAAAATCTGACTTCTCTTACAGGTGTGCTGGCATAGAAAGGGTTTGGTGTTTTAATAGCAGTCTCTCCTCTTCTTTCCCACTGGAAGGAATTACTCAGCCAATGCCAGCATGCCTGACAGTGTCTTGCATTAAAATGCTCTGCTCTGTAATTGCCATGACACCCCTGTATGGCACTGGGCTCACACAGAGCAAATGGAACCCATAAGCCAGTAAAACTACCAGGCACAGGTCAGGAACTCAGCTTGCCACTGGGGAGTTTCCTCACAGGCTTGTGTTTGCTAGTGTCTTAAGATAAATCTCTGGGAAAGCTCTTCAGCAAACTAGATAAAAGGTCAAGAAGGGTTTTTATTCTACCATCCTCTGCCTTCAAGTTTGCCTTCTGTCACAACCTTGATTAGTCTGTCATTGTCTATCTTTTTCCATATCTTTATTCCCCTTGAAAAAGCCCTTCTTAAGTATCCCCACTGAAGGTGTTTGCATGGCCAGTCTATGAGCTCTGTATCTGTGAGATCCCCACACCATTTCTGGCCAGACTGGTGCATTCATACAGAGGACAAGGCTCAGTTTTGGACTTAGTTTAACTGGTTTAAGTCCAGGGGTTGCTGCACTGCTCTCCATTGTGTCCTGCAGTTAATGGTCTTGCCCCTTAACTCGTCTTTCTCTATTGCTTAGGTCTCAGGAGCTTTGCAGGGACTTATTTGCCTTGTGCACTGCATTTATCCTCTCTTACCCAGCTAAGGTGGGGCCACTGCCTCTCTCTCCCATGCAGACACCATAGTAAAAGTGAAGGTGCCTAGACCCTCCACTGGTTTGTGTTGGCACAGTCCCACAGATTTCAGGAAAGCTTAAATGATTTATATGGGCCCAAGTAATTCTAATGATTAAGCAAAGGCCATTTTGTTAGCTGCCACCTAAAAATGTGATTTCATACCAAACCCACCATTTGCTGGCATTCATTGGTGACTGAAGCAAATAATCTCAATTTAAAGCCAAATAAGATAATGGAGGAGAAGTTCAGCAATTGGGCCATAGAAACAGTAACAAAAAGAGACCACCGATGCAGTTAATGTCATCAGGCCAAGGTAAGTATCAGCTGTTTGTGCATGAAGATAATCAGGGTTTATAGTACAAAAGTGAGTCTCTGTGGGATTAGGTTTGGAATATTTCATCAATTATATAGCTGTAAGCTATAATAAAAAATAATAATATCTTGCACTTGCATAGTGCTTTCATCCTCAGATCTCATCTCGAAGCACTTCATAAACATTAATTAAGCCTCCCGCCCGTGTTAAGTACATATTAGATTATTATTATTATATCAGTTTTTAAAATGGAAGAAAGAAGTTAAGTGATTCACCCAAGGTCACCTCCATCATGCTCAAGAGGGCTGTCAGCTGACAGTCATCTGAGATGCAGTCTCCAAACTGAAAGAAAGAATAGGGTGAGCTTGGGAGGATAAAGTGGTATTGCTGCTTCCTTCTGATGTTCAGCTGTACCGGAGATGGAAATGTTGTGTCTTTGTAATGTACCTGTTGTTAGCTATGCATGGGTAAAAAACAGTTTTATGAGCAATAGAACTAATGAAACCTGATTTCCTTCAGATGTTTGTCTCATGCTTGTACTTTGTTTCTCTGCTCCAAGCTTTTCTTAAGACTGGCGCATCCATATCATGACGTAGATTCATTAATGCTTAATTTGTGCTGAGATCACTCTTCAACCTTCCTCTCAGCAAGGGATATTTATTTGGGTCTTTTCCTCCACTCCCTTTTTTTCTGAAACCGAATATCTGTGAGGCCTTTCCACTCTTGTTAAATTTACTTTGAAACTGGCCAATGTACTCAAACATCACTAGGAAGGAGAAAACAGACTCATAATGCAACCACAGGCTTGGTTTCCTATGTCTTTTCTGCTTTTGTGCGTATCAGCTGAACACCAGTGGACCATACAAAGCTTACATTTCAGGAAAAACATAAGAAGCTTTTTTCTCAAGTGGACTTTCAAGCACTAAGTTTATACAGCAAAAACGGATTTTTTTTAACAAATGCATGTCTTCCCTATCTCTCTCCCTGCTTTCAGGACAGCCCATGCCATTACAAGCATTACTTAAGGGTTAAAGATACTTACAGAAGTTAAAAACCTTAAGGGACACAGCTTACAAGAGGCATCACTGGCACAAGCAGTAACAGAGGACAACACTGTGACTAGAGACTAATGTTTAACAGAACAGCTCCCACTTAGGCATAAAAATAGATTAATAGTAACTTTTTATGAATTATCTCCCTCATCTTATTTTGTTCTTTTGCAAGTCTGGCTATAAGCATTGATGGAGGGGGAGACCACTAAGATCCTTGACAAATCCTACCTAGTCTAAAGCATTTGTCACCAGGAGATCTCAAAGGAACAAATAAAGGAGGAGGTTTTCCTGTCCTCATCTTACCATGTGTGGAGAATGGGAAAGCCAAGACACAGAGCAGTGAGGTGAGCTGCCTTTCACTGCCTGGTAGTGGGGTCCCCACACGCCAAGCCATGCAGGAGGGAATTGGGTATTTTGCAAAAATTAGTACTTTGCTGTGCTTATGCGCTTGCTAGAACCTGAGAATGTGTCTTTCAAAAGACATATTTGGAGGGGCTCTTATATTGCAGCAGAATGAAAGTGAATGAAAATGATACTGCATTAGTAAAGCATGTATCCTATCTTATCTATTCTGTCTGCCAAGCCCCAGTCCAAGAACAAACACCTTCAGCTCCCCATTTTGGAGATACGATGCTCTGTGATGTGAGGCTCTCTATTCTGGAGAGTTCCTCTTTGGGTTTCGCCTGCAGGAGATTTGAAACCCCACAGTACCCATGGGGTTTATGATCTCTCTGCTGTGCCTTTGAAGGAGGGATGGAATCTATATGTTTTCAAAAGGCAATAGCTTGCTAAGTGGCTATGGCATACATAGCAGTATTGGATATAGATACACTGATACTCTGCATCTCTCCCTGTCTCTTTGACTTGTGTCAAGTAAAGCCACCTGTGTTAGGACTGTACGTAGTGACACTTTGTCACTCTGGGAATTTGGAAATTGAAAGTAAGTCCTGGCATAAGTGAGAACAACTAAATATTCTCTAAGTCCTGACGGGTTCCTAAGGATGCCAGGGACCTGCTCCACAGCCCAGTGACCTACAGTCTTCTGAGAGCGATGCGGGACAAAGACACCTTCTCCCACTCCTGCAGGAGAATGACAGGTATGGTAAAACAAAGCAAAACCAGTGAAATACTCCCTTGGCCACTGCAGCCAACCTGGACTGGGGATGTGGGCTGACTCCAGACCAGGAACACATGCACTTTCCTTGTCATCTGGACTGATTTAGAGTTCATTTGCTCAAGATTCACATATACTGAACTGTGACACTTTTTTCTCCTCTGCCTCTCTCTCTTGCAACAGATGGATTGCAGCAAAGAGTGAGGAAAAAATAGCACCTTACTCTCTTGCAGGAGAAACAAAGAAGGAGGCAACATCTTCAAGCAAACACCGTCTTTCTCTTCTGGCCACAGAGCCATTCACTTTCAGTCTCCAGTCCTGTTGGCTGGAAAATGAATAAGATCCTCTAATTAGTTTCCTCAGTAGTTTTAAAGCTGGTAGTCCACAACATAACAGGAAGGGATAAACAAGCTCACAGTCACAAACTGATTGATAGGAGACTTTCAGTGCCTCACGCTGAAGAGATTTAAGGCCTAATTTAAAGCCCTTTGAACACCATTTGAAGTTTTCTATCAATGTCACTGAGGGGTTTGGATTAGTTCTCTGATGAGTCAGACACACATAAGGTTTTGTGGGAAGAGTGTTGTTTTTTTTTCCTCAGATTGAGGAAGTTACTGTTCCTTCTCGGCAATAGAAAATATCTATTAAAGTACTCATATATTTGTGCCCAGCCAGCTCCTTTGGTTGACCTCTGTGACTGCTGTTCATACAGATGTGCCTGATACGATGCAACAAAGTTTTTTTCTTCAAATTTCATGAACTTATAACTACAATGAGTATGTGCTTAAATAAAAGAAAGATTAAATATTTTTGTTAAATGTGGAGAGTACCTTTGGATGCCAAAATTAATTATGTGTTGAAAATGTAGCTATCTATTTGAAATTGCAAGAATAATAGATATGAGGCATTCTTAATAAACTAAAACCCCTTGGGCTTTGAACTCTCTACCCGTGCAATAAAAGGCAGAGAATTTAGCTACAAAGTTACATAGCCAAAAACTTATTCACAAAGAATGCTTTACATCAAATACAGGCAGAGTTTTCTGATTCCCTGGATGTAGTAAAAAACACTATACATGCATGTGTTTTTACAGATGTTTGACATACAGGATAGAGTCCAAGGGGTTTCGGACTAGACATTTTGCAGTCTCGTAATTGAGACCTCTCTGATAGGTGCATGACAGCTACTCAATATCCCTTGTCCCTGTCTCCGGCTCCCCAGTGCTGTGCAACTTGCTCAATTTCAGTGATAAACCAATTCCTGAATATAAAGTATATAAATATATGAATATAAATTAATATAAAGCACTTGGGATCCAGAAGATGAAATAGCCACTGATACAATTTATTTAATTGTCCTCTTACTACCCAAAGCCACTTCTAGTCATTTTAGGTGACAATGGCTAAGACACAAAAGAACATAATAGAATAGCACAAAATTATCTATTAAAAGTCAGGAAAGGTCATTTCATTTCAGGAAATTCCATCCTCACTTAATGATATAAATGCCACAAAAATACACTAGTCATTCTTTAAAAAAAAAATAAAGAAGAAACTATCTGTTTCATAAACAATTTTTCTCACTGTTAAGCCTATTAGCTTAATACAATGTACCATTTAAGGAGATCCAACCCCCAAAATATGATAGGTAAGATGTAGTGTCTTGCTTTCTTCCCTTTATATTCCCTCACATTTTATCCTGGAGAGCAGAAATTTGACTTGTTTCATTCTCCATGTAATTTTAAAAAATTCACATGAGATTCAACCAGCACGGTCCCTTCAAGGAAATACTCTGCTTAGGGAATGCCTCTGCCATAGTTACTCATAATAGGAAAGGGAATGAAGAGGAACCTGTGTAAAGACAAGAGAAATGGTTTTGTGGTTAAGCAACAAACTCTGGACTTGAAGGACACTAGCCTGATAAGAACAATCAAGTTAACAGCAGCCAGATTTTCCATAAAGTTCAGCTCCTCAGCCAAAGGAAACCGCCAGATTTTCAAAGGCCCTAGCAGTTTTGCTTGGCCTCAGGTCAGCAAAACACTTGAATACTTTTAAATAATTTGATCAATGATTCTACTTGTTTACTTAATGCTGGACATCTGCTAAATGCCACATTGAATCGTTATCTTCATAGATGCTGGTTTGGGAAGGACTTGGCTGGTCAGGCCAGAATTCAGTCAGGGCACCAGTGGGACTTCACCAAAGACTATGGTCAGACATGTGCCCATTTGATGGCTATGTCTATGTCACCAAGTAATTTGGTGCAACAGGAGCAAAGAAGTAGGTTGACACAGTCCCTGCTGAGCTTCCTACATGTTCACTGTTTACAGTTTGAGACTTTTGCTTCAGACTAGATTGAGTCTGATCCACTGGACTGAAAGTCACCACTGAAGAAATTGTTTAAACTGGCCAATGGACCAGGTCCTGTTTTGGACCTTCCTGTCCCTGTGGGAGCAGGCTGCATTTGGTGAACTCTGTAGGTGGAGCTTCTGGGTGCAGTTCATTCAGACCAGGCAGTTTGCTTCAAAACTGCTCCACTACTCCAAAGAACACCACTAATAGATGAAGCTGTGATGGATTATCTAAAAATGAGGAGAGAGAACTGCTTTTGGAAACAGCATCTTAAATCTCCCTAAGCTACAAGGAAATCACTGTGGCAGGCACTTAAATGTCCTTCCTCAGTTAGAGACAATCTTCTAATCAGGTACCTTTATGCCTCAGTTCCCAACCTGTTGTACTTCCCTTCTTTATCTCTCTTTGATAGCAATCTGGGCTGAAATTTCCCAAGGGGTTTAAATAAGAAGATGACAGAAGCTACTGAATGGTTGTGGGATATGGAAGCCAACTCTCTTCAGAAATTCCAGCTGGGACTGAAAGCATCTTAGCGAAGGTATTTTTCCTCATCATGTGTTTGCACAGTGGCTGCCATACAGAGGACACCCCCTGCCTCCACCTTGTATTAGACATTTAGTTAAGTTCAGTTGAAGAAAATTGCTGCAGTAATAGGACAAATGAATCAAAACAATATTTGCAGAATATTAAAAAATGGCTTTTTTACAATCTAAGACTTGAAATTCAGCACTGTTTTTCTATCCCAAATCTATCTGCTTGCTTGTTTTGTCAAAAAGTTGACATTTTCAGCTGCAGAGTGATGAATTCCAAGGAGTTTCAGTTCTATGGCTTACTGTAAGTTAAAAAATATTAAGAATAATTTACTAGGAATAGAGTCAACCTGCAGGTTGTTATAATTCTGTAGTCTTCCTTAGACGGGCAGGCAGGCTGTCAGCTATTAAACAGTGACCTAATATTCCACTCTCACTTTTGCTGCAAAGCTGGAATTCCCCATGTTATTTTACCAGGAAATAATAATAGAACATCTTCAGGCACATGCCTAACAATTCATGCCATTATTGTTAATAATTCTTTCTGTCTTTTTTGTGATGCATGTTAACACAAAGAAATGGAAGTAATTTCAAATATTCCTGTAGAAATTTGAGTATTACTAACGTGTTTATCTGTCATAAAGCACTTGAATATGCTATTCCTAGTAAGTGCATGAGTTCATGAGTGTGCGTATATGTACATGTGCGTGCATGCACACATGTTCATATCCATGTGCCTGTTCATGCATGTGTATGTAAGTACACGTATCAGAGGTGTATGCATGTAATTACAGCTTCTGGATGGTTACAATAATTAAAAAATTATAATTAAGGATGCCTTGAAAGAGGTTTCACATCTCATTATGGTGGGAGAGTTATCTCTAAATACAAAGTCAAAAAAAATCTTGTAATATCAGGCAGTGTTATTAAAAAACCCAGGTGATTTGAAAAGAAGCGTGGCTTATAATTCTTACTACTGAGTTACTTCTTCAAGTTTCACTAATTGCTATGAAAAAGAGTCAAATATGCATACCATTTTCTTATTTATAGGTACAAAACTCTTTCATGTTAAGACAAAACTAATCTGAATTTCCTTAAACATATCTTAGTATCTAGGTCTCAGATAAAGCTGGTATGAAATTTGCAGATGCTGAACCTGTTCTCATGTGCTTAAACCTAGGGTAATAACTTCAGCCTTTATGTAGTTATTGCCAAAAACCTCAAATCAGCCTCCCTCCTCTCTATCAAAAAAAGCTGCTATCTTTGGAACTAATCTCATGGCCTGCATAGAATTAATTCAGTCTAGTTTCAGTAAGCCTTTGTATATATATTATATGATCATACCTGTTTTCTTCTGGCATCAGTGAATTGCTTGTGGAATTAATTCCCTGGCAGACTTTACAGTGGAGTATAATCTTAAATTGTTTACTAGGCTACAGTGTGATTTTTATCTACCAGAGGCTCAAACAGTGATACCATCAGTTACAGAAATGCAACACTGCTATGCTAGAAAAACTACATATTGATCTTATCCATACTCAGCATTCTGCTTCCAAATCTTGCAAGCTCCCAAATAAACATGTAAGTGAAAATGGTGGCTTTAAGGTATTATGGAAAATGAAATTGCAAAAAAAAAAAAAAGCGCTCTCAGATGAATTAGGATAGTATTTTTATGACATTCATCGATCATTCTTGAGCCAGAGTATAAACCGGTACACAAGCATATTGGGTTGCTTGCCCAGAATCTAGCTGTTAACAAACACGTTTGGGAGATAAAGACTACAAATCCACTGTTGCACACATGCTGTATGACTGTCCCTTTCTCCAGTAATACCTTTTGGGAGGAAAGTTATTTGAGCAATTACACTGACTTTGGGCACTCAGTTATAGTGGTTCTTGTCATGCACAATATTTGCATTTTACATCCATTGAATAGGGGAATAGAAATAGTTCCAGATAGCAAAAATTGCAAAAAAAATTCATAAACTGGAAAAACAAATCAGCCACTGAATTGTACGTTAGCTCAGTGCTTTGCTGGGTAGCACCAAAGGTTAAAAACCAAACCAAACCAAAAAACATACACACACAAAAATACCCTCTTTTATAGGAAAAGGAATGTCATGGTTTTTATAGGGCTTACTTCTAATTCCCTGCTGTGATTGGTTATCTCTAGTGGAGGATAGGGACTCCAGTAGCTTTGCTAACCATCTGTGCCCTTTAGGCAGTCCTGGGTCATATATAGGAGAGAACCAAAGTCAGACAGAATTATTTTAATCTTGTGGGGTTGTCTATGTGTAGACAAGCTTTACTGATGCTTTGTAGCCTCTTTGTGATGCTTCACATAACCTCACATTTTAAAATAACTTTTAATGAGTTTTTATTTAACACAATCATTTTATCGTTGACATTGTCACAAAGGAGAACCCAGTCCTGCAAACCTTCATTCATAGTAGTTTTAAAAAAAAAAAAAAAAAGAAAAAAAGAAGTATTAAGCTTTGACAAAGACTTTTCCAGTCCCAGATTAAAGTAATTTTCAAAAGAGGTAAATGGTATTATGCCCGCTTGGTCCAGGTAAGGTCCCACTGAAATCAAACAGAGGTCTGAGCATCTGTGAGATGAGTAACTGTATCAAAAATACAATCAAACATTAATCAAAGTGAAAGACATTTCATGGGGAGATGTCAGCACATAACTATTGTGCACAGGTATTAAAAAAGTAGCTGTACATTGGCATTTAGTAGAATAACTTTTATTTTTAAAAATATAAAAACAATTACATAAATATTATTGAATGAAATGCTACGAAGTTTAGGTGTGTCAGAAAGAAAGCTGACGCAGCAGATACAGTCTGAGAAGAGGCAGAAATTGACTGAGCCAAAGAGTTGCAAAGAGCTTGTTCAGACAGCAGGAACTGGTAAGGAGTAGTTTCCCGCAGCATTAGTGGTGATTTCTGTGTGCTGGATGGCAGCAGGGCAAGGAAGAACAAGACACCATCGAAGAGACCACAAACCTGACAAGGCGATTGTGAATCCAGGCTTGCAGTGCGAGTGCAAGTCTGCTTGATGGTCTGCCCTGGCTGGCCCAAACTCTAGAGCCAGCTGCTGGTATGGGACGTGTCCACAGCGCGGGAGCTTGGGCAGTCCCAGCAGCTGCCTGGGTACGTGCACGGAAAGAGGTGCCAGTGGCTGGGCTTGCATGTATTTCCACTATTCGCACTCAGCCCTGTGAACATCACATCAGCATAGCTGTGATGCTCGCAGGGCTATATCAGAAATCACTGCAGGCTGGGTTCAGCCCGCAGCCTGGGCCACCGAGGTCCAAAACATTTCTTTTTCACTGAGCTACTGCCTAAGTGCAGCACAATTGATAATGTTCACCGGGGAAGATCTGAAACAGGAGGCTGGAGCACATTGCCAGGCAGGACTGAGTTGCCTTGGCAGCACTACCTGGTAGTGAACTTGGAAAAGTAATTAATACAATATTTAATTTTACTCAAAATGAATGTCATGCAGGTGAGGACTTATTCAACACTCACTAGGTGGTAAAGCTTTTAGAGTCAGACTTTATGTAGGTTTCTGTATTTCTGACCTTTGAGCAAGTTTTTCCTCCTTGTCCCTTCTCTGCCCCTTGCAGAAATACGCAGAATGTAACTCTTGGTCACTCAATTTTTCTGTCTTTCCAAAAAGGCACCAACTACATCACTCTTTTCTGGTTCTGGAGTATGCTCCTACTCAGATCCCTCCAGGCATTAGATATAATCAGGACTCAATCATCTCCAGAGGATAAAACATGATGTTTTTGGAACAAAAATTGCACTTCATGTGTACCTTCCTAGCCTGTTGTGAAGTCTTGAACTGCAATAGTTTGGAAATGTTTGTGACCCTCTGTAGCTTTGCTGACAGCTGGTGCTTTTAATATAATTAAGTAAATAACCCAAATGTATACATGTCTGGTCTGTAAAGCCTGACCTGAAATCTCACCAATCTGCTTGAAGCTGCCTGGCAGTTCTGTTTTTGATCCCAGCTGGAAATACCAAAAGAATTGATTTTGTCATTGTGAGAAGCCTACAAATTTGTGAGTATGCATACACAAATGAATATACGTACATATGCATACACACATAAAATCTGGATCTTTTTAAAAAAGCTCAGTTACATGTGGTACTAGCAGTGAGTAAAACTTTTAGGAAGGAGTCCAAGTTTATCCAAAGCAATTCAGTAGTGCTTAATTTAAACCCATTTTAAACTTGAACTTTACTGCTCTTTACCATGGAGACATTCATAGGTAATAGCTTCTCAGATAATCAAATCTGAACTATTGTATTAAATTAACTCAAAATTAATAACCAGAAGGCCCCAGAAGTGAATTAGAGAGAGCAAGGTGTTAACAACACTGAAATGAGGGGGAGACAGAGCAGGATTAAAGAATAAAGAGCAGATAAGTAGAAGAAATAACTATTTGGTGCCTTTTATGCAAAGCTCACAGAAATGTCTATCTTGTGGGTTAAGGCTGAAATCAATTTATCTGTATTTGGACAAGCCTCACAGTCTCAACAGGAGCCAGGAGCATAGGGAATCTAGAAACACTTGCACAATTATTAACAATAGCCTTGCTAGCGCAGCCCAGCCATCCCCG
>NW_008825614.1:13158942-13206758 GCF_000699105.1 Pygoscelis adeliae | reverse complement strand
CATGCGTTCTGGCCATCACAGCAAGCCCTGGGAGAAATTCAAGTCAATAGAGAGAACAAACTGTGTGACACGTGTGAGTTTGTTTTGTGCAGAGCTGCATCTTTTTCCCTCTGAACTGTGTAGTCCCCCAAGGAAATTGGTGTGCTGCTGTAGAAATCAAATGAGTTCACACCAAGGTGTCTGGCAGCGGCCAAAGAAAGACTTCTGAATGAGCAAATAAAGAAGTACTATACTTAAAAAAACAGGCATTTGAAGAATTACAGCATTGCTACCATGAGCTGGATAACCAAGATGTGTGAACTGGCACAACTCTGTTGATTTCTCTTTATATGATTTAAAGGTCTGGCTAAACATCTTTAAGGGTCATTGAAAGTAGAAAGACCATTAGCTGAGCCTCTGGTGGGATATAATCCCTGATTTAATAGGGTACTGACGCCTGAATGTAATATAGCAGACACTGGGAAATGCACTTTGATGTATCCGCTAATGTTTCAAGTTGGTTGTAAGCTTGTTTTTTTCTTTTTTTTTTTTTATGATAGTCTAGTGTTAGAAATTTTATTGACGCCTCTAAGAATCAGATCCATTTAGCGATATCTACAAGTTAGTTGCCTTGTGTAGCTTAGTAGTTTGGGCTCAGTAAAGGCCAAGAAAAACTCCAACAGGAAATTTGTCCCATGTTAGGAAAAGTGTTTATGATGACAAAGTTAGCTGAGATAAAATGCTCATTCAGGAAAGCATCTGGGGACATGCTTTTATCCTATTGACAGCAGTAGGGCTTAAGCTCATGTTGTAAGTTAAGCGTATACTTAAACATTGAAAAAAAGATGCTTTCCAAGATTATGGACTTTGGTGACTGAATGACTACTTGTTTAAGTACCATAAGGTCAACAGGCAGCTTTCTTGGCGCAGTTATGTGATAGAAAAGTCTTACATTCTTCTCCATATGCTACAGAAACTTAACTACCCATAGTAACAGCATCAAAATTCATGCAGGTGATGAGTAGAACAGACAAAAAAAAAGAAAAAAAATATTTCAAGCCACAGCTTCCTCCTTGTGAGGGACACAAGTAAGTTACTACTTCTTCAAACAGTATTTGACTGTAGTCCCTTAGAGGGTACAAACAACACAGGCTAAACTAACACAGATTACCCTTACTTTTGAGTACATGCACTTAATATGGATTAATTAAGACAGCTGTTCTTCAGTAACTTGGTCATATCTTTTGGCACTCAGTTAGGAGCAGAAATATAGAGCTTTTTCTGGGAGGTAAAAATTTGTCTCAGACTAAGATTCAAACTCTTCTCTGATGGGAAGCCTCTTTTCTACTCTTTTTGCTATTTGAAGAATAGATCCATATTTTCCAGAAGGATAATTTGAAATTTGCAGCAGACAAAATTCCAACTAGTATATTAAATTGAAAGCTACATCATTGCTTTGCTTGTACTGGAGGAGACATCCATGATGCATTCTGTCATATTTGATTATTATTTTTTTTAGGCAAGTGATTTGAAAATCCTGACATGTAGTTTATTAAAAACATCTTTAAAAGTTTTGAATGCATTTTGAAGAAAAATTCCCAGATGTATCTTCTTGCATGGGAGAGAGAGGAGTATTTGACCCATTTATTACAAAAGCACTTCAAAAAAATGCTTAGCTTCACGAAATTCTTCAAGTACTGTTCTATTAAAACAAGGACATGGAACAATATATTCAAGGGATTAGGATTTTAAGTTAAAATTCCTATTCTCAGACTATTTTCAGTGAACTTAAAAACTCATATGTTACTGCCATTAAAAAATAATAAGAAAAGAAGATCAAATGTGGCAATGAAAACCAGCTGTCCCTGGTACCATGCAAATAGTGAGTCAAAAATGGAATAGACATGTCAACGCCAGTGAGAATATCTGTCCCATTGGTCTGTAAAATATATTTCCAGGAAACACATGTACTTATTTCATGCTTGGAAAGATACATAAAATCTCATAAAAGTGCTATGAGGGGATAAATAACCAAAAAGGTGTTGTGACAGAGGAAGTCTGCAGATAAATGATTAACCAAGCAAGATATTTGCTTGTGTAGCAAGGGCAAGAATACTAAGGCTTTTTTTGTTCAAGGGATGTGTTGAGAAAGCAAGGATGGAAAAGGAGCTTATGAAGAGGAAAAATCACTGGCAGGCAAAAAAGGGGAAGTAATGGAACAGGGAGTGGTATTCCTCATACTGCACCTCCAAAGAGCAGTTTGGGAAATGGCACTCTTGTCCACAGCTAATTTCAGAGATTCAAAAAGGAGAGAGAAAGAGCTAGCTAGGCAAAAACTAAGTTCTGGCGGTCTTTTACAGTAGCTTTCTTTAGCACAAAGATGCTTCATGATTCAGTTATGTACATGAGCTTTGTCTAGAAAGGATGTATAATATAATCAGTTTGGAACCGTAAACATCTAACTTTCTTGCATTACAGAAAATCACTGCCCGGTGCTGCCAGGCCCTCTTTTGCTTGCCATGATCATCACAGATGTGGATGATCTATTCAGTACCACTTTAAAAAGCGGGATGGTTGGAAAGGTTATGGGCTGTTTTCCTTAATGGCAAAACCCACACCGTTGTCCTTTCAAGTGCAGAAACATACCTGTCACGGTCCTCAGGGGGGACCAGGGAGTGAGGGATGTTTGACGATGAGATATTGAAAACAGAATCACAGAGTACCTGAGATACTTTTTGTAAATATCAGTTCTAGACTGGATTTTTAATCCCAGACCTCTAGAGTCAAATGGGACCTGGAGAGAGGGCAAAGTCCATTTCTTATCTGTCTGCTTCAGCACCCAAAATTAGTACTGCGGCAGAGAGGAGATGTTTTTATGATACTCTTCCAGTTCCTGAGTGGACTCACAGTCAAAGAACATTACCTTAAGCCTTGTGAAGCTCATACAGCTCATTTGATCTATAAAGAGCTTTACAAGCATAACTCACCCTAATCAGAAACTGGCAAGGAACTATAATAACTTCTATGCTACCCTAAAAGAAAACTGATGCTGTGAGTTCAGTAATGATATCCTGGTCTGCTCTGAAAATCTGTGTTAAAACAGAGACAAGGACCCAGAGTCCTGATAGCCATCTAAAGCTGTACCGCTTTGGTGACAGATCAGTTACCTCTAACTTCCACTGCATTTAGAGCAGGGATAGAAAACCTCAAAATTCAGGTACCAAACACATTTTCCCATCTGTAGAAGGCCCTATCATCAAGCTAACTTGCGCTGAATGTTGGATAGAGGTACACCAGGCATGATTTGGTCAAAAAAGAGAAGCTTCTCCAGTACATTTGAAAAAAAAAAGACCAATTAAAAACAGAAATCAAATTTAATAATACTGGGAAAAAACTGTGGCAGTCACAGATTATATCCCAGGGATACTTAAAACTTCATACTGATTTCTAGGATAGGATTTGAATATGCCAGCTTCACCATCTTTGTCCCCTACTTCTCTGGGCAATGGTACAACTACACTCTAACAGTTAACCATGTTAAAAACATATGTTATACCTGTGGCAATATGAGTTCTTCCTTTGAGCTTTCAGGCTCTTTCTGCAGTGGAAAAATGAAATATATCTGCAGTATATGTAGGACACTTGAGGTATCCTTCATCCAGATAACTCAGGTAACAAGGCCATGAGGATACAGCTGCCATCCAGAAACATCAAAGCTCCACACAGGAAACATTGGTGCAATTTTGTGGGAATACTTTCCAATTCTAGAATATTCAAGATCAATAACTCCCAACTATTTAATGCATATCTGTCTCATGGTGGAACATTATGATATAGAGCAGGCGGCTTGATTAAATTCAGAGTGCTGTTACATGTCTGTAAGGTACAAAGAGAGGTTTAGTCAGTTGAAGAGCTCAATAGGCTTGAAAATCATAGCTCCCATTCACACAGCCTGGGACAATGGGTATTTCATTATTGCTCTGCACCAGAATAATGTTGTATGTTGCATTTATTGTATGGCCAGTCTCTCTTTTAGACACAATCCTGCAGGTGAACCTCCATGTACATTGCAAACATACACACACCTTTTTCAACTTCACAAATATGGGAAGCTTTCTCAAAGTTACTCCGAAATTAATGTTCTGCCTCATTATCATTTCAAATACCATAGTCAGACCAGGTTTATGGATCTGCCTTCTGACATCAGAGCTCTCCCTGAGGTAGCATCCCCTTATTCCTTCCTTGAGGAGTTTATTGTGTCCATGATATTATTCCCCTGCAACATATCATTCTCTGTTTTTATTCTGACTCGTCTCTGTCTCCTTTGTACTGTTATATTGATCATGTCATTAAACCCTCAGATCTTTCACAAGGAGTACGTTTGTGTTCCCACTAAAGCCAATAGTAGAACATCTGCTTACTTTAATTGTGCAGGTTCTCTCTTTATACGCCAGACCTTTCTAACTGCCTTTTCTAAATGATTGCGTAATTTCCCCTTGTTCTGTTGCTCATGAACTATACTGTGGGACATGTCTGCCACCATGTTACGTACTGGGGATTTTACAGTGGGAGTGACCGCTGGGATTCAGTACCAGAAAAGATGTGACAATGAGAATCTAAATATACAATACAGAATAATTGTTCCCAAGGTAACTGTAAATCTGGGCTAGGGAACATAGTTTTGAAAGGTAGTACTGACATTTATAGAATAGCTGCTGTAAATTATCACAGTCCCTCTCACTTCAGAAAAGCTATGACAGTTCATGCCAGCTGTAGAAATACTCCTGAATTTATGAAGAAAATGTAATACTTATTCTTCAGCACATTTCAAGAAACAAGAGAGCTAGCACATTTAGATAGAAATGCAATTCAGAAATTCATGTTAAAAGATAAGTATCTAATGTCTTTAAACAGGCATGGCTGCATGTATTTGAATATAAATGTTTCCCCTAGGATCTCACAAGCAAGTAGAATGTACAAAGCATTTTAAATTTGCTAATCAAAATTTCAAGGACAGGGTAATCTGAACTGTATACTTCCCTGCTTTTCCAGGGGGAAAACACAGAAACTTTTAAAACTGGGGTCCAGATTTTGTTTGGTCGGGTCTTCAGTCTCTCTGCTGGTCTTCAATCTACTTAATTCCACCAGCTTTAATAAACATCGCTCAGTTCATAGCCACAGTATGGGGAAATTAGCAGATTAGCCTTGAATTGATATGGTGCACCAAATAGATCTGCCAGGCTTTTTTCTCATTCCCTTCTGCTGCTGAATGCCCAGCTCAAGTCTGAGGCAGGCATGCACATACAGTGTAGGCTGTGATGTGCTGCGGGATGCAGAGCCCTGAAGCATGAAAAAGTTGATTGGAATGAAAGCTATGATAATCACCCTTTCATCTAAACATCCTAGTGGGGCTTCACAGGAAGGATGGCTGTCTGCAGAAGGTCAAGAGTGGCTAATATTAGGACAGACTAAATGACACCTCTTAAACAACTGCTGTTGTGTTTCAGAGAGCGATGCTCCAGACGTGTCAGCAGTGGCAGGCACACAAAACATATATTGGGTATTAGGAATTTAGCACTGTAGCAAGTGAAGACAGATGAATAATAGCCAACAGAGCCAAACCTTGAAAGCCATACTCAGTCTCAAAATCTTGCTTCAGTTATTCAGGAAAACCATCTAGTAAGGATTTCAAGATAAATGCTCATTTCATTTAAGTCAACAAAATTTGTCCTCTGTAAAAATGGAAATGTTATGCTTATGACTTGAAAAAAAGACTGAAACTGGTTGAATCCTGGATCAAGTTTATATGACATTTAGTATGAGAGTTTTCTGATAACTACAAGCTTTGTTTCAATTTTCTTCAGATTTCTGCAGACAGCTTGTCTTGATGATTATGTCCACTTGAAACATAATATATTAAAATACAGTAAATTTGACGTTATCTGTGGGTAAAAATATTATGTGAATATGGGATGGCAAACTGGATGTTTTCTTATTGGCTTGTTAACCCTAAAGCAACCGATCTGTTTTAACAAATACAGAAGAAAAAGAGTGAAAACAATCGGCACCTTTTGTTTGACAGGAACAAAGGAAATGTCAGGCCAAAAGATTAGTCTTTTCCAGATAGTTATAAGCATCTGAAAAGAAGGGTTTATAATGAATGTGCCTCTTCAACCAGAACAAGCACACTGCGACTGCAAAGCTATCATAATACAACATACCGTACCAGTGGGAAATAAACACACATCAAGAAATCTTATTATTTCTATGACTATGCTACAACATGAGTAATTTTAATGAGTATAACAGCAACTGCCTCTCTACAGTTACTCTGCAGGCATTCTTCTCATACAGAGTACAGTGGGATCCAAGCTTTGTCAAACTTCTTTGGGCCCAGAAGACATTTAAGGGGGACAGTCCCCTGAAATTTCTTCTCTCAGCTTACAATACAGGTCACTTCTGCCATGTCCCTTCAGTCATTCCAGTAAGTGTTTGTATGGAGCTACAACATTAACAATGCCTTTATTTCTCTGTAATGTTTTGGGTTTTGTGTAAAGGGCACTGCTTTCTTCTGCTCTTTATTTCCTCAGACACCACCAGTGACTCCAGCTGCCCATCCAGCAGTGTAATTCCCATCTAATTCCACCAAAGTCAGTGGTTAGGGTTGATGCTTTCAATCCTAAAATATCCATATGTGCCTTTCTGGGTCAGTCCAGTAGGTTAAGCAGTTTCATGTCATTTCTTATGTGATGGGAACTATTTAGACTATACCAAGGACACACAGTTATTGATAGGGATCCTTTGGCTGCATCTTTCAGACAAAAAACTTTCACAAAATGTCAAACTCATGAAACTATACGTAGATACGACCTATCATTTAATTTTGTTTCATAAGTTATACTTAGCTCACTTCAAAACATATTAGGAACAGATTATCAGTTGTAGTAAATAATTATAGTTCAGCTAGAGCCAAAGAATGTTTTCTGATTTATGTTCAAAAAGATCTTAGAGAAGAGTATAGTAGTTATCTCTCCATCCTGTCTAAGAAGAAAACTCTTTTCCCATATCTCATTAATTAATTTTTTATGCCTTCTAAGGAGTTTTATCTCCACATAGTGAGTAACCTGCTTCCCTGATCCTGATTATTTTATTCATTAAGTCTTCTCATTTTAATATTTTTCTTGATTTAATTAACTTTTATGGATATTTTCTTTCAACTCCTATGCTTTTCTATTATGAAAATTGTCAAATGCTTTAATGTGTAACTTAGAACGGCTACATATTCCTCTGTAGGTTAAAATTTAAGGAATGCATGGTAAAACTAAAACTTGTCCCAAAGTTGCTCAAGAGTTATCTCCGCAATTTAAGAGATAGAGAATAAAATCATTGACATTCCAAATACACAGTAGATTCCTACTTAAAAGTAACCCATAAAAATGATCAGAGTGGACTTTATGAGGATCAGACTTCAGGATCCTTCACAACCTCCTCTGTCATTTGCTTCCCCAAACAAGCCTGTCTTTCAATCTGTTTCCTGAGACAGCTAACATCCTGCCTTTATGCTTTGATGCATGCACCAGAGAGTGTAAGTGTGCTGACACATTTTGTCTCTGGTCCTCACGGGTTATTTCATCTTACTAAAGCCTTCAAGGGTTCATAAGGTACAACCCACCTCCATTTCCTAGCTGTAACCCATTGCTACCCCCATTTCCACTATGGCCACAGGTCTTGTTTATCAGTTTGTGAGTTGCTCTTTCATATACCTTTTATATACACCATATACATCCAATACAAAATCTTAGATTATGAAAGAAAAATACGCTGATAGTCTGGAAATAGTACTCTGATAACAATGTCAGCTCAACAGAAAAGAAAAGAAAAGAAAAGAAAAGAAAAGAAAAGAAAAGAAAAGAAAAGAAAAGAAAAGAAAAGAAAAGAAAGAATGTAAAAGTGGTACACAAAAATCAGGAAGAGTGAACAGCTTTCCTGCTCCAGAAAATGGGAGTTGAATAAGAAAATAATTTATTTTCTTAAAGGGGAGGGTCAAGATGATCTTATTTCAGTTATGAGACTTTAACCTCTCTTGGGTAGGTGCTCTGAAGTAAAATCAATAGAAAATTAAGCTGAGCAGTAGCCACCTGGCTTGTATTCAGCACCTGCAATTGAAACTAGTCATAAGTGGCTCTAGAATACCTGCCATCGCTTCAGCTGTGGGAGAGCAAGTGGGACAGGACAGTCTTGAGAGTGCGGCTGTGATTGTGGAGGATATCACTGCTCTCAAATCACAAACACAGAAAGACAAATGAGACCAGTATGTCTGCAAAACTCTTGGTTCAGCCTGAAAACTCCTCCATGCTCCAGAGAGACTTTGAATTGGCTATGCTAGCAGGGCTCCTGTTTGCTCAGAAAGGAGTTAAGCTAAACAACGTGACTCAGCTGAGAGATTGTGTAACCTACACAGTTCCAGGTAATAAAAAAAGAAAAAATGGCTGGATTAGTGCATTTCATACACTGTGCAAGTATTCCCATGCGCTTTCTAAAGCAATGAGTTTAATGCTTGAATAGTCCAGTGGTTCTGAAGGCAAATCATTGCTTGGTTTATCTTCCACTCTTTTTAAAACTTGCCATGGGATCTTTAATTTCCACATGGGCAACCAGACAAATCCTAAATTTAATATGTCCTCTGAACAACTTGTCTTCTTACAGTGCAGCAGCTACCCCTACCACCCCCAGCACTGCACTGCACTATCAGCACCGGGCATAGGCACCTTCAGCTGAATCCAGTACGGTGTCAGCGAGGAGTAAAAGTGACTGAGCAATGGTAACACTAGAAATTGCGAGGTGTACTGACCTAGTGCTATTCTGTTTTCATCTCCATTATGTTAGCACTAACAGAAGTTCTTGCTCTTTGCAAACATTCAGTTCAAAAAGAATTTCAGATTAAAACATTTGTTCTCAAAGTGTTGGTAGTGACAGCTCAGAAGAGCTTCATAGCCACTGTCTGGGAGCTAATCGTCTTAAGCTCTTCCTCTATATTCAACACAACCTTTTGATTAATCTTTCATCTAGAAATTTCTGGACCTACTTTACCTGAGACACACTAATACTTTTGGTTTTATGTATTCAGCAGTTATTTGAATTTACTGCATAAAAGAAGCAATTTATAATCCCACTAATGGGAAAGAAAGGGGTTCTCATTGGACCAGGAGAGCTGAAAATGCATTTGTACTATATCCCTGTATACACTCTCAGAGAACCAAGATGTTTTGTCATATACTGCTTTGAATCAGGTCTAGAGTAAACTTCTTAAATACAGGGTTCAGGGAATCCATGAGAAATTGAAAAGTTTCTCAGTTTCAGAGGATTTTGCTTAGAAGATGCACAATAGGGATCTGGAGCAGTTTTTCAGAGGTAATTAAGCAACACGTAGAAAGCAAGTATCTAAATATCCTTAAAATTTGCCTCATATATTGCTGCAAAAATTTCTGCCTTTTTGCACTGTTTAGTTCTGCAACCTCACAAAACATTGAGTTGGTCAGTGACACACAGAAAGTCTCCAGCACTTGGCAAGACCCAGATTTATCAATGTTTTCCTATTGTTCCACCTCAGGGGTCTCACTAGTGAGGTGTCATGGGGAATGACGTGAGAGGTTCATGCGTGAGGTCAACCCTTCTCTGCCTCATCCAGTTGTTACTCTTTGTACACAAGCCACACAAGGACCTTGCAACTGTTAGAGAGTTTGGTCTTCATCGAAGTATAAGCCTCTTGCTAACAGCAAAGGCAATGCAAGTAACTAATGTTACCTTTCTCCAAGATTTCTCTACACCTTCTTCCTAAAGCCATTTTGCCTATGTTTTTGGTCACAGAAGGTGACTCTTCTATTTCTGCTAGATATCTGCTAGTACTGCATGGTTCTTACAACATCAGCGTAAGGTTTTCCTGAGGATATGTGTTAACTTCTTTTGCTATGCATCACCCAGAGGTCAAGGTAGCTGTACATGATGAGATATGATCAAAGAAAAGGATTTCTTGCAAAACACTGAATACCTTTCAGGGCAATTAAGAAGTAAATAAGAAGCGTGATAAAAAATGACAGTTGTAGTGATAACAATAATAATGTGTCAGAAAGAAACAAAAGAGCCAATCTTGACTGAAGATGAATTTGTGTGATTGACAGCTAGATATCTTTTTTTTATTTGTTCATTCCCTTTTGAACTTGCTCTTAGAACTAAAGAGACACAATAAACACAGAGCCCCTGTGGTGCCAGAGACCAGAATCACACTTTTATCACACAATTAACTCTAGGTGTGAAAATTAATATACATATCAAAAGAAAATGTTGAAAAATGAAATTATTACTCTCCCTTTCCCTTTTGGGGACAAATTGTGCCTCTGCTGAAAAAGGATCATGAATGTTCCTTAAGTGAAATTTTCCGTTTTCCCCAACTTTATCAATTATATATTTTGATAAAGTCCAAATGGCCTATTATGCAGTGTGGGCAGATTCAGAGGAGAATTCCCAGTCCTCCTTCTAAGATCTGCTAACTGTTGAAAGCATCTGAGTTAGTCACCAGAAGATGAAACTGAAATTCTTTAAAGTATTTATCCATCACACTTTGTCACTTCAATCAATTAGAATAGCAATGCTATTTAGACTCTGATCATTCCCATACACCCTTTTTTTCATGTCCTGTGCCTGAAACTGTATACAGTGATCCAAATGAACACTGTATAGTGATCATTTTTGACAGTGGGATCGGATGCACCCTCAGCAAGTTTGCAGATGACACCAAGCTGAGTGGTGCAGTTGGTACACCAGAGGGACGTGATGCCATCCAGAGGGACCTGAACAAGCTCGAGAAGTGGGCCTGTGTGAACCTCATGAGGTTCAACAAGGCCAAGTGCAAGGTCCTGCACCTGGGTCGGGGCAACCCCCAGTATCAATACAGGCTGGGGGATGAAGGGATCGAGAGCAGCCCTGCCGAGAAGGACTTCGGGGTACTGGTGGATGAAGGCCAATCGTATCCTGGGCTGCATCCAAAGAAGCGTGGCCAGCAGGTCGAGGGAGGTGATTCTGCCCCTCTACTCTGCTCTGGTGAGACTACACCTGGAGTACTGCGTCCAGCTCTGGAGCCCTCAGCATAAGAAAGACACGGACCTGTTGGAGCGGGTCCAGAGGAGGGTCACAAAAATGTTCAGGGGGATGGAACACCTCTCCTGTGAAGAAAGGCTGAGAGAGTTGGGGTTCAGCCTAGAGAAGAGAAGGCTTCAGGGAGACCTTATTGCAGCCTATCAGTACTTAAAGGGGGACCTAAAAAAAGATGGCTAAAAACTAAAAACTTTTTAGCAGGGCCTGTTGTGGCAGGACAAGGGGGAATGGCTTTAAACTACAGGGGGGTAGATTTAGACTTGATATAAGGAAGAAATTTTTTACGCTGAGGGTGGTGAAACAGTGGCACAGGTTGCCCAGAGAGGTGGTGGATGCCCCATTCCTGGAAACCTTTAAGGTCAGGTTGGAGGGGGCTCTGAGCAACCTGATCTAGTTGAAGATGTTCCTGCCCACAGCAGGGGGGTTGGAGGAGATGACCTTTGGAGGTCTCTTCCAACCCAAACTATTCTATGATTCTATGATTCCATGAAATGATGCCTTGCGAGCACCAAAAGAAGGATCATCTCAAGTGGTTTGTAGCAGATACTCTTTTTATGTATTTTCTTACAGTTCTTGCCCTTTTTGCAGCATTGTTAACTGGCGTTAAGGTTGTGTTCCTCTCTATATTCCAGGTTAATGAAACACTATTTTCTAGCCTCTCTTTCCCCACTCTGCATTTTGGCAGACAATTACTCCTAAGTGCAGATGATTGTATTTGTCCCTAATGAATCACATAATTTTTCTCTAATTAGTCAAAAACATTCTGAATTTTGCCTCTGTCCTCTGATGTGCTCACAGCTCTCCGTAATTTGCTGTCCTCCTCCAATTCATATGCTCTATACCATCAGTCTGCATGTGAATAAAAACAGATCAGTATTAGGTTTAGGATAAATTTCTGCAGAAACATACTTGGTAATTACTCTGCAAGTATAGCTGTTCATGAACTTTCAAACTTACCTGGAGTCTAGACTATCTGCCTGAAATTCCTACCAGACTCAAAGGTATCTTTTGCTTCTGCTTAAACAAAAATCTGTACCTTGCCATAGTCAGTTATGGCTCATTTTCTCTGCACCCCTTGCTCTTGACAGATACATGTGGGCCATTAGCCTTGGCTCTTATAACCTAAATACTTATGACTCCAAGGGCACATTGATCCAAATGACTTCTCCAAGGTCACAGAGAGAGTCAATGTCACCACTGGGGTTAAATTTAGGAAAGCCCAGGCGTTAATCTTGCTCTCAGACCACAGCTCTCTCAATGCCCTGGTTAAAGTCAAAGTTTTCAGGAGTTTTATAAGGGATTGAAGACTGCTTGTTAGGTAGTGTTAGGCTGAACACTGAGTGCATAATGAGCAAAGAGAAAAGAGCAAATTTACTGAGCTTGAACATTCAGCCCAATGCTGAAAGATTGAACTCCAAACTTTTTTTTTTTTTTTAATATCCAAGATGAATCAAAACAAAAACTAATTACAACTGGAAGAAATGTTTTGTCTTGCAGGATCAAGGTGTAGAATTAACCAGCAAAGGCTTGTACAAGTCAAACAATAAATCCAGAGAGACTTTTTACAGGAAATTGAGTCCAGGATTGAAATGAAAATTCCATAGGTCAAGAACAAATGTCATAAAAGCAATCAGGACATATTGATTGAGCAACTGTGGAGAACATTAAAGGGGGGGAGAAAAAAATGAAACATCACAACCCCTTCCCTGGAGAGAGTAGTAGTGACAGTTGATGTCTGGACACCTTGAGAACAATTCTGGTGCCCAGACACAGGCCTCTCATGCCATCTTGGACATTGCATGCTGCCTGAGACATCTCCACAAGGCTGACAGACATGGCACAAAACCTATGCAAGACTGTCCTTTCTAGAGTGGTAGCTGAAGCCCAGAGGTCTTACCCAGGCACCTAGATCCCATTCTTTGCTTCAGAAGTGATTGTAGCCTGAACTGCAAGAAGACATGGATGCTTGGTTCTGATTAATACTGAAAAATGTGTGAGGCTGCTTACCCAAACCTTGTGAATAAGCAAAACTCAGTAAAAGGTTTGAAGAAAACAGGGTGGTTATGAAATTTTGTTTAAACTAACTTTTTAATTTATTGCCTTTCCAGATAGATTTCAAAATCTTTGCATTCCTTCATCACAAGGAATCACAAACATGAAAAAAACCCAACCAGTAACAAAAGTTCAAAGAAGGACTAGTCTTAATACACACTCACATACACAAATGCTTTCTGTCAGTCAAAAAATAATTGACAGGAATTTATTTTTGGTCAGGTCTAGCAAGATTTAAATCTTATATATTTTAGCTTTCCTCAACACCAGAATTTGGATTTGGTTTGAGTTATGACATTGAAGTCAGCCTGTTCTTTATTTTTCCCAAGCCAGTTCTTCCGTCTGCAATAAAGAAGCAGATCTTTGCACTCCAGCTTTGACTTTGCTGTAACTACAACAATCTGTAAGTGCAGTTCTCAGAGCAACTGCCAGTACAGAGTACATATTGCCTTTTTGTTGTAAAATAGAGGAGAAAAAAAAAATAAAAGGAAGGATATACTTGTACACTGAGGCTGACATGAAAAAGGGAAAGTCAACAGCAGTAAACCATAACCTGTGGAAACAATGCTGGTTTCTTTTTAGTTGGGCCGTATTTTCACCTAGGATGAAAGTGGCCTCACTTCAACATTTGGCCTCTTTGGAGTGAGTGTGACATTTCTTTTGCAGCTGCTTTATCTGCTTTCTATGCAATCTGTGCTGAAGATGTACATGTGAGGAAGAGGGAAGAAATAGCAGTAATTTTTTAACCAGAATTTGCTTGCAGAGCAGTTTCTTAGGCTTGTATTTGCTGCAGAGAGCTGTTAAAAATTTGTCTTTTATTCCAAGTTTTCTGGACTAACATGAGGAAAAATGAAGTATTGCATGCAACAGTGATCTGCATTATGGCATTAACAAGCATTTGCTTTCATGTTGCGCAAAATAACCTAGTTATTGTCTTAGAGAAACATGCGGTTGGATTTTTACTTTATTTTTGAAATGAGAATCACACCAGAAAGCATCCAAGAAAAAGGAGGAACAACCATATTTTATTATAAAATATTAATAACTGAATGTCTTTTTTTAATGCAATGGGAAATACAAACAAGCGGTTATGATTTGTGGGCTTCCACCGACCAAAAGCCCTTCAGTGCATCAGTCCTCATTTCTGTACAGTTACAGAACAGCAAAACAGCTATTTATATACTTAAAGAACTACTGCTAGAAACATCTGTGTGCTCCTATAAGCTAGAATGCTCTCCTTATTGTAGATTCATCTTTATATTATAAACAGCGAATCCATATACAAGACGCAAAAAAAAAAAAAGAAAAAAGAAATACCCTTTCTAATGACCCTTCCTCGTACACTCATTACTCCCTGGTGATAATTATTAGCTGTGATATCAAGATAGGATTGTGATCATACCTGTGAATTCATTTCAGAAGGCAGCTATTAATTAGAAAGCATGATGATGTGTCTATTTATACATGGTTACTGTGGCTGGACAGTTAGCAATGATGGGAGAGGGAATCATAAACCAATAAAGCAAGCCTAGTTTCCATTAAAATAGTCAGAAGTTTATGTGACTAGTTACTAAAATATAAAGACAAGATTCTTAGCTGGTGGAGAATTTACACTAGTTGAACGTGTGGATCTATACATACAGCTAAATACGCCCTTCCTGAATAACAACAGTAATTTTCCTGCAAACTCTGCAACATCTCGCAATTAGAGCAAGAGACCATGAGTCAGACCTCCCAAGATCTATTCTGAGCTGAGCTAGTACCATGATCCCCAGCCTATGCACGTTTGAGGATGGGTTTCAGAAACACTGAACACCCATGACCTTAACTGAAGTCAAGAGGAGTCAAAGAGCATGAGCACTTGTGGGAAAACCAAGTCTTCAGTTTCCTACAGTTTGCTGCTGCCTGTAAATGCTGTCCCCACCATTCCCTGCCTTCTGGGGTTCACAGTTTGTTTGGGCGTTTTCCCTGTCCTTCATTCAAACCTAACGGTTTATTCTAAGAAAACGACAGAAAAAAAGAAGTGAAGAGGATATTTTGGAAGGATTTTGTACAAGAACAGTAACAGTTGTAAATGAACTAAAAAAGTAAGAGTAGATTTCACTGTAATAAAAGATCACTTAACAGAATATAACTATTGTGTTCTTGTGAAGAGAAGTGAGAATTTGACAAATGCACATAGATTTTTTCCACAGCTTCAAGACTAAATGTTATTTTGAAAATGCCAGACAACATTGCCCTTCTCAGGATTGGTTTTGAGAGAGTCATTTTCCTTAAAAAGGGGCCCATCAAAGCAGCTCTGAGAAAATATATAGATGGATTAGCTGGAAACACCCTACACCTTGTCGGTGAGATTCTGTGTTGACATTTCAAGGGGTTTAAGTCTGTAGTTGTGCTTCATTCAGCAAGTAGTAGATAGCAAGCACAGATTTGCTTGGATAGTTATTACACATTTTTCAAGCAGTTACAAAATGGACTGGTTCAGAAACAGTTTTCCCCGTCTACCCTTGGGGGTCTGCAGTGCTGCACCTGGGTCACAAGATGCTGAATATCTGGTAAAGGGAAGAAAATAAAGCATCTGGGAATTTCGAGAATCTGCTGCAGAAATTTACAGAAAAAAAATCTCTACACATATTCCCTGACAAAATTTTCCCTCTGAATTGTTCCTTAATAACCTACTATCCTTCTCTGCAAGAGCTTTTTTTGTTTACGTTGCCAGCTGACGAATATAGTGTGAATGAAACAAATTCCACAGACAGCTTCAAGGGACATTTTTTTCAATATGTGAAAACGTCATGAAATCAGGGAAGGGGGTAGCAAGACTTCCCAGACCTGATATCTATCCTAGGCTCTGCAGACATCTTATCTTCTGTCTGGCTCAGGACACTTCTGTTTCTCACCTTGTCCGGCTTCTAAAGGGAAAAGCCAAAGCTTTAATGCTCTCAGAGACACTTTGTGGGGCTTAGTGAATGTCAGTAAAATTTAGAGATACTAGAATAGTGTAAAGAAAGATCTTGCAGTTTGTAGGTGATGCATTCAAAAGTGGGGCCTGGGCACTGGCCCAGTGTCAGGAGGAAGCCAGCATGCCAACACATCCAGTCAGTGCCATTATTTCAAAAGATAAACATTGCAAAAGCGTGAACATGAACGTTACATCCATCTCCTTGGCTCACGAGTTATTAATTTTGAATACCCAGAAGGAAATCCTGGCTGCAGATAGGTCACTGGGATTTTTATTATTAATCTGAAGAGCACCAAATTTCAGCTCAGCCCAGGTTTCTGGGACCTCCACATGCTCCTAGTGCTGCTTGCTCCCTTCACTTTCACCCCCATATGCTGCTGAATTGCAGTGGGTTAACAAGTTAAAACATGTCAGCTGAAGCACAGGACCTGATTGCCCACAGTCTCAGCCTGTGGCAAACGTGAAGTAATTCAACTTACTCTCTTTTATTAAAGGTAAAGCTATCTCCTTTTTCAAAATTTGCTACTTTTCTTCATTGCTTGCTCTAGTTTTCTGGGAAGACTGAGCTCAAATCATGATTTTTTTTTTTTTTTATCATGTAAAAGACACAGGCACAAGAAGAGCTCTTTGCTGCACAGGAGTTTGGGAAAACCATCTTCCCTTTGCTGTGGAAATGCCAAGGGTGTTTTCCTGTCCCAGATGCTAGGGAAGGGGTGAAGCCAGAGAGTCAGTGTGCCCCTTTCCCTTCCATCTGCTTGGAGACACTGTACTCCCCCCAAAAAAGAGATACAAAGATGATGTTTAACATGTTTTTTACTTTACTGACAGCCAAACCACAATGACTTTGCAGCCCTTAGATCAGAGCAAGCACTTGGTAAAAATAAAAACCACTCAATGATGAGTCCAGAGCAGAATTATGTGGTATTTGACCTTTCAGCGACATCTGTGTAAAACACTGCCTGGTGAAATCTATTGGGGAACAATCTTCCAGATTAGCTGCTTTGACTCTGGGCTTCTAGTTCAAGTACAAGCATAAAATGTGTTTCAGACAGTATCAGCGGTAGTTAGAGTGATATTCTGTGCACTGTACTCACTCTTCTCAGGTTATAGAGAAACAAAAGGAGCAATTCCACATCAGACAATCAGAATAAGGAGGCTTGAAAAGGTGCTGCACGTGCAGACTTAACTCCTAGATATAAAGCAAGTGACTGAGCAGTTTCCACTAATCCTTCATATAACCATTTCTAAAAAATGAAACAAGTCCCTGAATGTCTACGCTGTAGACAGGTCAATGTCAGGATTGGTTTCAGTAGTTCTGTTTATGGGTGTAAAGTGAAGCATCCCCAGTACACAGCCTGTTCAATCCCTTTGCTGTATCAAGCTGTACCTTTCTCACCACCCAATTAAGTGACTGGATTTCTGCCAGAAACACAATTTTGCCAATTAAACAAATTCTTAGTTTCTATTTAAGGGAAGAATCAAAAGGTCTTTACCTCATCCACACAGCTTGCACACCATGAACGGCTCGCAATAACAGCTCCCACACTTTAATACCTTTCTGGTCATGAGAGATGCCCCACTTACATTTAGTAGTGCTCGTAAGAAAACGCACAGGTATTGGTAGGGTCAGCAATTGCAGGAATGGAGTTGCAAAAACAGATGTATCACGTAGTAGCTCTTGGCACAAGGGGGCATGCATCACTCCTTTGTAAATTTTTCTAACAGTTATAAACCACCTAATGTGTCCACAACTGTTACTCTGAACACTAGCAATATTTTAAGCAGTGCTCACAAATGCAGTCATGAGCTCTGTCTCTCTTTAGAGAGATGTCTTACCCTTATTTGCCTGTGAGTGTTAACACAGGTCTCCAAGATAACCAAGATCCACTCTGGGTGACAGCAGCAGCAGCAGCAGCAGCAGCAGCAGCACTTTTCCCTCCAGCATGGCAAATCTCAGCCTTCTTCACCTCCCTGCATTCCCCCACTAGCAGCCCAAGCAGGCAGCATTAATGAGCCAGTCAATTGTACGAAGGTGACCATATCTGTCTGCAAATCCCACCAGCAATCGCCTCCTGGAACTGAAGAACAGCAGCTGGCAGAGGGGAAAAATCTCCTGAGCTACTCGTGATACTCAGGACAGAGCTGAATGATGAAAGGAACAAAGTCATTGAAGGGATTTGCTCCATGCAGTGGTTATGCAGTTCAGCTGCTGTTCATTGTATTGGAAACAGCTGTCATAATATTATGTTCACTTCAAAAGTACATAATCATTAAAACATTTTTGGTAATTAGAAGATTCATCTAGAGGCAGTAAACCAGGTCATCTACGCTACAATTAGGACTGAAAAAGGTAGTGTTCTTTACTCCCTTTTATGTAAAGCAATGATCAAAAATGACTCAGTCCTTTGCTTTCACTACTAAACAGATTGTACAATAAAATTACCTACTAGGGTAGGTGGGTGCTGGTCCCAGTAAGTAGGGATGTAGGTGCTATTTTCAAAACTTAAAGGAAGTGGGCCAGAGCATCCTCAGCCAGTTTAAAATAGAGGTTTTATTCTGCTGAAGTCATTTAAGCCTCAAGAAAAACTCAAATAGATGTATTAGATAAAGAAAAATACTTAATAGAATGTTTTATACAAGAAAGTGTAGAAGTCACATTTCTTAAAAAAAAAAAAGAAGCTCAAAATGTTGTCTTTATGGCAATATTCTAGAGAATATGTTCCAAATGACATAGCTATAACATATCTTATCAGACGGACACAGAACAGTTTGAAAACGGTTCTCAGTATCAGAGTTATCATAAGTGCTTTACAATCAAACTGGGAAGACTTATTACCTGGGAATTGAAAGGACATGCTTAAGTCTGAATTCCATTTATTTATTAAGTAACCGAACAGACAGCATGTTTATGAAATTGGGGGTGAATGACAAGCTGCAAGAGGTTGTCAACACCTGGGAGGATGGAATTCTAATTTAAAATGATCTTGAGATATTAGTTGAAACTTAGCATAGAAATTCAACAAAAACAAGTGCTCAGTATTCAAGAAGTACTAATGCACAAGTAGAAATGGAGAAAGCCTGCTTGGACAGAAGAAAAATTAATACAGGGCTTATAATGAATCTCGAACTGAACAAGAGTCAACAAAATGATGTTGTGGTAGAGAAAGGAACCATCATTCTGAGATGCATAAATAAAAAATAATTAATGGACTCCTGTCAGTACTGCAGAGGCCTCAGCTAGAATATGATGTCCTCTTTGGGGCATTGTTATTATGAAAGCTGTAGACAAAATGGAGGGATTCTTGAGGAGATCAACAAATCTTCTAAGCAGTTCAACAGCCATAGCCTGTGAGAAAAAATGGAAAGGATCAGGTGTGTTTGACTCAGGAAATAGAATTCTGAGGCTGGAGGGAAAGAAAAATTTATTTAAATCCATAAAGGTTGCTATCAAGATGTCTATGATTGATTTGTTCCCTTGAATACAAATACACTTGAAAATGTATTTGTTATGGAGAAGAAAACCTAGAAGCAAACCCTTGCTGAAAACAGATTCTTCTTTCATTTGAATGTTTATATGCCAGAAAAGCTGAGTTAGAGCTGTTTGGGAAGCAGAGAAACATTCTTAAAGTTTTTAATTTACTTTCTTCTTATTCCTACTTATATACCAGTGAGGATTTTCACTAAAATCAAAACATGAAATAAAAAATTACCCCCTCCAAACCTATCTATCTCTATTAAAGCTATGTGGAGTCAGAATAAAATCAGGCATCCTTTTAATGTCTGCAAAACTAAAAAGAATAACCAAAAGTCAAACTTTTCATTGGTCAAAAGACTTTACAGTGTTGTCCTGTCACACTAAAAATTATAATTCCCCTCCAGTCTCATTGAAGTAGACAGAAATAGAAAGTGTGAGGGTAGGAGGAGCATAAGGGAATCCAACTTTGCCTCTAGGTTTTGAAAAATAAACGAGAGAAGTAGCTCATTTCTATTATTAGCCACTCAAGGCAGCCAAAGGCAAACTTTTAGTGAACTTTGTATCAGTGGAAAATCCATTTATAACTTACTTTGATTTCTGTTCCATTCCCACACTAGGACAAGAAAATGATAAGCTATAGCTACATCATCAAATCAAAAATTTGTGGGAATACATGTGACGAATTGCCATATATTTGGAGATACCCCATCCTTCTCACTTGGGTTTTTCAGACTTTCAAATACAGTTATATAATAAATAGAAAACAATTTCCCCAGCCCATTCTCCAAATATCTCAAGTCACACACAGATTTGGGGAAGGCAAACTTTAATCTTCCATCCCATTTGCACAAGTAATTGAGGCTTTGCTCTGGCACCTTCCCCACACTGGATGGCTCTGATGCTTGCCTGTGCAACTGCTTCAAACGAGGGTGGTTATGGGTGTGGTGTAGGATCCCAGCTGGGGAGCAGACGGGCAGGATCTGCAGGGAGGAAACCTGTTTTGTAGCTCACACCACTGAATTTCTCCCCTTTTTTTCCTGTCAGAGGGAAGGGACCATGTTCTTCTGTTTTGTTGCATCCTTTAGAAGAAAGAGAATAGCTTCCCAGAGAAAATTGTGAAAATTTTGAAAATTTTGTTGAAAATTCTTTCAACAAAATTGTGTTTTCTAATGAAAATGGCTTTTATGCAGGAGTTTCAACGCACTCTAGTAGTAACACTTAGACTGTAAATAGCACTTTTAATTTGTCAAAATACTGCACAAACATCAGCTAATTAACCTCACCGCATGTCTTTAAGACAGGCAAGTACTGTCAGCTCTATTTAAGAGACAGCACAGTAAAAACATGAAATAAGTTGCTTGCTGAAACCTACACAGAGAAATAGTGGAAGAATTGTGGTTACGTACGAAGATTTCATGGTCCTTTACCCTTTGATTAATTCACTAGGCAGCAGAGCTTCAAAGTAAGACAGCATGTTTAGCCCTACTGATAGCATTCAGGTTCAGTATTCAGTACAGTATTCTGCAATAGAAAGTCTTTACACTACTTATGCTGGGATCACTGAGAATTATAAGGCCCCTCTGCCTGGAAAAACGGGACATAGGAGTGGAGGGTCTGCCAGAGAAAGAGCATGGGCAATTCCAGCACTTCGTCTTTTGGTTTTAAGCAAAGCAAGTGACATTCCCCGAGAGCACTCCCCAAACCCTGCACAGTTGGTGCATTGTGTGAGAAATCGTTGCTACATAGGTGGCAACGAGAAGCTCTCCCACGTTCTATTGTGCATGGATGATGCGGCAGTGTTTGAACAGATTATTTATAGACTATATGATAAACCCGGAGCTTTCTCCAGCATCTGGGTTGAATTCCAGTTCTGCCGTGACGGTTAAGAAGAATTATCTCTGACAGCCCCTGAACCACAATGCGGGCAGCAATCGCTGGATGCATGCAAGAAATGCCCATTCTACGGTATCTACCGTAAGCCTCAGGTATGCACAAGTACCTGCATAGATAGGGACAAACGGTGAGCAAAAATTTCCCCTTTTCTGATGTTCATTTAAAGTAAGACTGCTGTATGCTTGAGAGCATACTGATGATTTACACAAAGTCACCAGCACTGTGAAGACCTTGATGGTTTTTCAAAAGTTTTATGAAAACTGTCATTTCTGTTCTGCAGTAAATTCTGAAATGTGACTTTTACATAGGACAGAAATGTCATGCTCAGCTGAGGAGCCTAGCCATTTATCCTGTCAGGACCAGACTCAGCTCTGGAAAGCCAGTGACTTCAGAGCAGCTCCCTAGAAAGCTTTCTGAAGAGCGTAAACATAGGAGCTCTGTGGCTCCAGGCTCCTCAGATATAAGGGAGGAACTAGCAGAGTCCTAAAGAAAGATATAAAAATAAGTACACCTGCAAAGTATAGGTGGCATTAGCAATTTTTGAGCCAAATTTTGGTGTGCTTAGTAGTTGTTTCTTTGGTAGAAAATACTTTCAGTGCAGTCTAATGGAGATGAGGTGTCCTTTTTGAAAACAGGCTTTATTTAAAGCTGGCGGGATTCTGGATTCACCTGATTTCCACTAGAAGTTTATTTTCTAGCAGGTTCCTCTTGACAGAAGAAGCTTTAATCTCAACCCTAAAATAAATAGTCTTAGCAGAAATGGGTCAGCATTTCCTGACAGAGTACTTCTTGTCAGAAAATGCTGATTTGATTCAATTAAAATCCTGTGTAGGAATGTGACTATTTCAATGAAAGTGTCCTCAGGAAAGGATTGCTATGGTTGAAGATAACGTTTCTAGTAAAAAGTCAAAGAGTGAGAGACTCAAGATATAAATACCAACAGTCTAGTATTTAGACTGTTCTCTTGAGTTTTGATGATTCATTTTCAAGACCCGCAATTCTCCCACCTCCAAGCGACTGACAAAACTACAAGACTACAGAGTGCCCCTTTCAGTCTTTCTTGCTGAAGCAGCTACATTTTAATAAATGATTTAACATTAATTGGTTTGGAGAAGGACTGATTTTATATCAGAGTGAATGGGGTGCTCAGTTGGGCTGCTGGGGGTCTGGTTTCCTGAGCCTGGTCTGTCTGATTCACAGCAGTGAACTGAAAGTTGTCTTTTTATTTTTTTCAAAATTTATTCAACGCAGGGGAAAAACAAAAAAAAAAGTGAAATATTCTGCCTGCTGCCAGAATTCAGATGGTCCCTTCATCCATTGCATGTGTTTGCATGCCAGCATTAGCAAGGAGAGCTGCAGGCTGAGGTGGGGTGCAGCTCCCCCAGCGCACCAGCCAGGAGAAGGAAGTGGCTTGTTTCTGAATTCCATCTCTTTTTGATCTTCTCATGCTGAAATGCCTTGCTAGCTGTATGCCTGTGAAGATACCAGTGCCTGGACATCACTGAGGAATGGCATCTGCGCAGCTCAATATCTACGAAGAGTGGGAACTATTAACGAAGCACTAACAATGATGTAATTTATTTTATGTGGCATTAGTCGAGGGTCCCCAAATGACATTAGTGGGCCAGAGAGAGAGTTGCTCCTCCAGGACTGCATAGTTGAATTTAGCTCCTGAACAGAGTTGTTTTTGCTAGATCACCTCTGGACTTCTAGGAGTTAAAGCACATCAGTGCATATATCTTCCTCAGTTAGGCAATTTCCCCACTGGTAGTATCACATGCCAAGCTATGACATCCAAAGGGAATGGGAAGTGCCACAAAATCTTAGCAACAGCTGTCAGTTATGAGATCAAAAGGTGGAGCATATCGCTTTTGCTGACTACAGGAACCTTTATACCATGTTAAGGCTTCTTTGAAGTTAATTTTGTAAGTGAACAACCTCTAATGGCAGTGTCTAAATAATGATACAAATGGCTTTACATTCTCTGGGAAAAGCTTGCATAGCATTCTCTCTTCCTCCTGCAGCCTTTTAAAAGGCGTCTTGCTACACCATGCTAATAGAAAGCAGAATAAAGCCTCATTGCAAAAGACAGAGAGGTGTTGTGGGTTTTTTTGGTACGTTCAGTAGATGATGTGACACCAGTCACAGACTGAAAACTGTCCCTGCAGGATGCATTAGCACAATATCTGCTTACTATCTGACTGCCTTGCCAGTCTGCTTGATGTGATGCAGGCTGGAGTCACATCTTCAGTGTGAAGGGAGAGAAGAGAAGCAGCCACAAGCATGGGAGGTCATTTAACAGTTGAAGCCAAACCCCTCTTCCCTGCTAGGGTGTCCAGAACAACCTTTGCTCTTCTCAAATAAGTCAGTTTGTGCCTAAGCTGTGCATTGTTAAGAGATGGTTACTGCATCCTTCCCTGGAGAGAGGAGTCAGGGAAGGCAGGAGGGCCTACCTTTTGGGCCCACAGTATTCAGTGAAAAGTCCAAATTCATTGAAATGATGCCAGATCCTGATCAAAAATAAAAGCCAATAGTTACTCAGTAACACTGGAATTGCCTGGGGAGGATGGAGGGAGACATGGCACACATGTGCATGCTACAAGGAGAAAATGAATCAAAGTACAAAAGTTGCTATTCATTTCAATATATCAAAAGTATATCCAGTGAGAGCTCATGACCATTGACACCCAGGGATACAAACACAGGGAATACTTCATCCTTGTTCCTCACTGACAGAAGGCAGGAAGCCCTGCAGAGCAGCACTACCTCTCGGTGTCAGGCACACGGAAACCTCCCTCTTGCCCTAGTTGCAAAAACATCACAAGTTTTTAAGGTTTCCCCCAAGTCTCAAAGCAAAGCTTCGGAACCAGTGATGCAGAGTATCATTATTTATACCATATAAATACTTCTCCTATTTTTCTCCCTGCAGCATAAATGTTGATGCTGAACCTTTGAATCAGTATTTGCTGATTCAAATTTTATATGTATGTTGGTCTTACCCTGAGTTTTGAGTGGATGTAGAAGTTCTAACCAAGTGGGATCCAATCTTAAAGATACTCTGACAGGTACATGGACCATTGGAGCCTGTCTGGGCATGAGGTCCATGCTGCATTCCCCAGAACTGGTCCTGAATGTCAGCACTTTTTTACTACACCAGGTCTGATAAATGTCTTTGCCTTGAAACTTTGTTTTAAATTTTTTTTTAAATTACTTGATGGCTTCAAGGACAAGGAGACTGCACCTCCTTTTTTATTATTTACTTTTCTATCAGATTTTTACTGCATTTCCTTAATCTATAGCACTATACATGTGTTACACAGTTACAAACCTATATCATCTGACTTTTTTTAGCAGAGAGGCATTAATGGCAATGTCAAGTTTTTCCAGAGTATGTGCTTATATGAGTTTAATAGATGTCAGGGCCAGGAAAGCACATCACAATCTGCAAGTCTGACCTCCTCCTAACACAGACCATTGGATTGCCCTTTATTAATTCCCACTTCACATCCACTAGCTGTCCTTGAGCTAGAATATCTCTTTGAGGAAAAAATTAAATATTCCTATATACATTTTCAGTGATGCAGAATGTATTACCTGCCTGGATACATTGCTACAGTGACTGAATGCTTCTGTTGTTAAAAATACCATTTTTGTTCTTGCCTGAATCTTCCCTCTTACACTGAAGAAAAAGAAGACGTTCCTTGCTTCTGGATGAAACATAAGGGAAAAAAAAAATGAATAGGAACCCCAAATTGCTACTAATTTTGATCTGTTTCCCAAGTATATAGACTGTAAACAACTTACCCATAGCTGTTTTTTGGTGATCTAAATAGATTAAACTCTCAAAACTTGCTTCGAACTCAGTAATTTTTCTCAATATTCTCTGAACCCTCTCCAGTCTCTTGAACTCCTATTTTAAGGGATGGGCCATAACAAGATGTGGTACTCCAACAGCAGTCACTTCAGTGCCAATTGCAAGAGAGAATGTAAATTCTACTATTCAGCACTCCCCCAGTTGCACATTTAAAGATGATGGTAACCATTTTGACCACCCTTGTTATGTCAGGAACTGTAATTCTCCATCATAAACCTCAAGTCATTATCAGTGTTTCCTACAATAAGATCTTCTATTCTGCAGTTATGTCTTGTATCCTTCTTTTATGAGAAATATGATTTTATACTTGGACATATTCTAAGAAATTTTGTTTCTTTGCATTTTTGCCTCCTCATGGTGAACTTTGTATCTCAGTATTTTCTATCATTGACTTCCTTTGGGCATTATTTTACTTTTCTTTCATCTTATATCACTTGAAAACTTTATTAGCATGATTTACAGGTATCTTTCAAAATTATGACAGAAGATTAATTTATTTAAATATAAGAAAAAAATGTTAAATGCACTCAGCTAAGAGCCAAGCCTTATGGGATCACAGTAGAGACAGCAGCTCAGCAAGATTTCCTGTTTCTAGGACTATTTTAGAACTATTATTTTAGCAGTTTTGGATTCATTTACAACCTAGCCTGTTGATTTTATACTATTCCAATTGATTAATCAAGAAGTCATCAGGTATTAACTTAAAGGTTTTCCTTCTGCCTCAGTACGTTACACCCAAATTTCTGCTTTTGCTGTCTAACTTTACAGTGTTGCCAAAACATATCCAGTCAGTTTGATGAATCTTTTCTTCTGTAAACTCTTTAATTTCTTTATCAGTCAGAATCCCTTACTAGTCATTCCACCATTTTGTCAATGATTCACATCAGTCTAAGCAGACCTATAATTGCTCAGGTCATGCCATTTCTTTTTAAATAACTGCACAATGCTATCCCATTGCCAGACTGCTGAAACTACCTCTGTGCTGCAAGGCTTGCTGAAAGCCCATGGTAACGGTGACGACAGTTCCTGGGTCAACACTGGGAACAACAGAAGTGATGGACATCCATGAGGAAATGGGAGATACAGTAAAGTACAGACACCTCTTTACTACTTTTTTACTCTTTTCCTATCATTCTTTAATGTTTTCTCCCCAATGCCCTTTTGTACCATTGTGAGGTAATGGTACGGTTTTCTTTTTCCAACCACATTTTATCCTTTTTTACTATCCTTTTTTTAATTAGGAAAAAAAAAAAAATCTTTTATGGGCCCTTAATTCCCTTACGTTCTTTTCCTTTCTATTTGCTGCTACCATCTCTCTCTTCCTTCTATTCTATTCTATTCTATTCCCTTCTTTGGTGGTTTCATACAGAAAGTTTTTCTCTCTCTAAACCCTTTATTTTCTTCTTCCCCATTCCATGCTTTTTTTCCTCTTGCAGCCTTTCTTTGTCCTTCCAAATAAACAGCTTATTCTGAGGTTTCTGTGCAAGGAAGGCTAACTCACTTGTTATCTGATTCTTTCCCTTCCTGATTATGTCGATTCTGAGCAGTACATTTTCACGTTTTTTTAACCCATTTTTAATATTTTTTTTTTTTAAGAGTATCTTGCTCTAAGAGGCTGGCTTGAAATAGGTAGATATTAATGTGGATGGAAAACCAACAGATTTTAGCAACTGAGATTATGTTTGACCTCCTGATGTTAGTGATCTGTGGCAATTTTGAAAGAAATAATGGTTCTTGAGTACTTGCATTGGGTCACTTTTTTTCCCCCACAAACTAGAATGAATATTTATATCCTGCAAAGAATAGATTGTATTAATATCTTTATCCTTCATTAATTAAGTCAACACACTGTGTACACAAGAATACTTGTTAGTTTTTCAGATAACAAGAAACACACTCTGAATTTTTTGCAAAACAAGTCGAACGTAAAGCATTCTCTTTGAATTGTCAACATCATCATTCAGTTTCATTAGCTGTTGCATTAATTTGGAGATTTAGTAATTTGAATCTATTGATTTGATGATTTAATTTTATTTGTTATATAAATGTGGTTATTACATTGTTTCACCTTTAATTAGCTTAGTGAAATGCAGAAATTAGCTCAGTAATACGGTGGATTAAGTCTATATTTGCTTGCTCACTCCTTATAATAAAATACATCATTAAAAGATAGACAGACCGCCTTCATCCCATCATACTGAAGCAAGATTCATGTGCTCTGTGAGCACAGGTAATCTTGAGTAAGTAATCTCCAGCTCAGGTGAGGATTCTTATCGTCTTGCGTAAGGAATCTGTGAGCACATAGGTCTCTTCGCAAACAGATCCCCTCAAGAGATACTGTGAGCAAATCACCTCATGCTGAGGTCATGTCTGCAAGGCCAACAGCAAATATGGGGTACAACCCAGTGAAATGCTCCTTTTTCCAGACCCTGCTCATATTCACTTTGATACTAGTAATGCTCTTGCTGCTAAAATTGCCCTGTCAAGTAATTTGGAAAGGTGAAAAATCCAGCCGACCTGAATGGTTAGCCTTGCCTGTAAAATCACTCAGCTTTGTTTACTGTACAGTTGCGGGTGCACAGATCTAGTGTCAACACCCCTTCCATTCTGCCGTGGCATTGAAAAGCCGTAACACTGTCATTGTACACCCACAGAACAAGTGGCAGCGAAATAAACATACGCCCTGTTCTCTGTTATTGCTTATGTAAAGCGACTCTGATGGTGAAATGGGAAAAAAAGTGCTATTTGCTCCACTGTCTAATCAGGAAACTGCTCTTTTAATGAATGTATTGTTCAGCTCAGAGTACTTCTGTTGAAATGAATTTGTTAGCCCCAGTAACACTGTCGCTCATCATGCAAATCAAATGGTGTTTTCCTTAGCGTCTGCAAGTTATAAAATACCAGTGCTTGTCAAATGGAAAGACAAATTACCTTGCCTTGCCTCTGGACTTATTTATAGAACAAGGGAGCTAGCTATTGTAGCCCTGAGGACTACTGGCTCTATGTTGCACACCAGTGCCATTTCTCTGTGTTGTAGGTTAAACTAGATCTTCAGGTGGAAATAAGGTAAAATGCCAATTTGATTTAAAATTCTTAAGAATGAGGTTTCAGCTGAATATCTAGTGTAAATAAAAGTTTGGGGTAGCTGGAGAGACAGGAATCTCTAATGGGTGGGACATTCCCAGCCTGAGTTTGGTAGGTGTTTAGATAAACAGGATAAATCACTCTCTGAAGCTGTGTCTATCACTGACTGTAGTAAGATTTAGACAACTTGATTGCTGAACAACATCTACTTTTGATGTAGCAGAGGTTAGGTGGGGCAACCATTTAAACAGATTTTTATCTTTCACAGTCCCTTTGAGTACAGGTGCAATGCAGACAAATACTCTCGTAGCTGCTACCCTAGTCCACCACAGATACTGAAGAGAGCAATGGAAATGGTCGTGTGAAGGAACAGAATTGCAGCAGCCAGAGCACTAAGATCTTGTTTTTAGGAAATACTCTCCATTACCACCCCAAAAAAGTTATGATTCAAAGTCCATGAAGTTCCTGAGTCTCTTTTTTATTGAATTCAGTGAGTTTCAGAATAGTTCCAATGGTGGTTTTCATACAGCAAATAAACAATACGTGCTCCTCAGTATATAGCAGATTTCCACACTCTCCTATACAGTATCAAGAACCTGCCTTTCTGAATAAGGCAAACTTAATTTAAATAGACATCTTTCTAACAAGATAAAAAATATGTATCATCCTTCTTCTCTTTGTAGGTTGTGACATTCTTGGAGCAGGGACAACTCTCTTTAAACATTTAACAAGCTTTTGAAACACATAATGTGATGCTGTAAATAAATATTTGTCTTGAAACCCCTTTCCTGTGAAAGGGGGGACCTACCAGAAGTTCAGAAAACACTGAAAGGTCACACAGCAAAGTATTACTCTGTCAAAGAGAACTCACTCATGGCCCAAAATAGAAACTAGCATAGGAACTGCAGCCTCCAATTTCAAAGCCAACATAGAATAAGATATGTACAAAAAGGGTAAAATGTGTGAGAACTCTTAGTTGCAGCTCTGAGCTGCTTGAAGGCAAGGTGGGTGAAAACAAATCAGTCTATGTGTACCACGCAGCTACTGAAATGTGAGATAAGGCTGGTGTGTGATGAAGAGCTTTCAGGTCATTGAACAACTGCTTGTGCTTTAAGTCCTGCCATGGGAAATGATCTGGCAAGAATTACAACAGATGTTTGTAATTACATACTTTGGTAGCCTGGTTAGCCACTGCAGGATGGATAAAACCAGCTGGTGAAATGTTTGTTTTGGCCTGGCCCTATGATAATGTTTTAGATGTAGGTTCATTCTTCATTTGAGGAGATTTGACAAAGGCATTTCCTTTCCCACTATGGGCTGACAGAGCCCTTACGTGCCATTGGTTCCCTTTGACTCAAATGGAAAATGCCATCAAGTGACTAAATACCACCCTTATCCCCAGCTCCCTGGACTTACTCCTACATCTCTCTTCCAGCTACTGTCCTTGCCCAATAACATTCCCTGGTGGAGAGATGCAGCCTTCATGCTTCTGCATCACAGATGAGTGGTAAAACAAGAGACTACAGAGATAGTCTCTCCATTGCCAACCGAATGCCACGCATGAATGAAACACTTTGAAACACACTGAAACCACTCTGTGGAGAGATACTGAGGACAGACAATGGCCTGAAAGGCCCCTCACATGGGATAGCAGTACAATGCAGGGCAGAGACCGGGATTGCAGTCCATTATATCCAGTGTGAATGCCTGATATATCTGCCTTTTATGAATTGTCTGTTCTTCAGTCCACTATCTAGCCCTTGAGCCAGTGAAACTTACTGGGTGAAAATTTTGTTGGAACTGGCAGGTTCCCAAGAAAAATGTTTGTTTTTTGAAAAACTATGTGGATTAGGACTTTAGGGACAAGTAGAAGTGAAGTCTGTATTTAGTCCTGATGCCATGCAAGACTCCAGTTACATGATTGATAAATGGAATTAATACAGCTCTGAAATGTGGAAGTACCTTGCAAGAAAATGAAATAAAAAGATAAAGATACAAGCACAGAAGATAATTTTGGTATCTGCAAGAAAATTAAAGCCAGAAACAGCAGCTGTTTTGAAACTCAAGTTTGAGAACTCAACACCTTGCTTTATTCTGCTGCCTCTAAATTAAGTGTCAGGGTTACTCAGCTATCCATTTAAAGATGATTTTTTTAGATATTATGTCTACAGCTGCCCTGGGTGTATTATCACGAGAGCTAATAAAACCGGCTAGCAGTCAGAGCTTAGCCTTTTCGAGCTATTGCCCACTGCAGCCTTCAAATCTTATGTCTTTGTCTCTCATTTTGGGCCTGCCCTGACATTAAGTATATATCAGAAGTAGAGCTAGTTGAAAGCAAAAAAACCCCAAATCTTTAAAATGGTGATTTTATTCTCTCTAAATTTGAATCGGGAGCCAATGGCTTTATTGAACCCACACCTTCATTTTTTGGGCAGCTGCACTGCATAAGACCAAGAGTGGCTGATGTCCACCTTGGCTTCCCTCAGTGTAATCTCATAGGGGGACTTCTTACTATTGCCAAAGACCAGAGAATTGTAGGAATTTCTCCTGAACTAGATTGAGACCTGTCAAAAGTGAGCTGTACTGGACCAAAATTTTAAAAAGGGAGAGAAGTCAGTTAGGGAATGACAATGACGTACACCTGTATTATGGAACTTATCATGACCTAGATTATCCATTATGTGGATTATATTATTCCGAGGTAACCCAGAGTACTGCCCCTGACAGTGGAAAATACAGGGTGTTTTTAAAATACTGCACAACTTCCAGTTTCACAACAGCTACCATTGCAACTAGAGTCTTTGCCAGAAGCCTAGTCAGTAGCTGCAGGAATTCACCTGGTCACCAAGTGCAATTTCTTATCTGACTCTTTCTCTCATATTTAAATTGTTTTATTGCTTGTTTTCTTCTGCTTGGTAATGTGAAGTGGGATCCAAAGGGAGCATGGGGGACAACAAGGCAAATCTGGATCACCCCAAAGGGATGCACAAATACTGGAGTACTGCAAGGTATGGATAAGTATTCAGGAAGGAGAAAGTAATCCCTCCACTGCTTCTTTGAGCTTCAGTAAATCCGACAGTATTGGCTGTGAGGCTTCCTTACCTGAGGCCTACCTAGTAGCAATGCCTTAAAGACATGAATACTTTTCATAAAACTTGGAGGTCATTCCATTAACAAGGGGGCAACAAATTGTATTGACCTGTTCCATACACATGCACAAACACCTACACACACACACACAGAGCTGGCATTCTTCTTTGGACCCCTTGCTAGCTTGTATGAAAACCTCCAGAAAGCCAAGCACTGAGATAAGAAGATGCACGGTAGTGCTAGCATATCCAGAACCTGCAGCTTTATCCATGCCAAGGAATGGTCTCTGTCCCAGCTATCACCATTAATAAGTCTCTGGCTACTGCTGCCAAAGGGAAAAAAAAGAGCAGCCTGTTAATATACCTACCTCTACTACTCATTCAGCCTTTGGCATAGATATTGCTCTCTCTCGCCTCTTTTGCAATGGGGACTTAATTTGGAGAAGTTGGACATACTGTTCACCATCTGTATGTAAGCTCTGGATATGTGAACAGGCAGAAATGTCTTCTTCTCTGTCCTATTACCTGGTCCACGAAAGTCATGTCAGTGTGATGCAGGATTTAGACCACCACACAGATGTCAGCCAAGTGCCACAGTACTTCACGGTTTTCCACATAGATGTCTCCTGGGGGATACACTTCCTTTTTGCAACTGAGTGCTGTCTTTCAGTGTTTTCAATGTTTTTTTGGCTTTTGTGTGTGTGTGCTTCATTCACTGAACTGAAAAATCAATAATTCATATGTTTCTCATCAGATGTAGAAAGGTACCCTCACACCTAACATCTTTAAGAACGTGTGTGGAGATAAGCTCCTGAATCCAAAACCAAGGGCATGACTCAGAAGTTTAATTTTATCTTCCTCTTTTTGACAAGTTTGCCTGAAGACTTTTCTTCAGACGACATGGAACTGAATTAAACCACATTTATTGCTCTGATGACTTTATTATCCACATTAACCCTTCTGAAAAAAAAAAAAAGATAATGCCTGTGACTAAACCATATCCCAGAATAGTGCTTGTAAGAGTAATGAGATCACTGCTTTCCTTACTCATCTCAGATAAATGGTCTGCTGGAGAGAAGAGTTTGTACTGCACTCCAACCAGTCAAGCATCATCTTCAGTGATTCAGATTTCAGATAATTAGCTTGGTGTAATTATTTCAGGAATCTCCACATTGGGACTATTAAAGATGACAAGTTAACTACATGAGCCCGACGGGCAGGATCACCATAAACTGCAGTCCTCCAACAGCATATGTAGCTCTGTCTTAAGGAAGCTCAGCTACAGAGCACCCAGTACCAGGCTGGGATGGGAGCACCCCACAGGCTCTGTCCATTATTCTGCCCTGGAATGACTCATTTTTGAGCACTTGCCTAGGCCAATCTGGAAAGGAAAGATTTTAAAACATTTTCCCCAGGCCAATACTCCAGCTTGTAGCAGGGCTTAAGACATGGGGATCTCAGTGTTCAGTCTCATGACCCACCAAGAAACCTTAGTGAGAGGATAATAAATATATTTTCTGAGCATCCTCAATGTAATTAACATATGTTTGTGACAAAGGGTCTCGGGAAGGAGAGAAGATCTGTGTGTTCTCCACTGTCAGACTGCTCACACCTCATGATACTAACATCAACTGTTTCAAGACAGATCACAAACCTCCAAAGGGTCAGTATCTTTTGAAATGGTGTGAGACTAAGTGTCATCTTTGAAAATTCTTTGAATTTTGGAATCTTACATGTTCTGCTTGAATTTAAAGGAAAAAACATCTTTTACCTTGCTCTGTCTGAGTTTATTCATAGACATAATAGGAGAAATAATTCTTATATTCTTCCAAGAACCAGAAAAATATCCAAAAGCATCTAAGCTGCAAAGAAAATGAGGCCATTGAGGGTTAAGCTCCTAGGCTGTATAGGAATTCTGAAAATTTATGGGATAGAATTAAGCTGATGTTTTTCAAGCTTATCAGTATTTTCTGAATGGAAATGCTATGCAGTGCTAAACGGTGATTTACTTTTTTTTCCCTTGTGATTGATGTTTACTGTTTACTACACTGTCATGGAAACAGAACATCTGTGATTCTGAGGACAGCTAACCCTCGCTGTGTATTGTCCTATTAGAGGGAATCCTGCAACCCAGAATTCAGATGAGCTTTGGGGAGAGATGGGGAATTGTAGCCTCCGTAGGCTTTGGGTTGGCAAGGTGTTTGTGTTGATTTAGATAAAGATACTAGAGATATGTGAGAAATATAAAATAAAAGGCTCTGTGTAAGATTAGAAAGATAAAATCTTATCTCCCCCATGTGATCAGAGAAAGCAGTCAAAGGATCTTTGCCTTGCACAAAGACAGAAAACTGATAAACAGAAACATCTGTAATATGCACTTAAAGAAGAGAAGTTAAACGTCCCTCAGATAACATATTAAGAGAGATTTTTTGTACATTTGGAGTCAAATAGAAGGTACAATTTTCAAGCAGGAGGTAGGCTTATATTACGCAAGGTTAGAAGGTCGGCTTTCTGCAAAAATGGGGAAATTTTCCATATTTATTGAGGATAAAATACTTCATTTTTTCATGATGTAGCTGAACAAAGGTTCTCTTAGGTGGGATAGATCTGAGGAACACTTGGTGACACAACTGCTTCAAATGAGCTATTTTCCTCAATTCATGTATGGCTCAGTTCATTCACATGGCACATGCAGAAGTCTTTGCAGACAAGAGTTCCTGCAACACACTTAGCTATAATATCAATATCTGCTCACTGACACCTGAAACAGGATTAACAGGGGGCTGAGGGGCAAGGTGAGGGCATGAAGAAATACCTTTCTGGCTGTTGAGGGTGAGGGGATAATAATTAATGTCTTAAACTATTCCAAGGAAGACAACACTGAGTTTCTGTAAGGTTGGTTCAGCGAGGTGGCAAAAGAATAGCTGAGGTACCCGCTTAACTCCTACAGGTATTTTGTAGGGGAACATCTGATTTCTGCCTCACTCTCCATTGAGGCCCAGTACCAGTCCATCCAGACAGCTTTTATAGAAAGAAAATTCACTATCTAGCCAAGGAGACCTTTGACCCTTCAGTGAACAAGAGCTTCCCAGTGTGCCTAAACAAGAAAAAAAACCATCCCAGCGTGGATCATGGCCTGTGAAGGGATGTGAAAGGCTGGTGGTTCTGGGTGCAGACTGTGGACAAAGGCCCAGAGCCTAAACATTCATATAGACCTGCTCCTGATATTTTGTGGAGTCCTTAGGAATCAGCTTCAGAAAGTAACTGATGTTTTATCAACAGGAGATGGGGTTAATTAACAGATTTTTTCCAGACTGACTTTTATCCTGGACATTCCTCCTGAGCCTTCCACAGACAGTTGTGGGAGAAAAGACAAAATATCTGACTATAAATATTCATCAGTCTGTTATCAGTTTAGCATGCTTACAATCTTCATGGAGTACTTGGAGGAGGACAGCTACTGCGTTGGAATGTTTTTAAAAAGGAAAATTGTGAAGCTCAGAAACATGAATAATAACTATTCCTAAATGAACTTTTCACTAGAAATTATTTACCAAAATCTGTGAAAAAATAAAAACAATTACGTGTTTGAGTACTTTGTAATCTATGGGTGGCGGAAAAAACTTGGAAGAAACTAATTTCATTAACCGTTATAAATTATTCTTTCTTCTCTTGCCAGTGGACTGCTTCTCCATTAGCAGTTTTTAGGCCAAATCTTCATACTATGACTCAAGACTATAAGGAAGAGATGCTTCAGACAAAAGTATATTTCTTGGAGAAACTTCAGGAGACAACCCTCTAAAATGGAAGCAAGAATAAGAAAGAACAGACATGATGTAGCTTGTAATACTACAGAAACTGTTCTTCAGGAGAGGTAGGATAAGTCTGCAAACAAGAACAGAGTGAAATTCATTTTTCTGCTACTTACACTTTCCCCTGCCCCTGTTTTATGCACTGTTTTATCCATTCATTATTTTAAGTTATGCTTTCTTGACAGTCTATCAGTATAGTTACTAACACTTCCAGTCCTTTGGATATCTAGAACGTTCAGAGAAAGCTGAATTGAGCTTGAACTTTGGCTAGCTTCTTTCACAGCCAAGAAGTTCCAAAACTGTGTAGGGTACAGGTAATGCAGTGATTACAGCAGTCAATGCCCTTCAACATGCCCTCCTAGTAAAGCTATATGCATCCTGGGCCTGAGATGCTTATTCACTGAGGGAAAAATATTATCATCCTGGCCAGAACTTTGGGTTTCACTCTTACACCTGTTTTTTATAAAAATGGCCATAATATCAAGTTTATTCTTAGCATAAATCAGGGTATTTTTCATAGCCTTATATGAAGTACAAATTTTGGACCATACATTTTAAAAAAATTACGTTTCATTTATACTTACTATGTAGTGGTGTTTTAAACAGTGTAGGAAAAGGGATCTGTGCATATGAGTTGCATCACTCTAGCTGTGCAAGTGAGTTGTACCACTCTGGGGAAAAAGTCAAAACAAATGAAAACTTTTTAAGAAGCAGTCTCATTATTCCTTTCATTCTCATCTGCATTTTTTCTTCACTGAAGCTGCTCAGGCTATTGAAGAAAAACAGGACTTTTGGCTATCAATTCCAAATCATTACCAAAACCAAAAAAAAAGAGCAGTAAAAAGAATCTTCAAAAAAACTCTTAGGCACAGAGTTTATTTTGTTTTATTTAAAAAATATATGATAAAGTGACAGAGGCAGAGGTGTCTGATTGGTCCTGACATGAAGCTCCCAGCTGCACAAAACATTTTGGTAGGTTGACTGGCTCCTTCTGATTAGATCTGACAGATTATTAGAATAGTATTATTTGATGGACCGTAAGAGTAGGAACTGACATACAATTTCACAGTAAAGGATATTACTAACTGTTGCATGATGCTTGATTTTATTAGTAATTTTTTCTATTTTCTATGCATCTTCTTTTTTTTTCTTCTTTTTTTTTCTTGTTTTGTTTTGTTTCTCTGATCCTCCCTGCTGTAACAGTGCACCTTCCATGCTGCTTATCCTACATCCCCTGCAGTCTGCTTACTGATTTTTCCTCCCAGCACTTAGTTTTACAATGCCAACCTCCAAGTTTGTTCAAACTGCCATCCATTCCTATAGGCTAGGCTGGCAGTGCTCATTACTGTGTAAGTTGCTTAACACTTTTTATTATAACCCTTCTTTAACCAAAACTTAACTGTTGAATGGAAACAAAATACTGTTCTGCGTAGCAATGAGTCAAGCATCATGTAGAAGGAAATTGGATGTTATCAGGCAGTGAAGGTTATACGATAAAACATAGAGACAAATGGATCAGGTTAAGACAACCTGATTTACATTTTGAGTAGTGAATTTGTCACTTCAGTGAAACTCTTTTGATGTGCTTTTACATACTGCATTTGTACATGTAGGATGCTACAACGTGCAGGATGGGCATATTTAAATTTGTATCTTACTTTGTAACTACAATAAAGGAAATGTTAAATCATTGGAGAAATTCTTCCTATCTTTTTAAAAGAATGTATAGCACTTGGCTTTGGTTTTGCAGTTCCCCAAATGCGACTGTGGCTGCAAAAATATGAGAATCACAAAGAAAATACATGAGTGGCATAAAGATTGTGTGATCTGAGTTATTTGTGCATAGCGGTCCCACTTATTAATAGTAAGCCAGCTTGAATGAGATGCAAGGAATGGATTAGATGACCTCCCTAACCAATTTTCTATTATTTTAAAACCTCACGCTATCAAAATCTGTGCACCACAGGACTGTATGTTTTACATGCAAATTTTTTGCCTGTAGGTTTTCGGCTCAGTCTAACCCACTGCCAAGCTGTAGCTCTCTCCCATCTATATCAGACCTGAGCTCTTAAAAAAGAGTTTCAGCTGAGAAGAGCTGCTGAGCTAGAATGAGGTATAATGCAGCAGGCCATTGAGAAAACCTCTTACTGCATTTTGTTTCACTGCCAGTGTTGGGCATTGTTCCCCTATTTTAAAACAGGAGGTCCTATGCCCCTCCTCTGACTTAAACTAGCACTGAAGTATGTTTTGGGAAACTGAACCACCAACATAACTGATGATTAGTGGTTATATATAAACTAGCTCCCCATTCAAGAAGAAAACTTTCATAGGACAGAAGTATCTGCCGTCAGAAGACAGGTATAAATAACATCTTTACAAATGTCACTTCCTTTGTGGCTTCACACCTATCATCTCACATTAGCAATGTCGTTGTTTAGTGGCTAATTAGAGCATCCACTGACACAATCTTTTAGCATGAGAGCTACAGCACCTTGAGTTATTGAATCTCCTTCAAAGAAAGACTGTGGAATCAAGAGCTGCCACAGCCGAGAGCGATGCAGATTTATTTGTATAGTCTGGTCCCACAGGACCTGATTTAATGTCTGCTAAAGCCAGTGTAAAGGTTTCTAGTCACCTAAGATGGCAACAGTTCAGGCCTTTAATTTGTATCTTAGTCTTTTGCACAGCTAGATGTGCAAAAGACATCATTTGTTTATCATTTGTTTATCACAATGTTTATCATTTCAATGATAAACCATCACACACAGTGAATGCCCTGATTTCTCCCTGTCCAAGGAAATCTGCAATACCTCTTGTGGTAAAGCAAGTAATGTCCTGGGCATTGTTGTGAACGTATCCAGACATGGGACATCGAAGGACCTTATATTTTTCAGCAAATATTGAGACTCTTAACCTCTAACACTCTAATCCTGTGGATTCTTTTTTAATTACTATGCTAAAAAAACAAAATAACTTTTTGTTTGGAAACAAAGTTTTCTACCAGCCCTGCTACACAGGCCAGTTCCTTCCAGGACAGCTCTGTTTACTTCAGATTGTGGTGGTATTCGTGATAAGTTTAATTTTTCTACATCCAATCCCAACTGGGGAGGATCAGTGAATGCAGAATCTCTTTCATCACTGGAAATCAGTCGTACATGAAAGAGAAGGAAACATAAAATGAAGGTAAAAGATAAAAATATAGGCAGTGATGAAGAAGGCACCTTCATGAGTGAGAATATTATCTTAATGTTATTTTTAGTCTGATTTCTGGGTGTTGACTCTGTAGGGACAAATTGGCAGAGCACTCATTCAAATAAAAGCAGTCTACAACAGGGCTGGGGGTCTGTGCCCTGCAGTGCCAAAAGCCCTCGGCAGTTCGTTGCTCAAGCCCTCAGCACCCTACCACTCCTTCACGCATGCTGAGGGCAGTGGCACAAGGGGGAGCGATTTTCCTACGCCTTTATGAAAAGACATGCTGCTGCCTCCCCTCTCAATGCCCATCCTTCCAGCTTCAGCTGCTGCAGTGCAATGCTCATCTCCTCCCTCTGTATCAAAAGTGAGGTGAGTCGGGTATGGCAGAGAGCACCTAAGCGATACACTTGGTTGTGCGTGTGTCCGGGGGCATCAACACAATCTGCTGACCATTGCTTCAGTTTCTCAGCTGGGCACAGCTGCTAGCATCTGAGAGTTTAAACACTCTGCAAGGTCCATCGGAGATTCAGGGACGGTGGACATCCCTCAAATTACTGCATGTATTCAGCAGTTCTGGGTTGTTATCATTGAATATTAGTGCATGTCAAGCAGAGGCATCATGATAGAGAAAAGAATGAGAACAAAGTGAGAAGTCATGAGCTCTGATTTTCAAGATATGGAAAGTCACTCTATGTTAATATTTCCATCAGCGTAATAACGTATTGGCTCAGTGATCCACCATGATGTTGCAGCGATTAGTTAATATCCATGCAGCTCTTTGAATTTGCAAGTCCTTATTCATCACTTTGTTCCACCAGTTTTATGAGTTGGTGCTAAGAAACACTGCCGAGTGCTATAAAAGTGATCGATATCACTGTTAAAGCATCAAGATTCTTCCTGCAATCACTCACAGAGGATGAATATCTACAAAAATTTTAGGATCAAAATAGTTAATAAAGTGGAGAAATTATTCAGAGACACTGGCAATGATGTTCTCCTGTTAATTAGTAAGATATAACTAGGGACTTCCAGTTGTCTCCCTGAGTAAGCTCCACTTTCAGCTGATGCTAAAAGCTTTTTATAGAACGGTTGGTCTTTTGAAATGTTTCATTAAAATATTTCAATTTTCATAGACCATGTATATTTATCCTAAGGGAGAAAGAGAGAAATGCATTTTTTGGCCTTTTTTTTTTTTTGAGAAAAGAAGCCAGATGGCTGAGGCTAATTCACATACTGTTCAATGTAAATCAGCTGTCACCACCCTTTACAACCCCAACCTTCAAATCTTTGAAGTGCTTCTGCAGTTCAGACTTGGATGACTTCTACAGGATCTAGTGTGATGCTTCACAGGTCCATGACTGCGGGATACAGAAGACCAGGTGGTTGTGGAAGACACTCTTGGCCAAGAGCAGAGCACTGCTGTCGCTGTCGCTCTGGTTCAGGTTTGGCCCCTATGTTTCCTATTAACTGTTAAAAAGGAGAGCAGAAGCAGGCAGATGTGTCCATGTCACTGGCATGGGCAGCTGTACCTCCAAGTGGCTTCTGAAGAGAATCGAGGAAAGAATGCACTTAGAGCCTGCAGCGTTTATTTTCTTCAGGCTTAATGAAGCCCACTGCAACCAGCAGAAAACACTTCATTTTCTTAACAGACCTTCTCTCTGGCCTTTACCCCTCCAGTAAATCTGTCCAGGGTGGTATGCAGGGACACAGATGGAGAAAATTGTACTGCTTCTAGCAATGACCAGCTCTCTGGACAAAGAATCTTGCTTTGGCTCCTATTTCTGCCATTTTAGCACACGGTTACAGGGGACATGGAGAAGAATGGGAAGAAAAAGGCAGGTTTCTGATGCAAGCCTATACACAACAACAACAAAGAAAAAACTTGTCAGGAGATGACCATGAAAAGACCTCGCTAACACCAATCACCGCTGAAAGGGTATGTTTATGTTCTCCATTTCCTTTTACATCTAAGAGGCAGATGTGACAAAAAATAAACTACTTCATGTGATTGCTTTGTGCACTACAAGCTCAACTTTTGATATGTTCTATTTCTTTATTGGGAAATAATAACATAGTCATTGACTAATGTGAATTCTTGCAAAATAATACTTTAAAAAAGAGAGAAAGCTTGTATGTATTTCAAACTGCCATGGAAATGAACGCATTAAAAATATTTTCCCTTTATTTTAAGAGAAACTATGGTAAAGGATGTAATATATTACCCTGTAACTCTGCAAGTCATTTTCAACACACCACCTACACTAAATGTATTAATAACTTCCCTAAGGTAAGTGTCATGCAGAGCACAGCTGAATGTTATTGATGTTTTCAATTTTTAAGGCTTTCTAGTCCTATTGGCTGAAATGTTTGCTTCTTATTTTCATACCATTAATTTTGCATGTTTCTCACTGTCAATATGTATGAGGTTAAGACTTCAAAACAGTCTTAAGAACCAATGTTGAATCTTCAAATAATACATGTTATATTTTTAAATTAAATCTGGATTGTCTTATTTTGCTAGAAGTATCCCCCAAACCAGAGAGTTACAAAAAATGAATCTATAACCTCAGTTAAATATTAACAATGTTGAATACTGAAAATAATTTAACATTTTTAATAATTAAAATATATTGTTTTGTTTACATTTTGAATGAAATAGAAAAATCACAGCTCATTTCCATATTAAGTAGGGAAGTAATGAGTATGAATTTCTAGTGCAGCAAAACTACCTGTCCTCATGATCCCATGGGTCATAAAAACAGAATTAGATAGCATCTTTGAATCTGCTCACTGTTCTATGAATAAATTCCCCTAGCTGGCCTTCTCATGATGGCTCTGTCACTAGGAGAAGCTCCCTTCCTGACTGGATGACTTGTTAGCCTTCTTGGAATGACAGTGAAAAATTGTTTTCCTTCTTTCTCTGTGCATTCTGCTTTGGAAGTGACCTGTTCATTTCACTTACTTCACTGCTGCCTCAGTTAATCCAGCCTTCTGGAAATCTTAACCTCTTATCACTGGCTTTCATCCACTCCTTAACCATCACTGTTGACCAGAGGATCACTTAAGTGTAGAAGATATAATTGCCATATAAATTAACCCACAATACTTCAGTGGCACTTTTGACAGTCTAGTAAGGTTTAATATGAGTTAAAAAATTGTTATGCCCTGATCACATGATTTCTTGCCAAGAGGAAAAGGAAGAAAAGCTTTTGGATTGCCTTACTATCTTGGACACTGCCACAACTACCACAACACGAAAAATAGCAGAAAAAAACCTAGCTTAACAGCACAAATGGCCGTATTCCTACTATGGTCTATGCATTGCAAGTGAGGTAATATTCTTTTCCGGAACTTGAAACATTTGGACATAACGTGATAGCATGTGCAAGTTCAACGTTGCATGAAAGAACAAGCAAAATGTATGTAAAAGTGGAATATCCCAGTGATAAATACTCTAGTGGCTCAGGGGGTTAATGATACCTATGTAACAGAGAGAGGTTCCCAGGCATTTGAGACTCCAAGACTTACTCCACTTCTGCTGACTGCATGGGGCATCAGTCCAGCCTTTGACCACCAGCCTAACCAGCTTCGCAAGCCCGTTCTCCAGCATTCCCAAAATTCATTAGCTGAAGACAAATGTATCAAAGTTGCTCAGCTTCAGCTTAGCACAGGTTATGAAGTAATACTTCTTGCTAGGACATCTCTCGTAACACTAAAAATCAGACTGATAAGCAAAAGCACACAGACTGGAAGTATGCATGCAAGTTTGCCAAAGCAGGTCCCTTCACCACAGTTTGAAATGTTGTCAGGCTTGTCTTAGACACCTTTTCTCCCATATCAGATAAACTGAATACACAGATACTCTCAGACAAGCCTGCAGTAACTGAAGTCCATTTGCTCTGTCTGATGAACATCTCTGAACATTACTGCAGTAAGGCTTGCCTGTTGCCCTTGCCAAAATTCCCTCCTCTCTGCATTACACTAGGATGACACATGATATCTACTGCTGCTCTTTACCAGCTTCAGTTGCATTGCAGCTGGTAGCTGCAGTGTGGTGATATTATTAATATAAAAAATTTTAGAATTACGTGATGAAATGCTTTAATTTCCACCTTTGAGCACCTTCTCTCAACCCTGCCCACTGACCCACCTTTACCCTCTAGCATTTGAAACCTCTTAAGGACTTCAAAGAACTGCAGAAAAAGGTTTTTTTTTTCCCTGATAGCATGTTGCCCCCCCCAGATTAGAGGACTTATTGGAGCCTTACCTCTTTCTGTGCCATTTGGAAAATGTGTAAACAGACTCTTAATCCCCTTCACTGGGAAGCTCAAAATGGCTAACATCACAGCAGATGAACTAAGCTGTAACAATCAGGCTCTCCTAAATCATCCAAATCTGAGCCCACTTTCTCTTGAATATTCAAAGGGACTTTCTCTCCAAAAGTTTAGCTTCCTTGACCCTCTGAGGCCTATTCTGCATCCACTGTGCAGAGCTCTAGCATGTCATGTCAACTTTAAAGAATACATAAGTATAATTCACACCCACCTGACACTGCCAGAGTGATGAAAATGGACCTGTGTGTAAATTAAAACAATATGTCCCCTAGCTTCAGGTGTTTTGGCACTAGAATTGCTTAAATCAATATTTAAACATTTTTAAAATTACGTTTCTTATTAATGATAAAGAAATGCAATGTGTGTTTCACTTCAAAATGGATGGCACTATTTTTCTAGATGTGTCCCTCAAACCAGAGTTACAAAAAATTAATAGATACTCTCAGTTTAAGTATTTCAGTGTCTCTTGTACAATATGTAATGTTCAGTTTTAGACACAAATATTCCCTTGATTTGAGAGGGTTTCAGTTGAGTGGTTGAGGTATAACAACTTGATGGGAAGGATTTGTTTGGGACTACTCTCCAGTAGACGTGGTGGTCTGATCCTTTGAAACATCTGGCTGGATTTGCAAAGACGATGAATACCCACAAGTCTATCTGAACAGTGTCCACAGATCCTCTGTAAAAATCAAGCAATTAGCAGACATTTGACAATCCAGAAGCTGCAAAAAATCATCTGGTACTGTATGCGCATACAGTTACAAGGAGAAAGCCCAAGAGCATAACTATTATTTGATTGTGACAATTAAAAAGCTGAAGTTAAATTTCACCCTGCACTATGTTGAACTTTGTTTTGCAAAACCTATTCTCTGTGAGCGCCTATTTTTGAATTCTTGCCAATGTGATCTGAAAATAATCCGAATTGTTGACTTTGAGAGCAAGTAGCAAATCTCTTCCATTCTCGTGGGTGTTTGAGGTAGAGAGAGACAGCGACTGTTGCTCGTATTCATCTTTAGCCATGGCTGTGGGCATGAGAAGAGATGTAGCTCCTGATATGTTTCTATGCTGTGTCAATAAATATATTTTTACATTATACCACTGGTATTTTTTATTACTTTTTTATAGTACTATAAGTCAAAACCAATAATGAACAGCTGGTGGCTTGGACTATTTAACCACAGAAAAGAATAAGATCCATCAAGACTTGTGTAAGTTGTCTGGACATGGGATCTGGAGATGAGGGATTGTTTCTGCTCATGTCTTTGTTCCTTCCTTGGCCTCAGTGGCCAGGCAGACGGAGGAAGTAAACAAATTTACCTTTTCTCATCAAGAGCATCAGGGCAACCCAGAAGAGTGTTGTTTTCTTCTTCACCTGTCAGAACAGTGTTAAGTACCACTCTGAGGAATAAAAGGAAATTATGGATGTTGTCTGCTTTAATGCCTGTGAAGGTATCCCAGAGAGAGGATCAGGCTTGTGTCTACGTGTGCAATCTGGCCTGATAAATATCAGATGAGAGGCCTCAGAGATGGACACCAAAGGGAGGTTTCAGAAAGCCTATGGAATTTTATGTAACCTGGTACATTTAGATGGGGAAAACATTTTCAAAGGAATATACTGCAGTCAGGGGGCTAAATTCTGACATACCTGCACAGTTTTAATGAGTTTGAAGACAGTCGTGTGTCTCTGAATTTCCTGAGGGTTCAACCTGGATATATTCCAAGTAATAACTGGTTGTTAAAGGAGGAGGCCAGGACTAGGCTGGCTATTCTTGTTGTCACTATTATCCAACCCCCAAAAGCCTCTGGGATTCACAGATAAGGAGCTGGCATGAATGAGTCACTGAAGGAAAATTACTAGTCAAAGAAGAAATTACATTTCAGAATTGTTGACTTTCTTTTTGACTGAATGAAAAACACTACACCAGCAGGTGTGCCATGTGCATGGAAGATGCTGTTAATTTAGCAATACCAATGTTTGCTTTGCAAAGAGTCCACGTGGCTTCCTATGCGTGGCTGAGCCTCCTCAGCTGCCCTTTGTTAAGCTTCGGTTTTGTTCTCTACTGCAGGCAGGCTCTCTGCTTCCACAATAACACAGCACTGCAGAGTCAGAATTAAATACTGACTTTTGATGGATTAAAAGCAAATATATGGATGACACATCTTATAGCACCCTTTGTAAACAGCCAGAAAAATCCTGCAGAAGGCATGCCCTGTGGGGGAGAGGACTGTTGTTTAACACGGAAACTTGCTCCAAGCAGTCACACATCTCAATGAGCACAGCAAAGGTGCAATCCATGTGTTTGAGATGGGCTATGCGATCTGCTCGTGCCTGGATGTAAACCTACCATCTGTTGGACATAGAGGCCATCTTGCTGCTTTGTTACTGTTTACCATGAGGAGACAGTTTAGCCACTTTGCCAGTTGCTGTTGCTGTTCAATTAAAGTCTCTGACTCCAGGTCTATCCTGTCATTATTTTTACATAGCTCCGTCTTTTCTCTCTCAGCTAATCCAAAGTATTGAAATAGTAAAGACATAGCACTGCTGGCAATAATTATCTCTGCTTGGTTTTTTTGTTGTTGGTTGTTTTTTTTTTCCCCTGAGGATCATCAGTTTAACTTTATTGTTTTCTAATAAAATTGAGTTTTAAAGAAATTGCAGGACCCCTGCATTGCTGGATAATTGTATATTCCTCAAATTAATAACCAGCTCCAGAGAGTACAATTAGGAATGAGAAGTGTGGCAAAAGAAATATGCCTGAGTGTGTAGTTTTTCATTAAATAACTGAGAAGAAATAGGCAACATAATTATTACAAAGCAGCTGGAGTCCTGGTTGGGTCTACTTTATTTTCTACTTTGCAGCCACCACAGCTAGGAAGCATTGCCTGTGCTGTGGGACTCAGAGATTTATGGCACTATTCTCCCCGGTGAGCTGGTCTTTTCTGTTCAAAACCGCTGTAGGATTTCTTTTGAATTGGATAATTTGTATACTGTGTTACAAAGTTGGCATTGGCCCAATTCAGCTGTCATTTTAGGGGTGTGATGGGTACAAGGAAGGAAAGTCTGAATAATCTGTAGGCTGTTACCTACTCATTGCACATGTAGACCTGAGAGACTGAGTAGAAACAGGCAAATGATCTTTTTAATAGCTATATAGGTATATTGTCCTTATTTTCAGGTGGATTTGTTTTGATCATATGTACACACTATTATAGTCTGGTTTGTTTGTTTGGTTGATTTTGTGGTTTCCATCCACAGCATCCCCAATAATTGAGATTTACTCATACAAATTCACATCAAAAATATCTGTGAAGCTTACCTGCTCAGATGCAGGTGGAGAATGAAATTCACTCCTGGGCAGAAAGCTAGGTTCAAGCTTTCTGCATCTCATTTCAGCTCTGCTTTTGATGCCTACCTGACCACAGCACTCTCTCACCCCATGCATAAAAACTCCAGGACACCAGCAGCAGGAGTTCCTATCACCCTTGTGATAGGAACATCACAGGATGCCTGTTTCTGGACTGACTGCAGACATCCACCTTGGGTTCACAACTGGGATGGGCATCTTCACAGAATGATAGACTGGCTTTTGGCTCCTTCTGCCTGCTGCCCAGAGGCTGGCTGTGGGACGGGGATTAAATAGTGAAAAGATCTGACTTCCCATCTGAGATTTGCTGGCCACAGCAGTTACACCACGTAACATTTCAAAAGTTTCCCAGATTGAGACTCAATTTCTCTGTTATTGCAATGGATGAAAAAGGAAACCCGTTTACACTTGATTTATAGTTTAGCTTCTGCTTCTCATTTAAATAGCAATTACTATTATTTTCTCCCACCAAATGTGATTTTCTATGGGTGATGTTAACCCAAACACTTTAATATATCTTTTTATGCTTTGGTCATATTTCTTTTTGGAATCTTATCTAGAAGTCAATGAACTTGAAGGACATATTCCAATGGAGCAAATTAGAATTCCCCCAGGATAACTTTATTGTCATTATTGTTAATTATTTTAGTGCTGTATTCTCATGAATGTTATATTAATTTAAATTGTGCTGTTATATTTTATATCTTAAATATCAAATAAGGGGAACAAGTTATTAAAAAGAACATTTACTTCTGTTATTTGAATTATAAGCCATTTTGGAACCAAAACACTTTGTAACCAGGCTATCTAGACTTGGACCCCTTTGATGGAAGTATTCCCCTTTTCCCTGGAAGTATTTAAAAGACGGGTAGATGAGGCGCTTAGGGACATGGTTTAGTGGGCATGGTGTTGTTGGGTTGACGGTTGGACTCGATGATCTTGGAGGTCTCTTCCAACCTTAATGATTCTATGATTCTATGATTCTATGATCTTTTTTGAAGTGTCCATTTCAGAACTTAGTGAAAAGTGATCATATAATCTATTCAGCCAGGCTAAGTTATTTGGGCTTGTCTGCACAAGGGAGCAGATTTGGAGTTGTCCTGTGCTTGCTTTGGGGATGACCTGGCACCACAATGTACTCAAGTCATTTAGCCAAGACTGAAGAAATTGAGTGTATTGAACAGCCTTACTAGCTGTCATTTTCACTTCTGAGCTGATTGACAGGAGAAAGAAAGGAGAAACAGCCCCTGAAATTTAACAGGATTTCCCACTGACTGGGAGATGTAAATCTGTTCTGTAGCTGAAAACATATTTTCTGTTGCTGTGCTTATCTTTTCCCTGATATAGGTAAAAAATTAAATGAGGATGAATTGCTTTGGTATCAATTTTAAATTCATATGGTTATCATCTCTGTGCTTCTCACCAATTTCCACAGACGAAATCTGATCAGCTTATATGAAATTTAACAAGAACAAATGCTGGATTCTGCACCTGGAATGGAGTAATACCAGACACAAGTATAAACTGGGAGAGGAGTGGCTGGGGAGCAGCCCT
>NW_008825614.1:13154539-13158672 GCF_000699105.1 Pygoscelis adeliae | reverse complement strand
TTCTGTTCTGTTCTGTTCTATATCCTGAGAGGAATTTAGTATTGATTTGACTCACAGACTGAGTCAAAGCCTACTAAAGGCACTAGGAGGCTTGCTAGTAATTTCAGCTGGTCTTGGATTAGAATATGGATTACCAAACCAGCCTCTCACATGGGTTTGATTTTTTTATAGTCAGTACTATAACTCATTGCTTAATTTAACCTGTCACAATGAAAGACCAACATACACTTCTGCCATAAAATGCTCTTTGCCGGGTTTCTGTTCTGATTCAAAACCAGTTCAAGACCAGATGTCATATAAAGAAAAGTAATTTATTCTATGATATAATTCCCATGTTTTATTTCTACCAAGGGGAAATCAAGCTCAGCTCTTGTGGAAGAGATTATACCACAAGTACATGAAAGAAAAGTTTTCCTTCATGAAGCTTAATATGAGAAGAAGTTGATTCTGGACATCAGAAAGTAAATAGACTTGCTTCAAATTCCACATCGGGTTTTCTTTATTATTTTGTACTGCCTCATTCAAAATTTAATTCTTCCTGGGGGAAAAAAGCCCAGGCTGTCTTATTTATAGCTCTGTCACACACGGATTAGCTTGTTAGTTTGATCTGGATTACAGTTTGTGCATGTTACCAACTCTTTGCTAGTGATGTTTGTGTTTTCTCCGTCACGGTGACTTAAGCATCTACCATACACTGCAGCAGCACAAAGCAGCTTCTCAACAAAATTCTTCACTGGTGATAAATGAAGAGAAGGCTTTGCATGGGGCAAATGAGAGCCATATAGCAGTCTGACCAGCTCTGATTATAATTTAGCTAGCTGGCTGGTATGCAGTGTATTCAAGAAAAGAAAGACTTTAGAAAAAAAGAACGCAAGTGCAAGCAGATAAAAAGTATATTCTTCCCAATACCCCAGGCACATTTTGCTAATATTACATCTTCTACATATACATGAAGAAATAATTAACCCTTTAGTTCATGTATTAAAACTTACTCGCTTTTAAAGTCAAAGTATTACTTGATAATAGTAGTATAATCTGTTTATAAGCCATGGATCTTTTGTTAGAAAATATGTATCAGAACTGAGGACTCTTGATCAGTTTCCAGGTCAGCAGGACACCGGCAATGTTGCTGTACTGGAATATTTTTAATCAGTCATGTTTTCCATGCCTTATATAATGATTCTGTCAAGCATGCTTTATCAATTTTGAGCCTTAGGCCTGTGTTTGTTGCAGAGTTGGAGCTCTGTATGGTACGCATTAAATAACCTTTGAGTAAGGAAGATAAAATATATCGGCTAGCTTACCAATATTGATACTGTGCACTGATGGAGAAAAACATATGTATATGAAATCATGCATATGCATTGCAGTATGTCATGTGCTATGGCACAAGGAGCCACTGCTCAGCCTTGTAAGCACATGTGAGATCCCATAATTATGATATCTGCATTTGACTTAATCATCTGCACTACTGTTATTTCCAAGCTGCAGTCCAGTTTCTCAGGAATCGTTACATCTTTCAAAAAACAGTGTATGACTAACACAGAGAAAGTTATTTTTGGTTAGAAATGAAATTCTGTAAACATTCAATTTTTGTTTGGAGTTTCCCACAGGAAACTGGTGAAAAAGGCACATGTTCCTCAAAGCAAACACAAAGCCTTCAGAAATGGCTGGCATCTTTGGCAATAGGTTGCATCTGTCACTAGCTGTGGCTAGCACAGAAGTCATATATTTAAGAGCCTGACATGGGCTACAGAAAGACCCTTGCAATGTCTTGAAAGTGTTACATGTGACCACGGTGTTGAGGAGGTGTCAGAAACAGAGGACAGGAATTTATATCCAGGACCCCCCCCTCCAAGAGAAGGAATTGCTCTTATCCCTACACAATAAATTGGAGACTCTGTGTGAAAGACTATGAAGAAAAAGGCAATGTGGGGTTTCAGGAATAGACCTCCAATATGTTCACATGTTTTTGAAAGTATTTCTGATGTTTAACTCTTTGAATTCAAGTACACATTCCCCTGAGAAACCTTTGAGAATCACAAAAGTTGCTCAAATATCTTTGAAAGTCAGATATTAGCAAGCTGCAAGAGAGTGAAGTTTAGGTTTCTGATGTCACATAGTGGTTGCAAAACTCCCAAACCATCCCTTAGCTTATCTTTTCTGGAATCCTAAGAAAAAGAAAAAGAAAAAGAAAAAGAAAAAGAAAAAGAAAAAGAAAAAGAAAAAGAAAAAGAAAAAGAAAAAGAAAAAGAAAAAGAAAAAGAAAAAGAAAAAGAAAAAGAAAAAGAAAAAGAAAAAGAAAAAGAAAAAGAAAAAGAAAAAGAAAAAGAAAAAGAAAAAGAAAAAGAAAAAGAAAAAGAAAAAGAAAAAGAAAAAGAAAAAGAAAAACCTTTTTTGAACTTCCTTGAAGTTTTCTGTGGAGAATATTTAGCTTCAGTAACATTCAGAAGCTCTCAAGAGACAAAAATTCAAGTGCTTTGATTCAGATTTTAAATGAAGCACATCTGTGTTTATCAGTACAAAGGGAAAAGAATCTGCTCCTAACAGCAACACAGTACTTGATCAAAAAAACTCCAGAGTAATACTCCAGAGTGAGACACACTGATGAATAAGGAAAAAGCAAAAGAAAGACAGATCCAAGAAAGACAGTTTTCACAGTGGGTTAGCTACATGGGATGCTGATTACACTCAGAAGTTATTCACATGTTTTACATACTCTAGGAAATGTTAAGGAAAATCAAACCTAAGTACCAAACAACACAAGGAATCCCCTTTCCTTTAGAAAACCTGTTTCACGGCTTCTGTTCTTCATTCTTGTCAACTACAGTAAAACAACCAGATATGGCAATACATAACCTTATTAACCACACTAGGGGAACTGTGTGCTCTTTTGTCTGGACTAAGGTTTCTTTTAATGAGGTGATTCCTTTTTCTGTCAATTAACTGTTTACAGCCTCTTAAAGATGTAAAGCCAGTAACAAAGGACATGAGTAGAGGATAAAGCTATTCTCTAGTTCAATGCCTTGCATGATCACAGAGGCATAAAATACTGAAACGTGGCTTCAGACGTTATAGGGGAAAACATAGCTCCATTTCACCTGTACTGCTTTCTGCCAACACTGTACAAGGTTGGCTACAACCAGTAGGGACTGCACACTATTTCATGGCTCTCATCGGCATTGGTAGTGGCATGCCTGCACTAGAACTTGTTAAAGAGCAGATAAAGCTGCAACAATTCAGATAAATAGCAGCAGGGACTGCGCCTCTGGGGTCTGTAAGAGCCAAAATTCAGCTCCATCTATTCACATTGCCCAGATTGTCCCACACTTTCATCTTCTTTTTATCAAATTATTTACTCTCCTTAGCAGACTGTGGGTAGAGACAGGTCTCTACATTTGCTGCGGTACAAGGTCCGCTGTGTAGGACTGATCCCCATCCTTTAGAGAATCTCCACCTTTCTCTGTCTCAAAATGGCTTCACTCTGCCAAGACTCCTCCTTTGGACTGCTGCCACTTCTAAGAATATATTTTTTTTTAATTTAAATTTAACCAAGGGTGCTAAAGCTGCATTCGCGTCCATGAAACAAGCTTGCACACTCTCATGTGCTTGATTTTTAGGCAGCTGTCAACAGTGGAGAAGTCTCAGTGGGGATGTCAGAGGTATCAGGAAGATGTTTCAGGTGTTAAGGCCTGATTCATGTCACTGACTGAGTGAGAAGGAGATCCTGAAGCCTATATTTGTAAAATCAAATAAATAAAAAAAAAATATAACTAAAGGAAAAGAGAGGAGATCTATAGCAAATGCATTAAAACCATAATATACTTTGAAAGTAAACAAATCAACATGTATGACAGACATGAATCATTAAGTTGAGAGCATGTTATTTTTTTGTTTTACTTCATTGCTGTGAGCAAGAAATCCCACTGTAGTATTGGAACCCACAAACAACACAGTTCCCTGCAGGATGCTAGGACATTGTCCAGTGAACATATCAAGGCCAACAATTTGTAATTAAACAGCCACACAAGAGCAGGAAGCTGTGTATTCTCAAACACGGAGTGAGAAAAACGTGTTGCTCTGTTGTATGGACTGTCTGCATACAAGATGAGAAAGTGCTCAAACTCAGCAGG
>NW_008825614.1:13144500-13154520 GCF_000699105.1 Pygoscelis adeliae | reverse complement strand
CTAAAGTCAAATGTGTAAGGTAAACCATATGCAACCAGTACAAAATGGATAGTTGAAGTGGAGTTGGAGAGTCTTTTAATCATATAAGATGCAGACTGCCCGGCTAAGGGTAGCCAAAATGCCAAATTCAACAAAATTAGAATCAGTGGGGAGAAACTGACTAGAAGCATATTGCTTATTTCTAAGGAGGCCAGGCAGAAAAAGGGAAGAGCAATGAAAAGGTGTGTATGGATATGCGGTTAGTGGAGAATAAGGTGTAAAATCAACCAGACAACAAAGGAGGGTGGACTTCCTGATGGTAGGGGTGAAAACACATACAGCCAACAGTGCTGTGGACCTACAGACCCAAGACCACGAGTATGACAGAGGGAACCCCAATGGACAACCCCCTGGACTCTCCATCAGTTCTGTGCCTGGAAGGCTTCGTGTGGGAGGATGGAGCAAAGATGGATAGAATTGCATCCTAATACTAAGTGGACTCAGAAGGAAAGGGTGGCAGAATTGTATTTTAATAGCAGCTGTGTGCAATTAATGAGATTTAAGAGTGATAAATAGCAGCTTCATAATTATGTATAATAATGTGCAAAATTATGTAATTGTAGATTGATAACAGCGGTGTGTCCATTAGTTAATTAGGTTATTGAATTTTTTATTTTTTAGTTTCTTAGCAGCTTGTTGCTAAATCAATAAACATTATTGACTTTTGTACCAGTTATGTTTCAAGGCTGTATTCTGAAGGGGGAGAGTCGGACCTCAAGGTACCAGTTACCACATTATTCTCATTTACAGAGTGGACTCATCCTCTTTAAAAATGGAAGTGCACAGGTCTTCACATAATCTCACACTATTCCTATATCGCAGCTCCTAATTCAGGTGTCTCAGTTGGGTATCTTAATTCCAGGGAGGAGAAATCTAATTTTAGCATTCAATGTAATTGCAAGAGACCTGCTTTATCTCACTGCCTAGTACCAACCTGCTGTACATAAACCAGAAGTTTTGCAGCACCCAATGCAGATTCACTCTGTTCTCATATATATATGATCTATGACACTCTCGTGAACACATTTTATGAGCCACTGATAGGAAGAAATTTACCTGCATGGAACCATTGAGTAATTTTGAATGAGCATATTTATTTAAATCAAAGCTAATTCACAAACAGATTGTAAATTCAAAAAAGCAAATAAATTTAAACAAAAAGTTTGGCACAACGTTGTTTCCACTTTGTATTTGCTCAGATGTTTAATTTCACAATGACAGTTACTTCTCCAAACTTATTTTTTAAAGATATAGTTCCAGAGTAATAAGTAATCTTCATCTGCAATAGACCTGCCTTAAATGTCAGCAAGGATAGGGAAGAAAAAGGGCATATTTCTATACTCTTTCTATGGATATTTTTTGTGTGGGTTCTGTCAATTTGAAAGATGAGAAGAAAATTGATCTAATATTACTCATTCTAATTTTGGCAAATCCTAAATTATAGTTAATGATTGTAGGGACTATCACTCAAAGCTAAGATGGACATTTGATCATTTATTTTTCTTGCTGAGAATTTTTCAAGATATATGGGAATGACAGGCTTGAGCATTACCTCAGATATAATCAGAATCAAAAGTTTCTCGAAGTTACCGCAAGCAAGAACTTACTGCAAAGAATTGTGGGTAATAGCATGTAAATTATTATTTAGAAAGCAAGGTTAGTTTCTGGAGCAAGATTAAAACATCCTAATCTTCACAGAATTGTATGGCTCCTTAAAAAAATAACATCCTTAAAAGCTGTTTTTATATTTGTTACCATGTAATTTTAATTTCACTTTTATTTTTCAGACTGGGTCATTGAAGTAGATTATAGGAAGTTTCATAATGTTCATATTGCTTGGCAAGAAAACATTTCCCTGAAAGGACATCTGCAATACTGTTTTTCAAAATTTTGTTAGCCTCCAAGAGCCAATGTACCAAAGTGGAGAAATTACTGAAAGTATTAGCTTCAGTACTTCTGCAATCAAAATGTAAATACTTCTTGTATGTTCAATTATTGCCATTACTTTTTTCACAGACTTTCTCATGATTTTTTAAGGACTTCTATACACTTCTTCTCATTGGATATGTCAGTATCTTTATACCAGTCTAACCTGCCATACAGCTCAACGTTTGCAGTGCACGTAAATATATATCTCTACATTATCAGAAATTAATATTCCAAGAATATACGTTTAGCATTACAAAATAGTCACCTAAAGTCCCCATTAAAAAAAATCATTCAATCCTTTTAGAATAAATGTTTAAATAATTTTTTGGAGCTATTCTCCCCTCCCCACCCCCACATCCAATAGAGATTTACCAAAATTTTTTTCACTTCTGGTACTCTTCAGAAGTGTGATTCTAGCACAAGGGTTTCTGGAGACATTGAGAGATAATGGGGCACTGACCAAAGGCTAAACAGGCATCTCCCTCCTCATTCGAAGTCTGGTTGTCTTTATCAAATTACAGGAGCGTATCACATAATTATCTCATGCTTCATCTCACTTTATCACAAAATCCTTTTGTCTCCTGCTTTTAAGTCGCTTCTGTTTTCTCTTTTTTTCTTCCTGTACAAGTTGTAACTTTGATTTTCTCTTTCTGATTTATCATGTGTGTTTTCCCTCCCTCTTTGCCCCCTGTTTTGATCAGGTAGTTAGGATCTGTATTCTCAGTCTTCAGTTTAGCAGTTCTGGTGGAATTATTCCTGTTGTGCAAATCTGAGTACTGTGATAAACAAATAGCAATTCATATTGCTCTTCCTACTGTTGCTGTGCTTCACTGATAACGAAAAAAAATCACTTTCAAAACCCTTGAATCCCCACTGATCATTTGCTAATGGGCACTCCATAAACATGAATTGGTAGATTTGTCAGTGTTGGAGTATAAAAGAAAATATTTTGTTCGGGTCATTCAGATGTTCCCACAAGGTCTTTTAATATTACTGTCGCTGATAGTAGGAAGGAACCCAATATACTTCAGAGGTTTTTCACTTACTCTAGAGCTGGGCTTTCTTGTCAGATGGATTTGTGTTTATGACTATTGCTTCTGAAATTTAAGAAGTGTTCTTTGAAATTCTATAAACTAAAAACATCTGTGGCTATATCTACCTAAAACTGAGCAGGATACACCCCTCTTCTGAAGACCTGAAATTTATCCTAACTTTAACATCCTATTGTCAGGCAGTTTAGTTTGACTATCTGCAAAGTGGAAGTCAGACAAGTAACACAATTTGGCCCTATCCTGCTGGAAAACTTTGCCAATAACAGCTGTAGAAAGAAGCACCCTTGAAAAGTAATTTAATTTTTACGATAGGGAAATGCTGGATTGATATGGATTTTTAGGAAATGAGACCTGCTTTCTGCAAGAAATCTTCAAGAAGTTATTCATGTCAATTTTTTTCCACCATGTTTTCTTCTGTCTCCAGTTAAAATTTTTAAGCTCGTACCCAGATATTTTGTGTTCACTGTGTGCTTTTTTCAGGGCAGCTGCTGCTTCAGGAGCACCAGGTTAGCAACTGGCAGGGACCCAGAAAGGAAAGCACTTCTAAAGAGACACAGCCCAGTGCAACATGACTTTCTCAAGAGTGCCAGTAAAGTCCTTAGTACTGCTGACTCATTCCTGGGATCATGGATCAAGACCGGAGAGCTGACTTAAGATGTTTAGGTGGTGACTACTCATATAGACTCATTTTAGCTCCTAAAGTAGCAGTAGAAATGAAGAATGCACTACAGAACAACAAATTGCATTACATTTTTACTTTTCAATGCCTGGGTAGTTGGTGACTTCAAGACTTACATGGTTGTACACAAACCCGATACAAAACTTAGGCAACCAGGATATGGTAATATCAAAAGCCAAGGCATGCACAGACTGCATGTACCTTTGGGGTTAGACAGGGACTGCAAGAACTGTTTGTCCCTGATATCCATCACAAGTGAGATTTGCTTTGAATCTTCATTAAATACCATGCCATGAGTTGCTAATGAAGTCATTTGGTTGCATTTGCTGGCATCAGTTTCTTTACCTACTTGTTCATTAAATAACAATTACGCTCCTCTCTATACTAAATTATTCCATTTGCAAGTTGCTTGACTACATGGAGACTAATTTTAAAATTGGATTTAAAACAGAGACTAAAGCTTAAACTTATCAAAGCATTCTTCTCTCTACTGGTTCAGTCACTTCTAAATTTTCCAGTTCATTTCATTTCTTTCTCACTGCCTTGTTCTGACTGAATAGCAATCTTTCTATCAGGTTGTGTCCTCTGTTTAAATCTTAGTGCAAAAAACATTTTCATCAGGAAATCTTCCGGTGAACCCAGTTCTTCAGAGCAATATTCACATTTTTTCACTAACTGCTACTATTGGTTATACAGTTCTTTGATCTGTGGTCAGCTCTCTAGCTTTGTCAATCTAAAATATTGCCATACACATTCTGAGATTCACTGTTAATTTACTGGTGCTGCCTTCTTCTCCAGTATCAGATTTCTCCAGCATTGCATCTACAAACAGCTTCTGACACACATGACAACTCTTCAACAACTTGCATGTCTTCTCTCGTTATACAAATGCTTCCAATCACAAAAAACATACTGACTCTTCTATTCATGGAAATACAATTCTAGACTTTTTTTAGAGAAAATTTAGGTAATTGATCTGCCCAAAAGAAATTAGAGCACCTGGCACACTACCACATTATCAGATACTGTTTTCATGCTGATTACAGCTTTAGCTTCATCCTTTGCAATCAGCGAATACTGTGAAAATAAATTTTTATTTGCGTAACTGTATGGGATATGGTGGCTCTTCCTGTGAACTTCCTTGTCGTTATGTAGACACATGTTTCTATGGATGAAGAAGAACTTTCCTTTTTTTCTACTATTCACTGTGTTCATTATGCACTGCGTTCCTGCCTAAAAATGTTATTAGTGTAGCTGGAAAAAGCAACAATACTTTTTGACTTAAATAGCCAATCAGGAAGTGCAAATAATAAGTAATGAATGACTAGTCAAAGTAAACAATACGTGAACCATTGAAGGTTGAAATGTGTTTACATAAACTGTTGGCTGAACAATCACCAATGACAAATTCTTTATCAAAATAAAAAATAGTTCAACGGGTAAGTCATAGAAAGAACTAACTTCATCAGATAAATTATTTACAGGAAATACTTCAGCTATGAAACTTACTGTTGACAAATGCTTGATAATGCACATTGAAATAAACTGAACTGCTCACACATTCTTGGATGCGGAATTAGCTGTAACCATTCTGGAAAAAAAAAAAAACCCAACAAAACCAAGCAGCAAACGAATGTAGTACTACTTCAGATGGCTTAGTGAAACTGCTACTCAGTGTACAGCATAAATAGCAAATAAATACATAAATAAAATTGCTAGGATGCATAAAAAGTGAATAGGAAATGAATACTGGGAAGTTCATAATATCACTGTGTAAATTGCTTGTGAGATATCACTTGACATTTTTCATTCAGTTTCATCATCATATCTCAGAAAAGATATCGCTGAAGGTGAAGGGTGGAGAGAGCATTGACAAAATATTATGCATAATACATAATGGAAACAGTGATTTCCACAGAAGGAGAGGTTTAAAAGATTGGGTCTGTTCAGTTTAGTAAAGACATGACTGAAAGTGGGCATTGCAGGAACCTAGAAAAAGCTCCTAGTGAACATACAGAGAATGTAAATCAGATGTCCAGCACCTACCGTCCTCATATCTCAAGAAGGAGAAGGAGAAGGATTTCAATAAAACAAGATACAAGCTGAAGTTAATCAACAGAAATACTTTTTACATAGCTTATGGCTGAGGTACAGAGCCCACTGACAAAAAATAATTGTCAGAATAAACTTAGCAGTGTTTATAAAAGGCAATTGACCTTTGTATTGATATACGGGCTAGATAAATATAAGAGGCATCTAGTCCTCATTCTTCAGCATATATACCAAGTTCCAGACGAGAAGAAATAGTAAGATACTTCTCAAATGGACAAGTGATTCAATCGTTAGTGACTGTATCTCTTCTGTGCTCTCCCAGAAAGAAAAAGGATAAAGAATTCAACTACCACTCTTGCTCTGTCTACCTAGCTCTAAGAAAACATGCAGAACCAAAATGCATAGATAAGTACATGCAAGAAGGAAAGGAAGGGCTCAGGAAGAGGTTGATTTCAATGAATCTCCTCCAAACTGATGGCAAGCTACACATTGATATACAGGACCTGGGAAAACCACATTTCTTTTAGCAAAAAAATATTATGTCTAAAACAAAACCCAGTATTATATAATTTGAATCTAGCAAATGGGTTCAGCCATTTTTAGTCACCTCTATTGTGCACAATTACAGAACAAAAGTGCAGGACAGGACTAGTTTGTCTTTGGTGACACAGTCTTTTTCTAAAAGCCAAAATACCGTTAACATAAATAATGCATAAACATTTCAATCTCAAATATTAGGTCACCTCCTAATGGCAGTTAATTAGTTGCCTTTCAGCAAGGGAATTCCTCATTCAATATCTCATAAGAGTCTTTTCAAATATGGTCTGGGATATAGATTTCCATTATATTACAGAGACTGCCATAGCGTTAACTTGTCACACTTTAATGGAAGGAGCCTTTGTGAGGCATTGCTTCAGTTTCGGGAAGCTGTTTCCGGATGTGTAAAGTATTTGATCTCTCAGAGGGTGAGTTCAAATAGCATCCCAATCTGATGTGTGGTTAGCTAGCTCTATGCTAATAAGAAAGTACAATTTAGCATCATATCACAAAGTTATTTGAGGGAGACAAATGTAAAAGGAAACAGCATGTTTTCAAGTATGTCTTTCCCAGACAGTCCAGTTAATTACTGTCTTTAACAAGTAACCTCAGAGTTCATACATTCTCCTTAAAAAGGCAAGGGTGGGATGCCTAACACTGGAAGTCAGCTCTTCCAACTTCTTTCATTTGCATGTTTTTTCAAATTAGCTAGTGCTTTTTATATTAGCACTGTGACAACCTTTCCACTATATCCATTACTTTGACAGGAAGAAAATTTTGATTTGACTTTGAAAGGCAATCACTTTCTTTTCTTCCTTTTTTTCCTTATGCTTATTTGTCTTCATTCCAGAATTTTTTCTAACATGCAAATATCTCTCACCAATTGTACAATCTCCAGATGATGGTTTAGCTGTAATTCATAGATGTCTAACAGATAGATTACTATATGTAATATGAAACTAATATGCATATATTTTGCTTTCATTTCACATATATCTAATATTTAGAAAAATGAAATTCTCTCAAGAAGGTGGTAGGGAGACCCCAAATTGCTAAGCCCCTAGACCGGGACTTTCTGTCTCTTAGTTTGCAGGGCTCAAATAGCATTTCTTTGAATGGACACCCATGGTGCCTCTTCCGAACTTGACGCAAGACCACTAATGTCTATGTGAATATTTCCATTTAATACAGCAAGCACTAACTGGGTCATGGTCCAGCTGGCTGAAGGAGTAATGCTTTAAAGACTGTGTGGGAGGCAGAGCCCAAATTTTAGCTCGCTCTCTTACAGGGAAGTTACAGACCCTCTTCTTAGCTCTGTGACTGCTCCAGAGGGAACTGAGCCCACTTTGTCTAACTTTTCTTTGCAAGGTTAAATTCTCATATTAAAACAGCAGTCCTATAAACTGATAAGGCAGCTTTTCAAAATGCAGTCAGCATTTATGGTCATCTCAAAATACCTGAAAACTGTGGAGTTTAATGCTGCCTAGTTAAATGCTGGCCATATCTATGAAAGGACTATTATATAGGTCTTTATGGCTACTGTCTTGTTTAAATAAACAAAAAATGGTACAACTTAGCCTCAGTCATTTCCTCTAAACTACATTTGACAGATCAGGTAAAACAGGTATGTATCCATTGACATACAAAATGCAAATTCAGTTATAAATAAGTGCTTATTTCTAAAATTTCTTTCCCTTAATTAAAAATGGAAAGATACACAACACTAGTATTCAAAGTCAAAATGAACCCTCTAGCTTCAGAATGAATACAAGGCTTTTGTGTTCATATTTCTAACAACAAAACCATTTTTTTCTTCTTTTTTTTGGCTCCAGATAAACAATACATTTGAGGTTAGTTTGAAACAATTCTTCTTTTCTCCTCATTTTTCAGAATTGACAGTAAACCGAAAAAATCAATGATTTACACAGTTCTCCTCCATGACCTGGAGTTCTGTGATTCATCATTCCTTTCTCAAGTTTCATTAGCTTTTGTCTAAATTCTCATTATCTTCTGGAGGTACAGTTTATTCTCTGCTTCATCTTCCTTAAGGAAAGAAATGGTTTGCTCATTTATAGCATAATAAACAATTGTATTAAGTACCCTTGCGGCATATATGCCTTGAGCAAATCATGAAGGCAGAAAATAAATTATTCAGAATGATCAAAAGGCTTATGATTTCTTCCTTCTCATTCAAAATAATTTCCACAACAATTGATACTGTGTTTAGAAGTTCTGACTGTAGTAAAATCTGCAAATTTGGAATATAGTCATTATTTCATATTTTACAAAAATAACAAAAAATTTACTTGGCTACACCTTTCCATACATCTAATTGCTTATATTTATTCCTCTTTGTAGTCCAGGAACATCTCCCTCTGCTATTGAGTGATTCTTAATAACTAATATTTTGAGATTTCTATTATTATCAGTATAAGATATTCCAGTGTAAGGGACTAGAAATTCTATACATTTTGCATTGACATTGCCCCTGAAATCCAGTTGAGGGATGAAAGAGAAGGAAGCAGAGTTTGACTCCTGTAGGTGTTGCATATTGTTTTCTTGCTGCCCAAAACAGGGATGCAAAATCACTACTCACTACTCACTGTTTCATGGTGAAGTGAAATATAATTTGCATTAACCCTTTTTCTTAAACACTCTCTGCTGTTGAAGTTCTCTGTAAAGACTGGAGGTTTTCATCAGCATGTTCTCAGCACCAGCTTTCCTGGAATATGTTATGAGGTTTACCAGGGAAGGGGGCAGGAGAGAAGGAAGCTGGAGGGAGGGTTGTAATCAAACTTTTGTTCAGCTTCATGCCTTTCCTCACCAGAATTCCTGCTCCGACACAGCAGAGCTCCCAATGTGCCCATGTTTTGCAAAGGGCTTCCTTGAGAGGAGAGGACAAAATATTAAGGAGACAGTCACCCGGACATATTCAGTCCCTTCATTTTAAAGGATGTTGAAGAAGAAAACTAAAATTCCCTAAACGGCAGCCATAGGGACATGGCACTACGGGGGAAATAACTGTATCATAAAATCATTTCCCTCATAATCGTAAGTTGAATTGAGCAGATTCTGCAGAGCATCAGTTCAACATGCCTCCATGCACCATCAGCCACTGGTTGCTTATTACCATGGGGTAACAAACTGATTGTTTTAGTGGCATCTTATAAGCCAAAACTGTGTGGGAAGAGAGCAAAGAGCTCAAGGGCATTGTCAAAGTCTGACGCATCTGCACCAGCAGATAACCTGTCAAATTCCCAGACCCACTCTGAAAGTGGATCACTGTCGTGGTTTAACCCCAGCCAGCAACTAAGCACCACACAACTGCTCACTCACTCCCCCCCAGTGGGAAGGGGGAATGAATCAGAAGGGTAAAAGTGAGATAAAGACAGTTTAGTAGGTAAAGTAAAGCCGTGTACGCAAGCAAAGCAAAACACGGAATTCATTCACTACTTCCCATCGGCAGGCAGGTGTTCAGCCATCTCCAGGAAAGCAGGGCTCCATCACACATAATGGTTACCTGGAAGGACAAAACACCTTATCTCCGAATGTGCCCCCCTTCCTTCTTCTTCCTTCAGCTTTCTATGCTGAGCATGACGTCATACGGTATGGAATATCCCTTTGGTCAGATGGGGTCAGCTGTCCCGGCCGTGTCCCCTCCCAACTTCTTGTGCACCCCCAGCCTACTCACTGGTGGGGTGGGGTGAGAAGCAGAAAAGGCCTTGACTCTGT
>NW_008825614.1:13112448-13143246 GCF_000699105.1 Pygoscelis adeliae | reverse complement strand
CACAACAGCGTTACAGCAAGCAGCACAAGCAAAACCCAGCCACTAACGAGCACTAGGCTCTAATATACAGTAAGACAAGCAAGCCCCATGGCAAGCACAGGAGCCTGCTGATGAATAGCTAAACAGCAACAACAGCTATAAATTTGATCTAGGACATTCCAATCAAATCTGTTGTTATCTTGAACCCTTTGAGCCCCACCTTGGGGGGCTCCCCACTCGCCTCTACTCCCTAGAGTTGTGGCTGTCAATCTGGTCTGGTGAAAGAAATCACTCCCAGCATCGTTACCCAAGGAGTCTGGAAATTGGCATATTTCCAGCGATGTTTCAGTTTGGCATTTTCACAACCATGATATTTGTTGCACATTCCCATGCACTAGTACCAAAAAAGTGCAAAGAAATACAAGCAGATGTTAAATGTGTCTCTGCAGTATATGCCATGGGAATTTATCATCCTTGTAATACATCAAATACAGTTCAATTTATGGATTAAAATCTAGAAGATTTGCTCATTTGTGATGTTATATGTCTGGCTGACGACCTGTAAAAGCAGTGCCAAGGTTTAAAGCTGCTTCTTTGGATAGGACTTTTTGTATTGGAAGATTTTCACACTACACTTGACTCCAGAAAGATGTTAAAGAAAAAGCCTTGTGAGAGGGTAAACATCATAATGAAACCAATTACTGTGGCAAAAAAAAGAAAAATAGTCCAGACGGGTAAACTAAGTCTGAAGAATTTTGCTTGATTAAAACAAACTCCCAACTGCTCTTTTGGATGTTAATTCTTATTTGACCACATTACATGTGTCCAACATTGTCCTTTTTTTGTTTTACTAGAAAAAGCTTCCTTGTGTCCTATAGATAACATATATTATTATATATATATTATTTTGACCCATTCTTTTAGACCTCTGTTAAGCTCACTCAGTGATTTTGCCAGATGTGCCATAAGACTACAGACTAATTTCCCCATAGTACTGATACATCTTTCATGAACTTACATTATTAACTAGATTGTGAAATGTCCTCCAGACAGCCTTCTGGTGTTATGAACAAGTGAGGTCTATGATCCTGCCTTGTCTCGTAAGCTTGGTCAGGTGTGAGAAATACTCTAACAGTGCTTCCATTCAGGAAATGGGGGAAGTTTTGCTGATCACATAGTCGGTGACAATCTTGTCCGTGTAAACCAGGTGTCAAGAGGAGCCAGCACAGGAGCCTTCTCTCACAGGAGACAAAGTATGAGTTACGGGATGTCATGAAAGACCTGAAAAAAACCTTAATAATTTTGTTGCAGAGTCCTGGGCAAGTTCCCACACATTGCAAAGCCATGCAGAGTATTTGTGGTAGAAGTGAAAGCAGTTAACATTTATCCCTTTAACAGTGGGATGTTTTGGATGCCTTGAGACACCTCATGTCAAAATTCTTTTCATCAGAGAAAAACACTGTAAAACTTGTGCACAATTTGGTGTTGCTCTGATTGATGATCATCAAAAAAGCTCTGTGCATTACTAGGTTCAGTGCTCAGTTCATTGAGATTGCTCACATGGATGAAGGCACTTTCAATTTTTTCTCTTTCCTTGCCTGGCTGAATGTTTTCCATATGCTGTGGGACACAGAGGAGGGAAAGGAAGAAATGCAAGGGGGGTCAGAATAGCTTTTGGATTAACAAACTTAGAAAAGGAATTTCCAGCTTTTTCTTTCTGATGTTGTTAAAAAAACAAGATTCTGTTGCAATTATACATTATTATATAGCTTGGGAATAGAGATATTGCACTCAAATTTTAGTTTAAAATCTTTATTTACTTGCTTTATATATCAGTTAATAACAGAATGGCATGTTTGTAAATCTGTTCTCTTGTATGGCATGCAGACCATACTGTCCATTTTGAGGGTGGAGGCTTGCCTCTCCTACTTGCTGTTCTAATTTATAGCTAAGGAGCCAATCACATTTTTCTATAGCAGAAAGACAGACTGGATCCTCCAGTTCTTTCACAGTATGAACTTTTATTGGTGCCGATCCCACTGGATATCGCAAACAAAGTCTGGTATGGAATGCACATTGTTTTCTATGTGGTCGTTCACTCTCCAGGAAGGATAGTGCAGCAAGTGTAGTGTGCTACCACCCTTCTGACCCAGCACCATTTTACACATCTCACAAATATAGGGGACTGTGTGGGTAAGAGGAAGGGAGGTCACTATTAAGTGTTATGCAAACAGGCCAAGACCCATGCAGCTCCCAAATACTGGGCTTTGTTGTGGGGCAAAGGTAGAGCTCAGCAGTGGCTTTGGTTCATAGGGGAGCCCGTCACGTACCATGCACTAGGACACATGCTAGCCCAAGTGCTCCTCTACTAGCATGGCAAAAAGCATCTCCAAGAGAGTGAGGAAGGGATACAGCAAGATACAAGAGTACAGTTCCTGCATCTACAAACTAATTTCCTTAATTTGGACAATATCCCAACCACTCTCTGTCTCAGAAATTTGCCACCTACCACTGTAAGTCTTCTCCAGCAAGTGTAACCAGGTGTTCACAAGAAAGGGAATAAATCATTCTCAGAGCTGGATGCTATGCCACTTATAACATCTGTAGTTACTGACGATAATGCCTCAGCTGGCCAGACTGATGTTTCTAAGATATCTTTTCCCATTGAAAACCAGGCTGCTGCTGTGGCTGTGACAGATGAAGACTGTGGGAAGACATGAGGAGGAGCAATAGTGCCCCTTCACTGATGGAGAAGCAGGTTAGAGGTCTGCAAGCTGAACTGGAAAAAGTTTCTTGTACAGCAGCAGCTGTCCCAAACCTCCTATGTTGTTGCCCTTGCTGCAGCCACAGCTTTTTCCTGTCTGTCTACAAACTTATGACCTCCCTTGTATCTGGCTGACATCTGTCATTCGCATTATAAGAAAATTAACAGCGAACTATCTTGACTCCTTGTCTCAGTGATATTCAAGAGCCATTCAGAACAGGCTACTAATGCTACCCCAGGTCTAACTGCATCATTTGTCCATGTGCACAATTATGTCTATGCTTTATTATTTTCTGCTTCTTCATTCATGCTTGTCTTCCATTGCAGCTGCTGTTTGGACTTAGGATGGCAGGATATACTGCGTGTCTGTGTACAGTCTGCCATTTCCAGGTCCCATCCCACCTCAGTGCCCTGCAGCTTAATGCTAACCTGGCAGACAAACTTCCTTTATCTATAGAGATGTTCTTACTTGCTGATCCAGTTGATGGGTGGGAAAGTAAAATAATCTCATAATGGATTTATGGGCCACTGCACAGGCATAATGTGGGGGTTAACAACAGAGGACTTGATATTGCTGCATGGAAAATCACCTCACCTACAAAGTCCGTTGCACATTCCTGAGAGGTACAGATCGAAGTGCAGCTGCTTATTTCCTCTTTCTCTGTTAATTTGTGGCTCTTGCAGTTCGTGCCACAGAGAGCACTCAGGGACATGTTGGAGGGTATGGGATTATGATGATCATCTTGGACCTCTGTGAAGGCAAGGTACTATATAACAGCAAAATCCTGCAGCTTAGCATAGATTTACTCGGTTCCTACTAGGAGTCTTGACAGAATAAGAATTGCACATGGCATTCAGAGCAGCAGTGTTCACAGCTCTTCTGCATCCTTCTGTCTAGAGGCATCAGTCACTTCAACAAGACAACATCATCCAAAGCCTGTGGTTCCTACTGCACAGCAGTGTTGTGCACCGAGTGGCGACACCCTGAGCTGTTGCTGCAGTCCATGACATAATCACAGCTAGTTACCCCTCATCGTTGCCTCTGCTATCCATTTGAAGTATTGTGCTTGTAATCCCTTTTAACTAATAAGGGATGACAGGCCAGGCATTGCCAGCCAATTATGGACACCCTGAACAAATTACAGGGCACAAGGCTGAAATCCAAATGGCTTTAACCACTCAGAAATCACACTGATTCACTGCCTCGAGTAGCTTACAGTTAGATGGGGATGGAGACTGCAGATAAAAATAAGGAAAACAATCAAATGTGAACACTTACTGCCCATTATAGCAATGGGTTTTACCACAGCCATGGATGACAGCTTGGCGGAAAGGTGCGTTTGTGTTGCTTCCCACAGCGCAGAAGCTAAAGCAGCTGCAGGAGGTGAGAGTCATTCAGATTGTGGGTCATTTCTGCTGTGGTATTTGTCTACCTATTTCAGGGGCTACAGGATTTTTGCTCACTTAGAGCTGTTGCAAAAAACATCCAATCCCTCAACTACATCCTACCCCTGTCATGCTGAATTGCCTGTTATTTAACCTGGCACTCGTAAGGGTGATTTTATGCTCCACACATGAAGGGCAATGTTTTGGAAATGTTACTGGTATTTTCTTAAAAGACACTTTTGCACGTCTTATTTACTGAAATGTAGGGGTATGGTAAAAGCGAGATCCCAGCTGTATAGGAGCTCCAGCTAAACTCTAATAATCTGTCACTATCGAAAAGAGCAGTTGTTTACCGCACATGAGCTTTTCAGCAGCTGAAATGTGAAAAATAGCAATCATCCTAAAACAGAAGATATCGAGGAAGATGGGATTGATTTGTGTCAAGGTTGAAAAAAGCATGTTCATTATTACAGCAGACTGCACAACAAAATTATTATTAGGACATAGAGAATTCAAGTATCATTTTCACTTTCCTTGAAATATTTGTGCAGATCTATTTTTGCATAAACAAATGTTCAAGAAGGATGTTTCATTCATGGGGATACAGCCCACAAGCTCAGATTAATGCAGTCCTGTGCAAAGAGGTGCCTGGATATGGTGCAAAATACATTAGTGTCACAAGTGCTTTCCTGAAAAGGTAAAGTGTAATTCTGAATGCTTAGCATGAGGAACTTTAAAGAAGGCTGATTGTCAGCTCCTTCTGAAAAATTGCAAGCTATTTTTAAAGTGAGTTCAGGCTATCTGCCCCAGAAATAGAGGCACCTGAAATCATTCCTGACTCCTTCAGCATTAATTCCCTGAATATATCAAATGCATATTTTGTTTGGCAGTAATGTTGGTGGGGATTAAGAAAAATATTAAGGGGGTTGGAAAAAACACTTTTTAATATAATGACAACAAACATTTATTTACATAATCAGTAGAAAGAAGAATAAGAAACTGTATTCAGGCTTTACCAAGGCAGCAAGGTACCTGATGTTTTGTATGATGACATAGCAACACCGCAAAATGTTCTCACTATAATTAAGAACTCCCCAATTTGCATGGCTTAAGGCTTGAATGTCAACCAAAGATCATGGAAAAGTAAGGATATAATATTTTCAGATGCCAAACATGGGTTTGTGTTGATGAAGTTTTCATGGGACAAGAGGTGCCTCTTCACACCACACAGTGAAGAGCGCTGGCCCGGGCTCTGGCTGTGACAGTGTCTGACCAAGAGCTCTCTTTTGGCCACAGACTGCTCGGGAAGACCTCAATCCTTGAACCCTCTAGTGTTAAGAGATCCTTGGTGCTGTCTTTGTCTTAAGATACCCAGGCTAATTTCATGTCTTACAGACTGTCTGAACACACCTGTGTTAGGGCTGTTTGCCTTCCCAGCTCCTGCAGGCGGGATACACCAGCCTTGGCAGTCCTGGAGCAGCACCTGGGTGACAGCGTGAGTACTCTGAGGTGCAGTTTCAGCCCTCCCAGGCTGAAGTGCATGACTGATCAGTGCAAACATCTTAACAGAACTATGGGTCATTTTTGCAGAGATTTTCTGAGAAAGCTCTTTCCTAGACTCGGGTAACTCAGGGTTAGTGTAAACCCACCAGTTTCATAGGTGCAATCAGTAGCTTTTATTTCTACATAGCTGTTCCTTGGGAAGTGCAACAGTGATGTATTTGGAGTCTGGAAAAGAAGGTTTCCCTATCTTATCAGCCTCTTAGCAAAAGCTCATGCTAATGAAGTTACTCAATAAGGCAAACAGCTTGTGTTTATCACTTCCTCATCCTGCTGGATGAATCCTCCATCTCTTCCCCCCCAGCCACAGTAGTGAACTGACCTTAGGTCTGACAGCCTTGTTCTCACTCAACTGGCTATTCACCTGGGATCCCATGGGTCCAGGGCACAACTATGTACCCCTTGCACCAATTGCTTTCCATTCTGGTTCAGATCCTGGTTGCATTCAGCTTGCTCTTTGACAAAAACAAAGATGCAGCTAGAGTGCTTTTATTTAAGTATATAGCACTTAACTAAATTATCCTGCACCCTTAGTGCTGACCCTTTTGTAAATTTTCATTTAAAGTACAGCATAAAAACTAGTGGTAAAGCAAAACCCAGCAATATGGTTGAAATGGAGTTTGAAGATATATCTTGATATGTGTGCAGAGATCATCAGTTTCCTGTAAAATTAGATCATATTTCATCTTTTCACTATCTCCTGTGGAGGTTTTGTGGAAATCACGACAGAAGCATTTGAAAGTGGGGTGGATTTACCTTCTTCAGAATAAACACTTTGCTGCTGTTGTCATAATCTGCTTCTTCCCCACTTTGTTACTATTTTTTCACCAACCCTTATGTTTGAGAAGCAAAATGACTTGTCTGTAGAGGCAGACAACATTTTCCAGGAAAATGTGTGTGGTTTTCCAGTTTGTTTAATTGAGCTTGTAATTTTTTAACTGAATAAGTTAAAGTGAAATAAGACTTTACAGGTACAAAGAGCATCCTTATATAGGCATGCCAACAAAGAAATAGAGATTATCAATTACCTCTATAAAAACATTTTAGTTCATGGTTTTGTGTATAGAAAATTTCAGAAAGTTAAAAAATCAGTTTCAAGGCTAAAATTTGATGCTCATAAGCTTTTCAAGAAACACAGAACATAAAACCAGAAGAAATAGGCTCAAAGTATAATGCAAATATTGTGAAATTTACAACATACTTCAGTATTTTCCATGGAAAGTTCAAATATCCAAACTAAAATGTTTTCCTGATTCTGAAATCATTAAATGTTTTCCTTATTCTGGCCATCTTTATATGTGAATATTTTACAAATTGTTTCTCTATAGAAATATCTACATCGTTAGTGCACTGACAATAATGAATTTTTAAAGATTCAGTAATTTCTGTAGAGAGAAAATGGGAGAAACATTTTAATATGCTATAGGAAATGTTTTAAGCTCTTCAGAAAGCTCCATTTTAGGATTACAGCCTTTAAAGTGAACAGCAGATCATATACGGAAGAATAACATCAACATTAATCTACCTAGGGTAGCAATTGAAAGCTAACTTGGAGCTGAAAGCAGAACTAAAACACAGCCCTCTGCAGCAGCAGCCTGCATTGAACACTGGCTTTAGAGCCATGTTATCCAGCCTAGACACCAATTAGCGGCTGCAGCCAGTCACCCAGCACCTGTACCACGCTCCTCTTTTCACCAGCTGCTGAGTTTGCTTTCCACATTGCTTGTACTGGTGCCGGAGTTCACCACCGTCTGTGGAAGATAATTTCTCTGGAGTTCACTGTTTATTTGCTATTACTCTGGTGGCACTTCATGAGCCCGTGGTGTTCATACTGTATCTAACTGGGTCCCTTCCACTTTCCCCAACTCAGATCTTGAGAATGTTTGCAACCCTCCTTCTAGTCCATTTTTACTTTGATGATCACAGGAATGCATTCCCTAGACCTTCCCGCCTGGCATGTCCCTGCTCACAGTGTGATGCCCCATAGGTCAGTGGTGGCCCAACGTGTTCCTTGGACAGAGGCACTGGAGCTGTTTCTGCTACTTTCTCCGCTGTGCCCTGACCATACACCTTTCTGCCTTCTTTCTCTCTACACACAGCTGTAACCTGTCCTACAGATTGAGAGCCTTTAAACAGAGACCTATTGTCTGGATAATAAAAAAAAAAAAGGAAAAAAAAAAAGGCAAGAGAGAAATGGGACCTAGGTGCAGAGGCCAAAAGGACGAGTTTCAAAGGGAGATGACAGCCAGAATCTGCTAGTTGAACTGTTGCATTTCGTATGCTTCTTGCCTTTTGTTTCCAGGCAAAATCCCTGTGAGGGTGTGGATTACTGAAAGCCTTGGGTGCCATGTTTGTTTTGCTTTATTCATACAGTAAAGCAGTCCATCTGTTTACGGAATTTCAGACAGTCTGCTCAATAGTCCACAGGCTGTATTTGTTATCTACATACTTTTCTTAACATCTCTGTGACAGTAACTTAGAACTTGATGGAAACAGTGCTAACTCATCTGCAAGCACCAGAAAAAATAGCTACTTTCACAAATTATGATGTGAAGTCAAAGGATGGTTATGGTATGATTCTGAATCTTTCAGTAACATTAAATTCTATCCTTCACAGGCATTTCTCACTTACATATTTCTATGGGGTTGCCTGTCTGTTGGAAACCCCCCCATTCTGGAGAAAAGTTTTGGGTGAATATGGCTGCTGTTTCAGATGATTGAACCAGAAAAGATGTACATTCAGGTTTCTTCTGTTTGTATATTTTTAGTTCAGTATCCTCCTACACCCTTGCTATAACAGTAATTCAAGCTGAAATTTAAAAAGATGTTCTTTTATAATAATAATAATAATAATAATAATAATAATAATAAAGATCTCTTGGGAGTCAGTAAGCAGCAAGTGACTTGGGATTCAGCTGACTGTTACATGAAGTACCTCCTGTGCATGTTGGAGCATCTGCAGCTTCTTTCTTGATTTCTTAATGCAATCCCAGGGGTGAGATTTAGATCCAGAGCTTGGAACCTTACATTGGTATGGCTGTCATAGGAAGCCTGGACCCAAATCTGTGAAAGGACTACCACTGTTTGGCTTCTCAGAGTGAATGTTTGGCTATGCAGGTAAAGAGCTCCAACCCAAAGGCTGTGTTCCACTCTGTTGCTCAGAGTGGTCCACGTCCATGCTTTCACAGATAGCTCTCTCCGGAGCTGACAGTACCTGGCCTTGGGCTTGCCTTCATCCTATGCAGAAGTCCTGTAACCCTGAGATATCAACATTATTTTTCATGACTTTTGAAGATGAAAATGCCTGAAGTAACTTCAGGGTCATGTGCAGCCTGTCAGAGTGGTTCTTCATGGTGCAACACCAATCTCTTGTGTGCGAGATGCTGCACAAGTGTGGGCATGGTAGAAAGGGTATATGGGGATATTTAATGGTGCAAGAACTGTTGGGACAGTGCCAGAGAATTAGGTAGGATAAACAGAGTTAGATTTTATGTAGATTTATCCCCATTGAGCTTTGGGAGCAGGTCCTGGAGGAAATAATCTCTTGGATTTCACTATGGAGAACTTGGTTCACTCCAAAAAGATCCTGGGAACAGACTAATACACCGGTAGGAAGCATGAATGATGAGGGAAGCAGGATGTGAAGTGAACTGGGATCTAAGCTATCAAACACACGTGCCCTAATAGAAATAAAGACCAGCAGCTAAAAGAGAGACAATTTTGAGGGGATGACATGGATTACAGACCTGTTGTAGATCTATAATCTACATCTATTCCCGAATAGAATGGATTTGAAAGCGTGATGAAACAAGATCACATTCTCCAGATTCATAGACAGAGAAAATGCACTGTACAGAACAGCCAGCTATCACGGAGATAAATTTAGACAGGCTGATGAGACACTGCCTTACTTTGATGAAAGTGCTCATCACAAAATTGTACTTTCAATGACTCAGTAAATCCAGCCATTGTTCTTTTCCTCTTATATACATTAACCACACAAAAATAAAGCAATCCAGCACAGCCTGCGTCCATGTGGCGTTAACAAGAAGAATCTCAACAAGCACTCTGTTCCCACAGTGTGCTGTAAATGATATGGTTTGCTACTGAGCCTTTTAAAAACAGGTTGCAAAATAATGGAGTCACCCTGCCCAGAATTTGCTAACGATCCAACTTAAGCTGCAGTGTTATATGCTAGGAATGATAATGCAATGCACTTAGATTAATTAAATAAGTAGAAAAGAAGAATCAGAAGGAATAATATGGTAATAAGTCCATGGCAATATAGTTGTGCTTGACAAGGAATATTGATTACTGGGGTGTTTCACATTTGTTATGCACTAATGCACTGGGCACACATAGAAAAGTGACAGTTTGAAGTAATTACATAGGAATTGTCAGTACATTCATTTGTGTTTGGGTTATTTCACTGCACTGGCTTTTCTATAAATTATAGCATGTCACCTTAGATGTACACAGAAGTTAAATCATTTATCCTCCAACTAATCATTAAAACAAGAGCAAAAAGGTTCCTTTCCAAGAATTTGGACAAAGGCCTTAGTAAAAATTTGCAATGCTATAAGTAGATTTGTTGCTGGTTTTTTTTAAGTGAATTGAAGCTAGATTTAATTATTCTCCAGTTGTCAAGGATGAAGACAATACAACTGCAACTTTCTCCAGTGCCTACATTTCTGAGATGTAAGCACTCTAAACTAGACTGAAATAAGCTCAATTATTTTCCATAGGCCATTAGATAGTCAACTGATACTTGTAACTTGCATTCATGAAGTTAACTATGCTGTCTGAGATTGAAACAGGTGATCTATAAGAGAAAGATTTATGAGATCCATCAGGTACCTGAGTTAAGACCACTTGATTTATCTAGTCACCAGTCATAGTCTAGAGCACACATTTTATTCAAAGAGTATTATGAGCTAGTAAGAGACACGGCTGAAACACTTGCCTGTTGGAAGAGTGCTAATACATTATTTGAAATTTATGAGTATCCTTAGAGCTAAAACAATCTACTCAGATAATAATTAGGTATCAGGCCAATGCCTTTTTAGAGAAGGAATTGAAAGCTCTGTAAAAGCTGAATTTTTTTTTTGGTTCACTGTCTGGAGAGAGGAAAAAAAGAAAAAGAAAAGGGAAAAATGAATAAGCCAGCATTACATGAGCCAGCAACATGCCCTTGCAGCAAAGAAGGCTAATGGTATTCTGGGCTGTATTAGGAGGAGTATTGCCAGCAGGTTGAACGAGGTGGTCCTTCCCCTTTACTCAGCACTGGTGAGGCCACACCTGGAGCGCTGTGTCCAGTCCTGGGCTCTTCAGTACAAGAAAGATATGGATATACTGGTTAGAGTCCAGCAAAGGGCCACAAAGCATCTCTCCTGTGAGGAAAGGCTGAGAGAGCTGGGACTGTTCAACCTAGAGAAGGTTCAGAGAGATCTTATCAATGTGTATAAACACCTGAAGGGAGGGTGCAAGGAAGATGGGGACAGGCCTTTTTCAGTGGTACCCAGTGACAGAACTAGAGGCAGTGGGCACAAACTGAAACACAGGAGGATCCCTCTGAACATCAGGAAACATGTTTTTACTGTGAGGGTGACCAAACACTGGCACAGGTTGCCCAGGAAGGTTGTGGAGTCTCCATCCTTGGAGATATTCAAAAGCGATCTGGACATGGTCCTTGGCAACCTGCACTAGGTGGCCCTGCTTGTGCAGGGGGGTTGGAGAAGATGATCTCCAGACGTCCCTTCCAAGCTCAGCCATTCTGTGCTTCTGTGAAAGGAAAGGGAAAGGGTAAGGGGAAGGGAAAGGGAAAGGAAAAGGGAAAGGGAAAGGAAAAGGGAAAGGGAGAAGGAGAAGAGGAGGGAGAGCGAAAGGATATGAACAAGTTACCTGATTCCAGCAGTTTGAAACATAGATATTTGTTTTCCACTAAAACAAAAATACAAAATATATCAGGTTGCACTATGTAACTTTGTTTTTGCTTTTTTAGTTAGCCCACGATGCATTTTTGGAATATTTTGAGGTTGTATCAGAATTACAAACCTCTTCATTTTGATCAATGACCTTTTTTTTCCCCAAACAAAATTGCTGGACTGCTTAGTTAATGCTCTTGAGGTTGTTCATGTTGCTATGCTGTTCTTTGTAAACTGCTCCATTAATAAAAGTATAACTATATTGTCCACGTCAATGACTTGGGATTGTATAATACATCTCTGATACTTAACCTTTTTCAACTGCACAATAGAGGAGTCTAGAGTGGAGGAGATGTTAAATTTATGATGTCTATGATTCATTACTTTAAAAAGAAGTTTCTCAGTGATGCATAAGCTGCCAAATCTGGAGATGTAACCTATCCTACATTTTGTGTGATTCTTTCTAACTTTTTTTCTTAACTCAAGTTAGAGAAGAAAATCCCACCAAATTCTCCTTAAGAAAGTTAAAAACAGGACTCAAGATGCTGTTTTCAAACACTAAACCTTACAGAAATTTTAGATGTTTACTTTATATAGTGAGTATCTTAAACTGTTATAAACTACCAGTATGAGAAAGCTGAAGCAGTGTTGCAGAAAATATATATGTCACAGCTCAGTCATAATTGGAAAGTAAAAGGACAGTTTTCTCTTCACAATCTGAACTTGCTGACAGTAGCTGAGAAAGATATTGCAGAGTTAAGCTGGCACACATGCTAAAAAACATTAGTTCATAATAAAAATCCCATGGTTGTTTCTGAATCTAAGGTAGGATTTTAATTCTGCAACAGGTAAATCTTCAAATGTAGCTAGATTTTCAATTTGCTTCAAGGCTGAGAAGTTCACATGATTATGCAAACTCTAGATCTCTGCCATTTGCAAAATGAGGCTTAAATGTTACATGACACTATGAGTGCTCATCTTGCATGACAGCCAATGTATATTTTATATGTTGAACTGGAGGTGTATCTGGATTTCTTGATTAGAGAGTATTTGAGGTGAGGTTTCTAGTGCTTTTCTGTTCTGGATAGGCCTAGCAGCACTGGTTGAACAGTGTTTCATCATGTTTTGGCCTCTCTGACAAATAATGCAAGAGAAAATGAGGTATTAAAAGACAGGTATACTTCTGTGTACATCAGAGAATGGAGATCATCAGTTCCAGCTTTGGACAATAGTTCAGACAAGTTTGTAGTTCATTCATTTCCAGCTGATTCTCTACCTGATCCAGTTCACAGTAATTCAAGTAAGCAGGTATTAAGACACAAGTTGTTAGACAATTATGTTTAACTTCACCTTTCCTCCCTACTTCCAACATCAGTGATTCCACCAGGAGCACCACAGTGAATTATGGACCAAAAAGAAGATGTTATATTTAGTTCTAAATGCCAGTAACAAATCAGGTAGCATGATCCAGTGCAATGAAGGGAGGCAATTATTTTTGAAAGGATGAGAAAAGGCTCTGATTTGGGCTTTGTTATTTATGAAATACTTTTAATAAGTTCTTTCTCTGATGGCCACCACTCCTCATGTGTCATTTTCAGTGATCCCTGGGGTATATTTCTGTAAGAGTCAAATCTCTCTAAAGGTCTTTTTTTTTTTTTTTTCTATTGAGTGAATTTGATAGTCAATTTTGAGAACAGTTTAACTCCCCATTAACTGTTGCTAATTTACAAGAGAACTCCTGTGGAAAACAAACAAACAAACAAACAAACACAGAATTTGATGGAACATCAGTTTGGAATACCAAACAAAGCCATTAGGAACAGCACAACTATTCGGAATAGCAAACACAGATGATTTGGGAGAAGGGGCAATCAAGCAAATGCCAGAGATGTCATTCTCTGAGAGAGCTAGCATTATTTCCTTCATTTATTAATCATCCTGTGGGGTTCAGAAACATATTGTGAAAAAATTCTCACACAAAGACAATTTTAAAGCCAAAGTTCATGTTTAAGAATTTTGATGTGCAGTAAATAAAAAGACATAGTTCATCCTTTTTTTCAACTCATCCATAGGGACAAAATTTAGGTCTCTATTGCATTTCATGTAAAGGAATTACACATAGCAAAGCTAGCCAAACTCTTCTAAGTGTCCTTTTCCACACTTAAAAATTGTTCCCACTCTGCATTACATGCCAAATTCTTCTGCTGCAAACACAGTCTATGAGCGTTGGTGAATAAAAGGTTTGCATTAGATCCATTTTCATCCCTGAGGTCCACCTCCAGCCTGCAGACCTCTTTGTTGTGGCCAGCAGTGGCAATGCCAATGTCACTAGTCATAAAAAGTCGTCTTTTCCCTTCTGTTTTTGGAGAAAAAAAAAAAAAGCAAGCCCATTATATGTGCAGACTTTATAATTAATGGTCATTTGTTCTATGGAAAATAGAAATATTTCTTCTATGTCATCATACCTTTAAATGTTGCATTTAATGTAAAGCCCAAATGACCGATTAACAACTCATAGTGTGAGACCTCATTGTACAAACAAGGATGACTCTATTTCAATGAGCTTATACTCTAAGTAAAATACTGTGGGTATAAAATTTGCATAACTATTTATAACCATATAATTTCTAGTGTCTTTGAAAAAATTAATCAAGCTTTATAGCTAAGGCTGTGCAAGAAATGAAAAGACCAACATGCTGTACACTGCTTAGTGGACCAGGATTGGCTGGCAGCTGGTAGGGTACATATCATGCTCCAGGGAGTCCCTGCCACAAAAAAAGATGAAGGCAAAAAGGGATAGGATATGTTACCTAAAAGTATAGGATCTGATAGTTATGGAGCAAAGGATTGAAAAGGCAGGGAAGGGGTTTCAGTGCAATGTATGGAGGCAATATAAAAAATTATTGCCAGCTTGGAGGATTTAATCATCTGGCATAATCAAAGATGCTTAAAAGACATCACCCTGCCAAAAGGACCTAGTGAAGCCAAAACAGGAAGAGAACTAAAGCTCTCCTTTAAGATGTTGGTTTTTTTTTTTCAGTTTACTGGCAGAAACAAACCTGTCAAATTGCAGTATCTCAAGTCAACCCCAAATGTATGTGTCAACCCCAAGCAAAATATTTATTGTGGGGGGTTTTTTGGGGGTGGGGAAGTGGTTTTTTTTTCTGGTTGAATGTCCTTTTTATCATTTTTACTTGCATTTTGAAAGAATCATTAGTTTGAAATGAAAATCCAGTACATTTCATTCGAAGTTTTTAACAGAAGGAAAGATTTTGCCTTTCTTCAAATGTTCCTTTCTTTCTACTTAAAGCTACTTGATACATTTGTTATGCTATTTGAATTAATAATAATTTCTGTTGACCCATTTCTGTGGGGTAAGCAGTTGCAACACCACAGTCTCACCAGCTGAACAGTACCCAGCAGAATCAAACAACAGGTTTTCAGCTCAGGAAGACAAAAGCCAGTTCTTCCTGTGTTTGCTTTGAACCACTCCTGCAATAGGACGAAACTAGTTAAACTGACTCTTTGATCATCCTTTCTATGCAGATAAATCTCCCTGGGGAGCAGGGCTGAGGTAATGCCAAAACCACTTCTCTCTTCTTTGTCAGATCAGCTCCAAAGGGTCAATGAGTTGACAGGAACGAGTTGAAGGACACTTTAAGCTGTCCTATACAATACCTATCTACAGAAAAAAAAAAAAAAAAAAGGCATAAAAGTAGTTGAAATTCATCTTTGTTCTCTGTCTTTGGTGCTGTGTTGGGCATGAATGGGCCAAACTACAGAGTCCAGACATCAGTCGTCTGCCAGATAAATCCCTCTCCCAGCGCGTTGCCTTTCTCAAGGGATCACGTGTTGCATCTGTTTTACCTGGAATGCAGTCCTTTGGTTTTGATACGACATTTGTTTCCACAGCAACCAACTGGGAAATAACTATAAGTAATATAAACTACAGAGGCAGGATTGCTTCTAAATGAAATGTTTTTTAAAATTTTCCCCAAGGCTGTCAGCAAACTCTAATCATTTTAATGTTCTTGATTTCCTAAGTGGAGGAGTGACAAACAATTCCAACCTGCAAATCAAAATACAAAAGAGGATGAAAAATAAATTGAATTCCATCTATATAGACATGCACCAAATTGTCAGATACAAGGCAGAATTCAAAGTCTCCAATAAGCTTTAGTTGCTTATTTCCCAGCTATTATACTATTAAAGGTTATCTTATCACCTGAGGAGGTGCTTTCATATTGCAACTATAAATAAAACCATCATGGTTCACCCTAGGATACGGAATTTCCAGAGCAAACAGACTACTTGCAGTAATGATAACCAGGATGGCATTTATTCTCAAGTATATTGGCAAAGACTCATACTTCAGTCATGAGGATACTTCAAGAAATTACTTATTGCCCATTTATTTATTACAGTAGCATCCTAAGCATTCCCAAAGATTAGAAGAATCAATTACTTGAGCTATTTAAGGCCAAAAGTTACATGTAGAGATCTTCTTATCTGCCTTCCACATAAAACAATTCATATTACATCAGCCAATCATTCATGTAAGTGTGACAGCTTGCATTTAAATACAAGTTTCACTGCTAGGGACATAGCTGCTGTTTGACAGTAATACACTGCATCAAATACAGCTGGAGCCTGCCACAGCCAGGAACAGCACCCACGTCTGCTAACAATGACACCTGCCACAAACAAGTCTGTGCACTCCTGAACTTCGGAATTTTTCCTTCTTGGAGAAGGAAAAAAGAAAAGGTCCAAAGAGTATCTAAGCCTCCCTTTGGGAAAATTCTCAAGTCTACATTTAAATTTATCCTTTCTGGGGACAGCATTCATTTAAATTCTGTCTTATATAGGGGGATATTTTCTTGACTGGGAGCCTTAGGTATTTCATGTGACAAAAAATCTTCAATGTAAACTTTTCCAACATTTCATTGTTCACTTTATAAACTCACTGCGTTGTTAGATGTTGTGCAAACAGACACAGTCCCTGCCAGAAAGAAAGAGTGCTTTGATATAAAATAAACAATTGTAAAGGAGAGAAAGGTGGATAAAGGTCATTGCATTAATACATATTTGTTTTGGCTGTTTCAGTTAAGCAATTCCATAGAACTCCATTAAAACACAGAGAAATGTTAAAAAAAAACAAACCAAACTGGGATACTATTTGTCATCCCAGCCATTAACACTGGTGATTTCTGAGATATAGCAGGTTTTGATGAGGGATGTGGAAGCAGAGAGGATAATGGTGTATCATTGTGACATTTTATTATTCTGTCCATTTCCTAGTTCAATAAGCTTCATAAAAAAAAAAAAAAAAGCCTCAAAAGCACCCTGTGAAGTAGGGTAGCACAGTTATTCCAATTTTATGATGGGAAAATGAGACACAGTGGGTTAAAATGAACAATACAGAGACTGAAGTCGCACTAAAACAGTGTGGCTCAGCTTCAGAATGAAGCCCACCTAGGTCCTGCTCCTTTCTTTTGTTAGCATTACTGTGCTTGCTTTCTAAAAAGCCCTGAATATATTACAGATATTGCCTTTCTTCTGTCACTGCATGGGTTGCCACAACATGCTGATTGCAAACAGGGATGATTCCAGGGAACTGACTCTATAGCCATATCATTCAAAGCACATGAATATGGGCTGCAAGGTATTTCCCTCACGTGGTCTGTGCATTTGCCTCACAATACTTAATTCCTTCACAAAGATTAAATATGTGCAGAAAAACAGGTGAGTGAGGCTTTTAACTTGTCTGCTCTTCGCCAGCTGTTCTTCCGTTCCACTGAGTTTTCACTTACTGCATTTCCAGATTGACTATGAAAATGTGGGAGGTGCTGAAAAACACAGAACCACTTGAAGGTAGGGAAGGATGATAAAAAATAGGAAACAACTGAGGGACTGACAGAGCTCATAGAAGGCACTCTCTCTGCTTCATAAGTTTGATTTGAATTATTATCACCCCAGAACTCTCAGTCAATTCCAGAATACAAAATTAGGACTATGGCTAATACAAAAAGCAGCCAGAGGGCAATGCTCCTTGTTTTTCTTAGGATTTTGTGCTCAGCAAGGTTACAAAGGGGGTGTTCAGAAATAAAATGCTTTATCTTCCTCTTTGGGCTATTAAAAGGACAAGGTCATTGTGATAATAATGAGAACTGGACTTGTGAGACTTTAGGAGAAGCATTTTCCATTGTAGAAGCATGCTGAACAGCTTTAAGACTGAAAACTGTGACAGAAATTAATGTCAATTTGGGAAAAAAGGGATGGACATGATTAATACTCTGAAGTCACCCTCACTGTTCCTAAGGCAAGAGACTTACAAAAAAATGGCAACACCAACAACTTTTTTTTTTTTTTTTTTAATAAAAGGTTTATTTGTCTCTTGGACAAAAAATCTAAGGGTTATTAGTTTTGTTTTGAATCGTAAGGGCTAGCCATCTCTTTCCTGTTTTAAAAAGGAGAATAAAGAGAAAGAAAGTTTGAGCTTCATTTGCTATGTGACTACAAGGAGCAAATCCTCAGCTCATCCACTTGTTTGGGAGATGGACTAAAGAAAATTTACTCTTAAGGAATCCTGCTCCAAGATGCTGAGATTCACAGTTTCACCAACAGAGCTGACCAGTACCAGCTTTCTCTAGAGTCAGATGACCTGCAACAAGTTGGCCTTCCATGCACAGTCAACTGACCTCATTTGGCTCCCTACCCTGTCCAAGTAGTTGGTTCAACTGCTTGAAGTTTCTCTCTTCTTCTGGCTCAAATTTTACTGGAAGATTGTTGTAAATTCCTTGTGTCTAGCACTTCACATAGTGTATTAGAGCCCTGAAAGATGGAAAATTAGTTAATAGTACTATTCTAGTGAAGCTGTTACAAGGCTATATTTGTAGTAGTGTGCAAATGCCTCACTGTGGGAGTTCTTGTATATAAGCAAGCACAACAACACAAATCCATTTTTGTTTACTCCCTACCCCCACTTCAGCAAATTTTGCAGACTAGATAAGAATAAAAGTAGAAGAGGAAAGGAAACCACAGAAGCAATTTCTTGGGACAATTTAATACTATCTTCCTGGAGCAGAACCATAGCGTACATCATGCCCTGTCCACTCAGACACACTACAATACAAAGCAGGTGAAGTTCATTACATTTTGACTCTGGAGCTGCGTGCTATCAAGGTACATGTACTAATTGAACCTAGAGCTCTTGCTGGTATTCCCAAACAGCATCACTCATTCGCCCTCCAGCTTCAGCTCTGATCAACGTATCTCAAGGTTTACTGTGAACCCCATCTACCATATAAATTAAATGCTTACCGGATGCAACATAAACTACCTCATTCTCAGCTTTTTCCAGATTCCAGGGACGTGTCAACTCTTCCTTTCTCTAGTTAGAGGAAACCTGCTTGAAGCATTTATTGCTCTAAAATATGTTTCTACTAAGTTAGGAGAGCTTTGTCAGGAAGGGGGACCTGATATCATGTGTGGTCATTACATTGGTAAGCAAGGAATTTAATACATTCTTGAAGCTTCAGGCACAGCAGAGTCTGTGCACAGCCTAATACTATATCTCATTGGTTTCATCCTTGGGGCAGTAAATCACAACAGGGGCCTTTCTCAAACAGGAACTTTCCAGATCATATGCAGGCCCTTGTGTGCCTTGTGCAGTGCTACAACATTATAGTAGAACTCTTTCCATACCTACCTTAATTCTCAGCATTTAGCACAAACTGCTCTTCAGAAAAGTTGGAAGGATCTAAATGATGAGGTAGATTTTCAAAACCATGTAAGTTATTTCCTAAATGCTTATAATTATGTACTTTTAAAGGAAGGGGGGGTGAGAAAGGAATAATTAGAATATGACAAATTATTCATCAGTAACTCCCCACGCTAATGAGGCATTTCACCAGGCAGTTAATTACACCAGAATGATTAGTGCATCCATACTTATGCTGACACATCTGTAACATGAAAATCAGGTTGTTCAGAAAAATCTGATGCTGTTACTAGACTTCACCAAATTAACTTAGTGTCTCAAAAATATTTCAATGCCTTATCTAAAGGATTTGCACAGCTTAAGTTAATTGGAGATGAGTTTATTCATGAAAACTTCTTTAATTTTCTTCATTAAATATTTGGTATTTGGCATAGTTGAGTGACAGTTTTGTACATCACCAGAGTTGGATTTCATATTAAGTCTTCCAAAGGATGTTGCAACAGCTGAGCTAGGGATTAAGAACTGGATGCCCTGGGTCAAACTAATACTTCTGATTTCTTTTCAGTATCATCCATCATCAATATTTTTCCCCAGAGGCTGGCTCTCAGATCCATATGGAGCTTCAAGGACACATACATGATGACTGCATTTTGCTTGTCTCCTGTGCAGAGTCCTTACTGAAATAACCCCAGTGGTGAAGGAGGTCTTGGGTGCCCATTCCCTCTGGAGGTCTAATGTGAACCACCCTTAACCTGTCAATGCCCTCTTTCTCCAGTGACAGTCACTGCTGATGCCTTGGGCCTCGTTTTTACTTCCCTGTCTAAAGGTAGCAGAGATCAAGGGCAAAGTCTTTGGAGTGAGCCTGAGATGAGAGTAACAATTCAGAATCACCCTAGGGCCCCTTGACAACTCCAAGCCCCTGCTAGCATCCAAATTAATACTCCACGGACTGTCCTGAGTGTGAGTTTTTTCATTATAACATCTTGTACTACTTACCATTTGGCACTGAGTTCACATTAAAACAGATCCTGTTGTTCTCTTCCCTTGGCCAAAACTCATGTGTGTATCAGCAACAACAAAAACAGCAAAAAATCAGCCTCTTCTTTCCCATCCTATTGCACGGGATGGGAAAATCCACAAATACACAAAGGTGCACTGGTAGGTGAACTGAGTGGCTGCAGAGTAGCTGTGTCGCTGGAGTGAGGCAGGGGAGTCCATTACATTGAAATCAACAGATATTTTGAGAAGTCACTTGCAACATTTTTATAAATCTCTTCAGAGTGTTATAATTCACCCAGGTCCATATTTCGTGGATTGCAGGTGAAGTGAACAAAGCCCTGTTGTTTCTTTAGCTGCAGTTAATGGCTGCAGTTAATAGCTTGTGATATTTGTTTGTGGCAGGGACAGGAACTGCAATTAGTTTTACTAAAGGGAGAAAAGATTTGAGGTAATGGAAGTTGGGACCACCAATGCTAATTAATTCCACAGAATTAAACGGTGGTGTCATTATGGAACCTGTGGTTTGAAATACAAAGGATGAAGCTTTAGAGGGCCTCAGTCATTTTGGTACCTTTTTTTGGCTGGGAGCAAGGTATCTTGTAGAGAGAAAGAAAATGCACATATCATAAAGCACATCAGGCAGGGGTTTTTTGTATTGCATCTGTGCTATATCCTAGGAGACAAGGACAGAAAGAGGCCAAAGTCCTGTGTGTTTTACAGACTAATGCCTACATGCCACCGATTTAAGCTCAATGTTACCTACACATGGTATCAAAAGGCAGAGCCCAAACAGAGGCTGCCCACAAGTCCCAGGTGTTCCTGTGGTAGAGGCACATCTGGCAGGTTAGCCAGATGTGGGATCTTTCCTAGAAGCAAATGCCCCTGGGGGTGGGTGTTTCATGCTGCCTGGACTGCAAGTAGTTATGCTTGGACCAGTCCTGTGGGAAAGCACGAACCCAATCTTTCATACACTCACCCACCTAGGTATGCCTGAAGCCTGCCTAAAATGCCTAGCCAAGCATGGCCTTTCTCTCATTTTAAATGGAGAGCTTGGATTTGAGTGTAGGCTCGGCTCTAGACCAGGAGCAGAGCACAGCTGCTGTTGCTCCTCTCCAGGGCATGGCCAGCAGCAAAGAGGCTGATATTTATAGCCCCTTAGAAGATCCATCTTTTGAAGATTCAAGCTGAGCACTAGCATATGATGTTGTCCCTGCCCAGACAAAAAGGCCAGCAACTTTATTCATGGTTTCAAGCCCTGGTAAACATAAAACCACACAGAAATCTTGAATGCAATAGATCCCTAAAAAGGACAAGCTTCATTCTAACTGTTTTTGTCAGGAAAAGACCAGTGAGCCCTTTTGGCTTGTATAATCCTGGAACCACACATTGCAAAAAGACCTGGGAATAGTTGTCAAAGTGGTAAGGACCATTTATCTAAGACTGGTATACGGGCTTTTTCTCTTCTCCACTATTTTCACAGGGTGGTCACCTCAGAGGCTTTTGTATTCTGGCATGAGAGGGGAGATAGGAGAAATGGATTATCCTGAAAGACCAGGCTATTATGCAGTAACAGCACAGGCATCTTCAGAGTTTTGGGAGAGAGTTACACCATCCATACGATGGCTGGAGCTCGCCCTGGCTCTGTGGAGGGGTGCAGGTATGTGAGGCTGTTAGGATTCTTTCAAGTAGTTTTTTTGTCATAGAAAACATTACAGAGGGCTGTCCACATACAGCTGAAGTCCCCTGCCTTCACTTGTGTCATACAGTATCACAGAGAAGATCATTCATTTCATCACTTGAGTAAATAGCTGCTGCCCAGAGGTAAAACTGGCAGAACTTGGCTCCTAATGCTCCAAGAAAAGGCGTATTTTCACAGAAAGACCTTTCTATCTTTCTCTTGGTCAGTGTGAGAACATCTCTGTGTTGGGTTGTTTAACATGGGGCACAGTAACATACTGACCACATGACAAAGCATTCAGTTTTGGGGTGGGGTAAAGGTCACGGTCACTTTGGATAGCCACTTTCCAGGGCTTCAGAAAGCAGTCAGCTACGTCTGGCATTTGACATCGCAGCACAGGGGAGAAGCCGCTGCATCACCGCTCAAGTGTATGAGTTGTGGATGTCCCACCAGAGGGTATAAGGTTGGAACAGCTGAGGGAGTCTCACAGGAGAGCCCAGGAGGCTTCGCCAGTTGCCACATGGGCAGCAGTAGCCCAGGACATGTGCACACTCCTTGACATTGAGGCAACCTTGGTGTCAATGGCAGAGCACCCAGTCTTCCCATAGGGGCCAGGATTGCATTCTGAAACTAAATTTTCTAAGTGAATTTTGGTTGAGCTGCCTTGGAGTAGATAGGATCAAAACAGACTGGAAGCCAGGAGGGAGCTGCAGGGAGATAAGACCAGAAAAAGAAATAACTTTATTTCTTTATTTTAAACCTGAGTGGCAGTTTTGCCTGGTTGATGTGAAAATATCAATCAGTCTAGGTGATAGAGCTAAGGAACAGAATCAAATACGTGAACTTTAGCAATGTAATAGGGAAAACTTAATCCCCAAACTAACCTTACTTTGTCATAAGTGAGCTATGTTGTATTTTGAGTTTACAATGATCAGACATTATGCTCCAAAATAAATAATAAATTAGCATCCCATATCTATGGCAAAAGTTAGAGTCTTAAGGTATAAATTGGAAACAATAACCTTGACTCTTCTTTCTCAGAGGTGCAGACCAAAAAAAGAATTTAAAAAAAATCGGTTAAGTCAATAAGGTTACTCCTAGGAAAGATAAAGTAAGAAAGAAGAGAATCAGAGCTGAGGTGTTTCCTATTTCTTTTTCAGATGTTACACTAGTTTTTCCTCTCTCCTTGTGCTTCCCTAGTTAGCATCCCTAATTTGCATGCAGAGCCAGGTCTGTGATAAAATCCCTCCATCAGATCCACAGAGTATACTGCCAGCCTCAGCCAGTGAAATGGATTGAAGGATTCAGCGAGACCACAGTGTGTTTAAATCCCTGCAAAAGGGAGAGAAAGAAAAGCTGATAAAACAAAAAAAATGACCACATCCCTCCTTTTAGGTAACAACAGTTACCCTAGGGCTGGAACACTTTTATCTAGAATATAAGTGCCAGGAGAGTGCTATATCTTCAAGGATGTTTTTGTGATCATAACGAAGACACTAAAAGCACAGTTTCCCTATTTTTGTTCTCAAACACACACATTTTCTTCATGTACGGGAAAAATTCAAGCCATCCCTTTCTGTGACTGAAAGCAACTGATTTACTGCAACTTAGCAAGTTATTGCCCTTCAGGTAAATGCTGATAATTCAACACGTTCATACTCAGTTATAATTGTTTAAACCATCTCTCAGCTTTCAATCGAGCAGTAGATCTGGGATCTGCAGGAAATATTAGTTTTCCCTCTCTGCCATTGTCTTCCAAATACTTCCTTAATTAATTATTTTTGTTGTACAGGTATACTGCAAATTCCAACACATACATAGCGAAATCAACCATTTAAAACAATGTCAATGTTAACAAGATGATCCATTTCATCCTCTTATAGAAGCTAATGAACCATTGTGAATTTATTGTGATGGAAAGACAGTGTCTGCTTGCAATTAGACTGATGAGCAGAGTTATTCTCATGAGTGGGTACTTTAAAGTAATTATTTTCATTTGTTCTTGTGGAAAAAAAAAAGAAAAAAAAAAGTCTATATCTATGCACAACTGAGCTTTGATTACCTGGCATCTGAAAACACATTCTCAAAAGGATGTTTTTAATTATTGTCTTACAAGAGAGAAAGAAAGTAACTACTGCTTGGGAGACCTTTCAGTTGACCTTTTGGAGCTCAAAATGAGAACTCAGTTTTAAGTAAATGTAACAGTGTATAGCATTTGTGAATCACATAAATTTATCCATAACAGTCAATGTGCAGCAACAGTCTAGCTCAGCCCTGTGGAATTTTTATTGCTTTCCAACGTCCACAGCTCTAGGCCTCTTTCACTTCAGGCAGCTTTCTCCCACCCATAGCCAATAACCTTGATCCTTTTATTTGATTCTTATTTGACTTCTGGCACATGCGATGGACCCTTAGTAGTTTTCTTAATGGTGCTTCATAAGGTGACAGCATCAAATATCCTTCACTGTTCTGAGAGCTTTCAGTACTTCCCTGACCTTCAGATATCCTTTTAATAAAGCTTTCTGCAACATCTCAGTAGTCATCATCCTGTGGCCTTTAAATAACAGCCTATCTAGCAGAACTTTGGTTATAGGGGTGAGGAATAGGCTATGCCAGCCACCCTGTGCTCCCTCTTAATTACTTTTCTACAGGATTTTATTTTGTAGCTCTGGTGATCACAGCCCACATTTCAAAGGGATCTGGACAGGTTTTTTAAATCAAATATTTGTATACTTCTCTATGTCCACTCTTCTCTCGGGTATGTTTTTCCACAGATGAAGTGCTATCTGCAAAGAGTTTAGCATGCTTGTGTACCATCATAAAGGTTTGCTATTTTCCTATTATGTATTTGAAATGCTAAACAACATTCCTATGGTAAAACAAGGAAGGAGCCTTGCTGATACAACCTGCTTTATTATGTCAGCCACTTTTCTGAGAATGACTCTGCCTCACAGGAAATGGAAATTGATTCCTTTTTATATATATATTTCATTGGTTTGTTTCCTTACTAAGGCAAAGGAATGCAATATTTTTCCCTCCAGTGAACATAGAGCTTACTAGCTCTGCTGGATCTTCTTTAGCATGCCCAGAACAATTATTTTCTGTACAGCTTTTGCTTTTGTCTCAACCTTACAAGAACAGAAGCTGTCCTAAATCCTGAGCTGAGGACAATATGGGATCTTTCAGTTTCTTCTCTTTCCTTCAGCAGTTCCATTGTTTTAAGTCTAAGAAAATACTTTTTTGATTAAACCATATTTTAACCCCCCAAAAGTGGTTTTTTTATGTCTACTTCATTACCTATTGCTCTAACCCAAATGCTTCTGCCATTTACATGTTTTTTATTCACCCAAACTCTAAGTTTCCATGTTCCCTTCCATAGTGATTAACTATCTCTCATAGCCCCAAATTTGGCACCTTTATCTCCACTGAGATACACGGTGAGGCATACAGAGCAGAATGCCATAAAGTGCTTTCATTATCCACCTCTGATAAAAAATGTTTTGGCCTGGGGACTTCTTTTGATTAAACAAATGCTGATTTCTTATGAAGAATTAACTCTTAAAAGGCTAGAAATCTTCCGAGATATTTATTCCCCTCTCAAAATCTAGTCTCTTAGCAGAAGCTCAGTTAAAACGGTCAAATATGCAAACCTTGTGGGTGATCTGCTGCCTTCAGCTTGTTTTCATGCACTCACATCACTCATATTTTATATCTACAAAGAGTATAGTACTCAAATGTTAATACTACAATTTCACCTTTAACAACCTCTGCCCAATTTAACAGAAAGCTGCTTAAGAACAAGCTGTCATCAAAGATAAAGCTGCCTTTTCTGTCTGATTTTTTTTTTCTTGACTGTTATTATTTATAGTCTGAGAGCAAAACACTGTTTTAGCCTTTTCCATTTCTCTTCCATGTTACAAAACTTTCAGCTCTGGCGGGAGTTTTAACAGCTTCATTCAATGTCTTCTTCCCCATCACTCACTCAGAGCCAAGTCATCCCACATTCATTGTCTGAGGGCACTGATGAGTTACATCAGCACCACATAACACCAGACCAGCTTGTGTTGTGAACCATCTAGTTTGAAAAGGCTCATGCCAGTTCCCCTGAACAGTGTAATTTTCCACACAGAGGACAAGTTAATATTTTACTACACATCTGAGTGCTTGCTTCAGAATCTCAGGGAAAATGTACTTACTTAGCAATTATACAGTGCTTTTTGTCTGCAAAATTATTTACAAAAAGTAGCTGGAGATCATCTCCAAAAGGGATGTGTATATATTATCCCTATTGTAGGCAGGTAAATGAAAGCACAGAGATGAAATGTGCCCTGTCCGGGATCACGCTTAGCCATGTACGAGCTGATAGAGGATGGGAGAAATTACTTTGTTCCCAGCATTAAATATCACAAGATGCTCAAGCTGGTTTTTATTCTCAGGGCAGTGAAATTATCTTACATCCACAGTGTTATGAGCATTTCTTTTTGCTAGTTTAAATAACCCCTGGGTGCTCATCCCAAACTTTGTACTGCTCAGCTATGCCACTTCGGGGGCTGTATGGTGAAGTAGACTGGGGAATGGGTTGAAAACTAATCTTTTTCCTAGTTTCTTTGTTTGTTTCACTACCCTGCCCCAGAAAAATATTTGCACTCTGAGAAAGATTTGGACTAGGAAAATAGCACCCAGTGTTGGGACCGTGTGTAAGCTGCCACTTTCTCTGGAAGAAACATTTGTCACACCAGGCCATAAGGGTCAGTCACAAAGAATACACCCAACACAAAAAGGAAACCACTCCTGAGGTATACTCATTACTAGACAAAAATAAGTGTGGCAATGGATTCCGAATAAACTCAGCAATATATAATGGCATGCTTCCAAAATGGAATAGCTGTGTGCATGAACGGCATTGCTACTAGACCATGAACAACTTTCAAATGCAGCATATTAGTTGCATTTTGGGATGATACCTATGTGAGACTTGTGTATGTGTTGTTCTTTAAAAAAAAAAAAAAGCAGTGAAGGGCTTCTCATTATCCCTAAAGGCTGCAGAGAGCAGAGGCCTACTGAAAACAAATACAGCACACGAGGGGAATTCTAGCAAAAATGTTGATCTTGGAGGAGGATTGGTGTTTTCACCAGATCCTTTCTAGGGTAAAGAACAAAAGAGCTTGTTTCTTTCACGTAACCCACATTCCAGTGCCAGGAGTCCCAGCAGAGATGTTATTCCATCCGTAACACACGCTCTTCATCTGCAAGGGGCAGAGCATTGCTCAAGCACAAATCAGTCGTGCAGTATCTCTCACACAGTTGATGACTGATCTATCAGTTGCCAAGATCTCTATGCAGTAAGTGAGAAAACAAGACAGAAATATACTCACCCACCAGGCAGTAGGTTCCCTCTCTATATTTTACCATAGAATAGATGTGAACTTGTCCTTTTTTTGACAAAAACGTACACCCTCAGGCTCTCTCTCCCAGATAAAGGGGTCTCTCAGACCCAGATAAATGTCTCTAAATGTGTCTCTGCTGAAAGCTGCTCTTTGCTTACAAGGCTGCACAAGACCATGCTTCTTGCAATAATAGCAAGGAACTTTCCTGTCCTCTCCATTAAGAAAACCAGCACGTCATTAGATGGCTTCACGTCAATAAAGGCTAGCAGGCTAGCAGTTCTACCCTTGTCATTAGCTGCAAGCACGTATTTTTCCAAATAGGCAAAATTAAGTTGAAAACTAAAAATAAACCCATTTTAAAATACTTTGCCTCTCCGGCACTGTTAAGAAAAGAAATCTAATTTTACAAATGGCTCTAATTTATTATTTAACTCATTATGTATCAAGTAATGTTGAAATGGTAGTGATCAAAACTTAGCAATCAAATCTAAACAAGAACAGAGATGAAAGCATGCTTTTCCCCTATAATCCATTCTGACCCCAGCTTGGATCCTTAGCAAGCATTTCCATGGGGTAAAGTATCTCTTTTTCATGTGGAGACGACCCTCATGTTTCACTGATTTTGGTGTGTCCCTGGGAGACATCTATGGGATTCCCCACGGGAAGACATAGACTTTGCTTATAGGCAGATTTGCTTCTGTCTTTTAAAAAAAAGACAAACAAGCCCAGAACAACATTGGCTTAATATTCATAACTCTATCTGGCTCCACGTTTCTTCTCACCCATCTAAAAACACAGATATGCCAAAGAGTATTTCTGTTTAAAAGGAACAACAGAACTTCTATAATACATTAACAACATGTGGCATGCAGTCCAGAGATTGCCAAATGCCTCCAACTCTACAAGTGCTAGCGCTAAGGCAATTTTGCAGTTTCACAAACTAGAGACCAGAACAACATCAGAAAGAATCATGGAACTATTTTTTAACTTACTGAAGGAATTTCAAGGAATTTATGAAACACAAAAGTTTTCCAACATATGTCTTGTACTAAGTCTAAACTACTGGGTTGTTTTTGAAAGTCCTGTATAACTGTGAACTCTCACTGAATTCAGCAGGTGATCACAAATTTAGGTTTTTGCTTATCTTGGGGCCCAAAGAAGGATCTCTGGATTCTCTTTGGTGAGAGCTTCAGGCGTTACAGACAGTCCAGGCTGTAGAGACTGGACTGTCACACACTGGAGAGGAAAGAATTTTTTTTCAGCTGTGAAGTCACCAGAAAAATTGCAAAGAATGGGATAAAAGCTACTGAACACTTGAAGTAATCTATGGAGGAAAGTATGCATATTTTGTGTGGAACTGTGCACCTCTCTTCCTGCAGAAGCAACAGTAAGAAAAGTTACACATCTCCCTCCTGCCCCCCACCCCCCTCACCCCCACTATTCAGAAAGCAAATGGACACACTACCATACAAACAAAAAGTGCTGTGTTGGTAAAAGAAATTTTGAAAACCACAGCAGCAGGTGTCAGTACGTTACTGTGGAGATTAATTACTTCTCCTGCTTCCAGAAAGTCCATTAAGAAATCTAATCTACAAAATGGCCTCTCCTACACACATTACTTGTCCATTAACGTTCTGAGAGCATTTAGCAATTAGGCAACACAGGTGATAGCATGTGCAATCCTTGTGAAGTAGTGGGAGCGGGATTTCAATAATATTTTCACATTGAAGAAGAAACAGCATAGCAACAAGAGGTGCAGCAGCAAGCAGTACCTTTGCACAGTCTGGCCAGGAAAGGTACATGGCAACAGTCTGAAAAAAAATGAACCAGTGATTCTAAATAATTTCTTAGTTTTCTTTGGTTAGATTTTCCCTCTTTGCCACCTTCCTTTTCCATGATACTGACCCTTATTTTTCCCTCTCTCTTGCCTTATCCTCAATTTCTGCCACCATTTCTTCTGTCCTTATCTTGCTCTTCTCTTAATCTTTGTGGTATGTTTAATAGCACTATGTTAATCAGCATTTCTTGAAATTGCTCATGTCTATTGTACAGTCCTTTGCCATCATTTGTGTTTGGAGAATTTTGTCCCTTTCCTCTTCTGGGACTTTAATAATGAAATTTTTCTCTCTTGCCTGCTCAAACTTATCCGAATTGCACTCCATGGGTGGGTTTTTCATGCTGTGATATATCAAAGGAATACAATGGGACCTTCTATCAACAGAGAAAGCTAAAATAGTATAGGAATATATTTCTGGTAAATAATTTTCCTTCCTCTTGCTCCATCCCACCTCCTGTGGTCATCTGATCTGGCCCTTTTTTCCAGGCCTTTAGCTTCTGATGGCATTTAACTTGATATTGATAGCACCTCCTAGCGCAATTATACATGACAAAATGCATTAAGGATTTTCATTTTGGGCAGCTGAGACTCACAACTATTCATGATTTGGCATCTATTTGAAGCTTGTCAACAAGGCTACCAATTATGATGATGGTGGGTTTTGTGTTGTGTATATAACATCTGTCCAGCAAAAACTGGAAAGTCACCAGCGAATTTCTTGCAGTCTATAGCAATTAAAATTTAAATGGGTTTTAGTCAGTACATCCATATCATAGACTTGATTTAAAGATAGCAAAATGAAAGTTCTGTATCCCACTGTTTATTTCCAGTGAGTATATCTTCCTTCAGTGCTGAGGCTTTTTAATTTTTTCACCCTTATTTTATTTTCTCTCCCTTATCTGTTTCACTTCTAATTCCATGTTCACCTGATTCATAAAATACTTTTATTTTCCTTTAATCTCTGTCTTTTAGTCCATTTTCTTCCCTTTCTATCCTCTGGCACCCCTCTTCACACACTGGTGACTTAATTGAAAATGAGGCAAATGGAATTAAGAGGCAGAACTCATGCAGGCTGGAGATATTCAGCTCTAGACTTCACAATTCATTATTGCAGATGGTTCAGAAATAATGTAGTTTATCCTACTGCAGTGTTTAGTATGGACGAAATGGCCATCAATTCTTAGATAATTGCATTACTGAAAGGGCAATAAGTACATGAAACAGGTTACAGGAGAGAATATTAAAACAAGGTGAGATTAGTCATAGTATAATAGAATCATGGATGGTAGAGATGGAAAACACCTATACAGTTCCTCAAGCCCCTCTACCTTGCCAAGCCTAGATTGCTTCCCACTAAAACACAGTTTCAAATACTTCGTTGAGTCTAACTTTAGAGGTCCTGGTAGGCATTCACCTGCTGCTTTTCAGAGATCATTCTTTTACTGCTAGGGAGACTTCCTCTCCCCATTGCCTTTAGTGAACTAAGCGTGGGGCCAAACAGCTGCTCTTTCTTGAATAGAAAAAGTCACATTGCATCCCATAGTCAAAATTATGGGCTCCTGAA
>NW_008825614.1:13099905-13112414 GCF_000699105.1 Pygoscelis adeliae | reverse complement strand
AGAGGAAACCACATGTGATGGCATTGATTTGGTTGCCCTGGCAAAGACATTGGCAGTGACTATCAAACCTGGATAGTCTGTAAACAGCAGATTGTGGAGTCAGCAGAAAGAGCTGTACGAGTTGCTGGAGGTCTTAAACAAGACACGGCATCCATTAATAGTGACACGCCAGTGAAAGGAAATGTGGCTGCATTTTTAGGGACTCAATTAGCATTAGGCATACCTAATAAAGTAGGAATGCTTTTGAGAATTTGAGAGATGCTGAAACAGTAGGAACTCAGGAAAGAATCTCAAAGTTTTGCCCCTGGGTAAACTGGAAGAACTATCTGGAAATGGGGAGGCAGACCAGAAAGTAAAAAAAGCAGCATGGATAACACAGCATGTAACTCCTTGCCTGTAATACAGCTACAGGAGAAAACTTAGGAAAGAAGGTCATGAGAATATGACAAACCTTGTCCTCCACGTAGTCAAGTGAAGAAGAAAAGGGGATGCTATCTGTTATTATTATAAGCTATACAATATTTTCCTTTCCACAGGGTCCAGCAATACTTTTCTTACAGGGAAAAATGTCACATACGTTTTTAAAAACCACAATGCTATACGCTGGCCTCATTTTAAAAGAAAGAGACTAGTAGAGAGAAGGATGGGAGCTGGAAGAAGCCAGTAGTAAAGATGTCTTATGAAGTGTCACATTCTTCAGTAATCTCTTTCTTCAGTCACTCTTCCTTCAGTGAATCTTTTGTATTCAACCGGGTTTTCAATACTGAAAGAGTTGTGTGTGAAATAAGCACATCTTGACAATACAAATCCCTACTTTTGCTTTTCTTAACAACAGCTGAAAGACTGCTGCTCTATCTGATCCAAGTGTTCCAGAAAATTGGTTTTCAGACTATAAGACTACTAAATTTTAGATGGTAGTGTCCCACCTTGTGGATTAATTCTGAAATCTCGTTGTTTGAGATTAGATGGATGTTTAGCCTTGATGTCTACTCGAGACACAATTGTGGAATTACCTGCAGTGATTTACTGGTCTGGGCGCAGCAAACCATTTCCATCATTAACATACGATGGTGATTTTGGTGGTGCATTACTTCCCTTAAAGAAAGTGTATAAGATTGTCTCCATCCTTGGATATATTCAAAACCTGGGTGGACACATCCCTTGGCAACCACTCTGGTTCACTACGCTCTGGGCAGGGATCTTGGGCTAGAGACCTCCAGAGTGATATCCCACCTCAGCAATTAAGTGAAGAACAGCATTTACTTTCACTTATGTTATGCTTTTGGGGGATGTCTTGACACATTAATGACGGGGATTTACAATGTTAGTGGGTACTAGAGACAGAATAAAGATGCATTGGCAAGAGGCAATATTAGAGTTACTTCGCTTAACTCTATGGGGTGGGGAGTGATCCTCTGGAGAAAAATCAGGATCTCATAAATTAAGTTGCTGTCAATGTTTTGCCGGCCTCCAAGTTTGTTGCAGAAAAGTAGGGGGTTGGTCATTAATTAACAGTGTGATTTTATTTCCTTATGTGTTGCTGGGACTTTCTGCTTAGGTTTTCTATCAAAACAGAAATCAGGTCAGCCCACATATTCTTGAGTAGACTGTGTAGAAAATTCCCCATAATATGTTAGGGTTTCTAATGAGATTTCTGCAATGTCATACTGCTGTTCTACCTGACAAATAATTGTTTTTTATTTAATTCATTTGGTCCTAGCTACTGTTCTATGCAGAGCACAGAACAATATTTTTCCATGGATTATTTGCACTCAAAAAATATTTACCCTAGGATATCTGTAAGGTAAACGTTGCTTTATAAGTTGGAATATTTGTCACTCCACGGAGTTGTTTAACATTTCCCAGAAATATTTATGCAGTACAATGACAGTATTTACCCTTCAATTTAACCAGCAAATATTTGTAGGTCACCATCTTTTATGCCCACCACCTGCTCTCAAGGCATCTCACTGCCAAATTATTTTATTTTTCAGTTTCCTTTAATTTTTTATAATAAGTTGTTTGCTTCAAGATTTCCTATGTCTTTTCCTGAACTCTCTCCTTCCCATTCATCACCATATTTTGGGGAACACAGCACCAAGAAAGAGGGTCAGGTTTCCACATGCCTGTGGCAGAGCGACAGCAGGGGATGACTTACCTCTCTGTTCTTTGACCACTCATCTCTGCATTTGCAAAGCACAAACCTGCAAACCAGTGTTGTTTTGTAGGCACAGCACATTACAGACTCAGGTACAATTTGCTATCTGATATCCCCCAGGCCTCTTTCTATACTATGAGTTTGTAGGTTTTTCCTCTATCTGAATAGCTTTTAGAAGTTATTTTCCTCTTCAGACAAATTTTCTTCCATTTTCTATTTTTTGAAAGCTCTCATTTTATTACCCTTTTTCATGTAGAGTAGAATCTTACTGCATAAGCTGTTCTGCTTCATTAAGGATACTTAATTTTTTTTATTTTCACCTATATTTTAAAAATAATATTCTCTTAGTTCTTCTCCAATATTCTTAGAGTTCGTACACATTCCATCTACTTCCTAAAAAATGCAGATAATGCAATAAAAATTACCCATAGGCATAAAACCCTAACAAGTATACTTGATTATTTTTAAATCAAACTAATGAAGACCTAAATATGCTGCCAAGCTGAAGTCCTAAATATCTTAGTAGAGTCTCTTTTTTCCCTGAAAACATTGCTCTGGGGTATCAAAAAAGGTGACAACTTATAAGCTGAAGGTTTCCTTTTGCTTTTCATCAGAATAGTCATCTCTGTGCTTTATTTCTGCTTCCTTAGTAGAAAGGGAAACTCTCTTCTGCTCTGTACATTGTTGATTTGAGTCACATAAGGATGTTTTCATTGAACAGGCAGTATTTCTAAGTCTAGATCAATTCTAATTTAAACAGAAAGGTCTTACATCAAACTCCACATTTTCTATTGGTGTCTAACATTGAATTTGTTATGTGATTGCCAGTTCAGGAAATATTTGTCATGGGACTAGTGACCACAGAAGCACTTGTGTGTGTGCAAGAGAACGGAAGGAGCTACCCCTTTTCTCAGTTCGTCAGAAGTGCACTCAGACAACAAACCAACCCAAGGTGCTGTGTACCCCCTACGACTGCAGTCTGAGCACCCTGGGGATGCTGGTGGGTTTATCCTCCTAGGGCCTCTGCTTGCTGTTAGGGCGTTGAAGCTGATCATGGGAGCTTGCAAGACAGACCTGGAAGAGAATTGGAGGCTGACTCCTGGAGAGAAACTCACCATGGTGAATAGGGTGCTGGCAGGGAAAGGGGACATCCATGTGCCTGGACACGGGCACCACAGCAGCTGATGCTCCAGGTGTATGGGCACACGTGTGTATGAGCAGTGAAGGGAGTGAAGAGCAGAATTTCCTAATGCAGTCAAGAGGAGACACTGAAAAGAGGTGATCACGGTCAGGTGCTCGTAGCTCTGTAGTAATCTAAAAGCCCTTTCTTCTCTAAGTCAGCTGCAGTGGCTGGATGGACAGGCACTGACCTATGGAGTTGACATAGGATGTGGAGCTAGAGGGGAACTAGTCATTTCCTGTGCAGCATTCCCAAAGGAAGAATCACAGCCAAGCTACATGCACGTTTAGCAGCTCTTGTTCCCTTACATAGGAAAACAATTCACAGGAAATACTGAATTCCTTTCCTTCTGTCCAAAGCCTTTTTTTTTTCTTTTTTTTTCCTTTTTTTTCTTCCTTTTTTCCCTCTTTTTTTCCTAAAATTTAACCCAAAACCCACTGAATGTAGTATGTGTATATGCATGACAGATTAGAGGGCACCTCTGACCTCCTGTTGCATCATGCAGAGGTATGTGCAGAAGTATGTTTCTTAGCTGACAAGCACGCAAGAGGAAACTCGATGGTTATGAGGGAGTTCTCCAAGAGAGGAGAAAGAAGGAGACAAGGCTGCACTCTTTTGGATGTCTTTGTAGGACCCTGCAACTTACAGTCTTTACTGCAAGGGACCCAGGCAGTCACTTATCTTCTGCTAGCTGGGAGGGTTTTTTATGAGAGCAACAATAGAGATTTCTTCAGAAGTACTTTACATGTCTTCTGGTTAGAAAGTAAAAAAAAAAAAAAATACGGAGGCAAAAAAGTGGCTAAAACACGGCTAGAGCTGGCTAAAATGTGGCAACATTTTGAGGAGCAATTCAACAGAGATAACATAACTGTTTTTCTCTCTCATGCAAATAACATGATTTTGACTGGTTCAAACCAGTAAGATGCTCTGCAACAGCCTGGGAATCCTCTTCCACCTTGCTTTTCTATTTTGACTACTGATAAATACCTGAGTAATACTGGACTGAACAAATACAAACATCCCAAAGTGACATTATCTAATTAAGATGTTCCTCTCTTGGAAATTATCTAGATTTTTTTTTTCCATTTTCTCCTAAGAATCCTTAACAAAACTGAATCACCTGACTGATTTGGAGTCATTTGCACTGGAAATCTAGCATCTTTTCTGGCTGGAGCTGAGCTTATAAAAAATATATAAATAGCACACTCTAAACAGGCTGCCCAATTTTAGCAAAATACATTTGCATGGATTTCTCCCCAGAGTAGAAATTCCTCTTTTTTCAATTGTGTGCAATGTATGACCATGCAGAAAATATGAGCCATGTTCTCTTTTCTTTTATACAGCATAAGCTTCAGTGAAATCAAATTACACTGATGTAAAACCATTGTAAATGAGATCAGAATCAGAATCTACCTCACCCAAGACAAAACTGTTTTGTGGCTAAATAATTTCATTTTGTGATTAATTTAATATTAGTGATGGGGCCCAAATGTGTTCTGTAAACCGCTTTATGAATAGAATTTCATTCTCTGAGGACAGTGAAATACAAATGAAAAACATTCTATTATCATCAAAGGTGCCACAGTTTTTGGTGAATATTTTTTTTAATACGAACTTTCTATTCTTACTGACACCCAAACATTGACTTTTAGAGATGCCTTCACTGAAGGTGTCGCGTTTGGTTTGTTTGGGTTTTTTTGACTTTAGAAACACAGTTTTTTATTTAGTTGGTTAATTATTGTAGAAAATATTCGCTGTTCTTGCTGTCTCCTCCTAGCTAAGGTCAAGGTTTGTTTTACCAGGAAACTAGTTCATATGCATAGCTTGATTTGTTACTTTTATAATTAGCCAGCTAAACTAACAGTTTATAAAATTGCAATTGTACAAAGAAAACCTACTTGAATTCAGAAGGACATGATATGCCCTGTGTTTGCAGAATATTAATTGTGACTGGAATAAATATTGATTATGCTCTTTGTAAATTGACCGATAAACATTTCAGTATTCTTTAAACAGAAGCTGTTTGTTCCTGATAGATTGCTGTGCTTTCCCTGAGGAAAAACACGGCCAGAAAATTGAAGAACATTGCACTAAATGTGGGAAAAATACTCAACAAATGATCTTGTTAACAGAAAATTGTGCAACCTTTACATTATTTTAATTAGAGTCTTAATTTTATTATTTCCAACTCTGCAAGTGTAAAAAAAGAGCTGTGCTGGAAGATTTTTCATAAACTCTAAGTTGAAAATTATTGTTCTACAGGAATTACTGTATCACATAAATTAATATCATGCTCAGATCTGGTATTGAACTGAGAAAACTAGTACTAATAATGTAACCTCTGCTGCTGTAGTTCCTAATGCTGAGAGAAATAAACAACATCTTGCCTTTTGTTCTGTCCCGGTGCAAATAAGAGCATAATGTATCCCCAGTCTTCTTTAGAAACTCATTATTCATGCAGGTTTTGCCCCCTGAAAAGCACAAAATACCAGTCTTTTTTATGCAGAGAGAGATCACATTCTTCCAGTAGAATGAAAAATATTCTCTCTTTCCTCATACTCTACTTTTAAAAATCTTAATTTCTGCCGATATAAGTCCTTATAACTGGGTTGTCCATATGGGCAATGCTTCTTCACTTAGTCAATAGGCTGCAAGGCTCCTCAGATCAATGTCACCACCAAGGTTCAAACAACTTTTCCTTCCAGAGCATTCTCTAGTATACTTCCTAAGGATTATGGCATTAAAAAAAAAAAAAACCAAACCTCTATACTTAGTCTCTTTTGTTGTCCATCTTTTAATGTCCTCTGATTTGATTTGATTTTGAGATTAGTTAGTGACCTTCCTTGCTGGGTTCCCTTAGATGATCACCATTTTCCCTTTTAGGAAACAACGTTCAGATCTCAGCATCCTCTCAAACTCATTAAGTTTAGGCACATCATTCACTATTTCCAGCTCTAGGAATCTAGATCTTACTTCTGGTTGACAAGCTCCCTGCCTGAGCACACTTTGTCAGAAAGAGACTTCAATGCACAACAGTCTTCTACACTGAAGAGCTCTTCAGGCCTCTCGAGTCGTCTGCAGATGCCATCTCCAGAACTTACTTTGATTACAGTCTACCTTCCAAAAAAATCTATTGGATAAAATACAGCTTGACATACAGCTTGAAAGAAGAACTTAATTGAGTGTATATAGTTGATTCTGTACTTATGTTCATAGCCCAAGAATGGCAGATCTAGGTATAAAGACATGTAATGATGTATTCCTGGCCACCTAAGCTGGGGTAAACCTTACAACCATCCAGCGGTCCAGATTTTATTGACAGAAATTTACAGAATGACAAATATTTTTTTTTGTATCCTTATGTACTAAAGAATGGTACCAAAGGGAAATCAGTATTTTCTTTAGTGGTGTTACTTCTAATGGATATTCTGTTTTAATGAGGAAGGACAGATGAGTGGGTCCCCTAGATATGTGTTCAAGGATTAGAGTGTGTGTTGTTTCTAGTAAATGCACAGCAAAGGGACAGTCCTCCATGCAGTAACTTCAGCTGAGGCTGCTCCCATCACTGGACATGATTTCTTTGTTAGTCAGATGACCTAGCAAGAATTACATTAGTTTCTGTGAGTAAAGGTGTTTTCTTATTCTGTCATTCATAAACTAAGAGTCTGGGGAACAGATTTACTGAACTCTGGATAAATAAAACAAAGCTAAGTTATTGCTTGATCTTACTTTTACTCTCCAGAACAAATCCTGATTATCTGCAGAGACCTCCCACTTTGAATTTGCACACAAGTAATAAGCACAGGGAGTACTGTGCACTACGAGTAAGTGAGAAGAGATCCATAGCGAGGAGGTCATCCAATACATGTTTCTACATGAGAGAAAGCAAGTTCTTCTCACTTTGCACCACAAGGTCCTGTTCCCTGAGCACAAATAAATGGTAGGCATGGTGCTTTCTAGACTCAAAATACCAACTACTCTTCCAATTAAATAGAACCAGTTCTGGCAAGGAAAACAGACTATTTGCTGCCTCTTCTCTCATAGCAGCAGAACTAGGAGAAAAAGACGATAACCGAGTTGGAAGAAATGAGCCTTTCATATCATGGAAGGCCCCTCTGGAAATCAGTCGCCAGGAGAGATACTTGTAAAATGAAAAAGGTTGTTAAGTATTTTGCTTCAAGATTTGTTGTGCCTGGCTTTGCAGCTATTCTGGGCAGAAATGGGTAGAAATCACTTAGAAGTCCAACTGGACAAAAACTGTGTCATAGTTGCAGCTTACCATATTTCCTCTGTGTTCTCTTACAACAGATGCCTCAAACTGACCTACATGGACAACTCTGTGTTATGGCTAAGCAGCTGCAGTGCAATCCTTCCACCTGGCCCTGTCTGGCAGTACCAAATACATTTGTCTAACTGGATGGCTGAACAAATGAGCCAATCAAAGAGGTAATAACTTATGAGAAAGGGAGCATCTCTCAGAGGGGGACCGATAATTGGGACTCTACTGCATGCAGTAGTTAAAGCACAGTCTGAAACTAATATTAAAAAACCAGCATTTTTTCTCTGTCACTGACATTTAAATCAGAAAATCCAAAATCTGTGTAGCGTCCAATGAAACAGCAAGCTTAAAAATAGCTTTAAGTGGCAGAATAGCCAATTAACCTTGAATAATATGAACTACCAAAGCAGAGGAAACCTATGAATCTCCCCAGTGGAGCAGGCCAATTGCCACCCAGGCTAGTTTACTGTCTCCAGTGATACTTAATGACCAATGTTTCAAAGGAAGCTCAAATTCTCAGGAATCTACTAATTACTCAATGCTGAACTGAGGGCACAGCTGATACAGCTTCTGATCAGTTTATGTTTGGACTGGAAGCCCCCTGTATGTGTTTCTTGGTTACTGCAATTGCATTTTCTACTCGTAATGAAAACATTTTTTTAAAAAATCCAATACTGATCATAGTTGTTTATCCTCACCTTGAGTTTGCCTGAAAAAAGTTATAAGCCCTGTTTTCCTTTACAAAAAAACAACAGTAGTCTAGTTCCCACCGATACTGTGGGAAGTAGAAATTACAAGTAAAAGGTTGTTTCACAAACATGAATTAATTTTGCAAATTCTATCAACGCTGTGAACAACTGCCCAAAATATTAAACTTCCAGGAAGACTGGCCATTCTTTGTTGTGCAGGGAAAACAAATGAGTGAAAAAATACCTGGTTGTAGAAAGCTTAGGATAGGAGAGGGCAGTACTCAAAATCATTCAGCTCTGCATTGCTAGCTTAGGTACATCTTAGGTTAAAGCCAGTCCAGAAATCTTTCCTTCTTGGTTGCTGGCTTCAATCGATTCTATGATGGATATTATACAAAAATAATATTGTTCTCAATTGATGTTAGCTACCTCATTTACTGAAATATGAAAACAATTGAAAAAAATATTTTTATGATTTCAGTTAATCTTTTCAGAACAAAATTAAAGACAATAGAACTCGAAAGGTAATTTGCTGCTGTCTTCAGCTTGCTGTTTGTTTATTATTTGTTTATCATCACATCTATAACTTGGAAATCTGGCTCCTTTCATGCAAGTACTGTATCACAGGTTCCTCGTGGCACTGAGGAATGTGGCCACCTGGCTTTCCCAAGGAAGGCAGTGAGTGAAGAAGAGGTCTTCTGGTCATGGGAACTATTATTATCTGACTTTTGTCCATTCATGCAGCCAGGCACAAGGATTTGAATGATACATTTGCTCTGCATGACTGCTTTAGAGAGAAAGGGAGATTATCCCTCTGTAAGTTTTATCACAATCATATGCCACTTTTACATTAATATATATAACAATTTCTAAATGGAAATAACAGGAAAAGGGACATCAAGAGATTCTTCTCTCCAATAACCGTGTTAAAAAATATTCAAGGCTATTGTATATGTGTTCAGCTGTGATCTGAGGCTGACCAGCAGCCGATGAGACTATCAACTTTCAGCATCACAGCTCTGAAGATTTATTCTATAGCACTATTTTTGTGGGCAGGGAGAAGAGAGAAAAAGAAATGTGGAATAAAATACTAAAAATGTCTAGCAAAAACATCAAAGAGAAAGAAGAATTTGGCACCGAGATTCCTGCCATTGCAGACCTAAATTATCTTGTGGGAGCAGTATGAAAGAGGGTTTGGGGCCTTTTTTAATTTAGATTTTTCAGTGAAAAAAAATTGTTCTTTTCAGAGGTTAGAATCTGTTGCCTCAAAAAATATTTCTTAAACCTCAAAATAACTAGCTTATATTTCTTCTGATGGCAAAAAAAGGTACACTGGTTTAAGTAGTCAAAAAGTCTTTATCATGCCACTGAGGGATTTTATACTCTTCGGAACATAAAATATATAAAAGGAGGATTCATTTTTTTCTGCTGCCTAACATCTTTAAATTATTCTATTCAAACTTTCTGAAGAATAAAATATTTTCTTAAATCAGAATAGTCATGGAAATTTTTCACCTCAAAATCAATTATAGGAAAATGATGGGGCAGGTTTAATATGACGGCTGGAATTCAGTATTAACTCTACAGAGGCCAGGAGTGTGTGCATGAGTATTAGAATAAATCATCTACTCTACATTTGTTAAACTAAATTAAGAATGTACATTTTATGATGTGGCAATATTGATTTATTGGTATTGTATTTTTTGCTTTGCAAACACAATTTTTAGTCATCTAAAACCACTGCAAGACTCACCACATCTAATGAAAATACAAAAATCTCATTTGAAACAAATGAAGTAACCAAATAAAGTCTGTTTTAGAGATGTCTCATATATGATGTAGTAGTCAGCTCTCAGCTGTCAACCAACTAGTGAACTTCTTTCTTTTTATATCCTTCCTCTTTAAAAAGTAGTAATGAATCTCAGTATTTCCATACTGGCCACCAACTTAAAAGGCAATAAAACAGTAGAGATAGCCCAAGGCAGAGACAAGAAACCTGAGGATAAAAAAGGCAATATGTGTTTCACTAGGGTCTGTTAGTGGAGGGGCACATATGCCTCTCTTTCATTACTAAATTCTATTTGAAATTCTAAATCAAAAGGTAGCTTAGCAAGGATCTAGAGAATCTGCAAACATTTTATAGTATTTTTCAGAAGAGATGCTAGTAAAAAAATAAACATTTCTACTATCATTTGAGCCTCAATACAGAGAAGAGAACTAGTCATTCCCATACACCGACCCAACAGTGGTGCAAATTTATGCAAGTTTATGTATAAATATGCATATGACTAACACACAAAGGATCTCCATGTGATGGCAAATAGAATAAACAACTGAGATGTTTGTTAAAGTTCTGTATGGATTCAGCCATGCTGCATTCACCAAACAGTCACAAACACAAAACAATTACTGCTATAATAAACTGCAGTGAAAGGAAAGACAATTGTGGAAGCTGTGGAAGGCTTCCAAATGGGGACAATGGCCTCCAGAAAGGAGTGGGAAGAAATACTAAAATTACTACATAGTACAAGATACAGCCACACAAGAATCCTAGAAAAAGGGCATTCAAGTTGTGAAGTAACAATGGTACAAAACAGCCACAGAGAGAGCATGGTTTCTGAAACGGACCATAAGACAAGAATTCATCTTTAATATGTTAAATGCAGGAAGATTCTTCAAAATAAAAGTGTTCTATTTATGGACAGGAAATACTTGTGCTTGGTTAAAGTGCTCCTTTCAACTTCAGTGTCATGGAAATCAAAGAATACACTCATTTTTCCCTCCAAGACTACTGAGCAATGATAGTAAATGTGGAGGTCTGAATTTTTTTTTCCTATATTCTTAGTTTCCTATCTCCAATCTATTCTCAATGTACACTACTGTCCCTGTTCCTCTGCTGCATTTTCTTTCTTCCTTTCAATTCATTCCTGCCCATCTTTTATTCCCCAATGCAGTCTTTCCTAGCCATCACACTGAAGGCTCTGCCTGTACATCATATCCTTTCTCTCTATTTCCCTCTGCTTTTTGCCCATTTTGTTCAGTTCCATGTAGCTTCTGTGTGTCATGGACTACAGCACACATTGGTTTTGTACTTTGCTAAATCAACTTCTGATTCAGTTGAACTACCTGGTATTTGAGTGTGAATAATAGATAGCAGTATAGTGGCTGGAAGTGCTAGCTTCAATCCGTTTTCAGAGAGGCAGAAGCAAAAGGAAATGCCTCAAACACGAACTGGCATAATCTCTGAGAGTTTCTCCCTCCGCCAGCTGGAAGATTTTTGTAGAGCAGAACATGGGAGCCAGCAGCACCTTCCCTCTCCTCATACCATACTTACAACAGTGGGCAGTATTGCTACTGGTCAGTGGTGACCCACGGTTTCTATTTTTCTCTTCCCCTCACTTTCTTTCCTTTACTAAATGATTACTTTTTAACCACAGACAGTCCTTTCTTGGGTAGTGAGGACAACAGTCAGAAAGGAAATGATTAGGAACTAAGCATCCTCCTGCTTTCCCTCCGTGCCTCCCACGCTCCAACTGCACTTCAGCAGCCGCCTTTGAGACACCACTGTGTTGTGCTTCCAGCTGAGATCCATTGGATCTGTTAATTAATGCTGGCTGAGTCTTAAAAACTAACAGAGATTTGATAATTCCCAAGTAGAAGAATATGTGTTATCATCAGTATTACTGAAAATCTAGCTTCCATTATTTGTATAAATGAGTGATTTTCTTTCCCAACTCCACACTATAATTTACAATGAAGGTAATCTTAATTTAAGATTTAAATTATTCACGCTATTGTTAAAGAAATGCACAGTAAAAGCATCCTGCAAATAGGATTAACGTACAGATTCGAATCTTTCATGAGGCTCAAGGAATAGAACAACCTACTAGACTTTTATGGATTAGCAGAAGTTAGAGAACCCATTTCCACCATTCCTTCCCCCACGCCCCCAAAATAAAAGACCCAAAACCACAGATGAGAGAAGAAATGAGTGGTGGGGAATTACTGGACTGGCACAGGTATGTACCATATGGCTGTTCAGCGGGTGTTAGGCGGGGACTATCTTTCACTCCTTCTGGGACTGAACCATATCACATAATTTGGACTCATATTTATATCCATAAATTTGGACTTCCCATAAAAGGCTTACGGTCTCAACATTTGTACAAGATGTTTAGCCTCTCAAGAGGCATAGAAATAGCG
>NW_008825614.1:13094107-13099884 GCF_000699105.1 Pygoscelis adeliae | reverse complement strand
GAGGATGAATAAAAACCCTCAAAATCAGCTCATAGGAAAATTATATTTATGCTCAATCAGCTCTCATACATATCTTCACAAGCTATGTCTACCCTGACAAGTAAAATGCAGCTAGTTCACCCACTTGAACACTGAACTGTTCATCAACACTGAGCAACCATTTGTTCATTCTCTGGCTCCAGTTCATTCTCCCAAAAAAGCCAAACAGATCTTTGGTGAACAGTCCCCTCCAGGCACGTCTCTCTCTCTCTCCGTGACTGGCAGGAGCAAGACTGTGCTGCATTTGGCTCGCTTCATTTGGCATGATCCACTGATGCTATCCCAAGCAGCCTTTGCACTCTCATACAATACCCTAAACCAACCACAAACTCTCTGCTCTCTGGATGAATAAGAGTAAGAGTAAGAATGATAAAAGTAAGAATAAGAATAAGAATAAGAATAAGAATAAGAATAAGAATAAGAATAAGAATAAATATAAAGCCTGGGCTGAAAAACAGCCCTCTTATTAGCCTGGCCCTAAGAAAGTTGGTTGTTAATAATGACAAAAAGAAAATGTGTCAGGAAATGGAGAGGTCAAAGCTTCACAGGGAACATGGTGGGAAGGCAAAGATCCCATCAACAGCTCTGGCTTAGTTTGGGGGGCCGTCTGTGCTGGACAAAGGTTTGTATGACCCCAGTGGGTTGTAAATGTGGATTTGTTTGGAATGGTCTCAATAGCTTTGCGTGCCTCTGCCACAGCTGTGCCCACTGTAGACTTAAAAACATTGTACTGGTTCTCCACTGAAAAGTCTGTTTCTACCAGCATGGGTACCTTGGGAGCATGCTGGTGCTGGCTAGATAGTGCCAGCTCCACGTAGACACCAGTGTGGGGTAGGTCATTTGGATGTGGTCCTTGCAGGTCATATGTTGTAAACCTGTTCCAGGTCTTGGGAGTCAAGATTTTCATGAGATGGAGAGGGAAGGTGCTTGGGCAGGAAGAGGATGATATAATCATTTTGATAGGAGCAGATAGCATTGTGTGGGAGATGGTATGACCTCAAGGGGAGCACATCACAGTCTTCTAGGACATGCAAGCTGATCAGGCAGTGCATTGAGCAGGACTAAAAAATGAACAGTGTGAACTGCTTGCAGCAATAGCACATCCAAATCTGTCCTTTGGTCCGTGTGAATATCCACAGGTTGTCCAGGGTAAGGGAGGGAGGCTTAAGATTCTGGAGTATAGGTAAATATTCACTTAAAGTATGCATGCATATGTTTAATTGTTCACTTTCTGGGTTGTATGCCATGGCTCTAATTTAACTTTAAAACATTCATATAAATGGCCCTTGAAGCTGGATTAGACCATCTGCATGACTGTCAGGACTTGCCTGTGCTATTATGTATGTTTTCCCTGCATATGTGGAAAATTTTTGAAAAAGGAGAGATAATAATAATAATATTCCTTGTTACTGTTGAGGTACAGGTATATATTTATGTAGATCTCAGCACAGTAGGGCCTGGGTCCCATTTATGGCTTTCATAGACCGTTGTGGTGTCAGTATTGAATAATAATAGGTAGCATATAAATACCAAAATAGAGAATGAAAAACTTGATCTTCCTCAAGGGTCTGTGTCTGAAGGTGTCAGAGACATTAAAAACAAAGAAAATAGAAAAAGCAATATGCCAGATGCACACATCTGCATCAGTTCAAACCCAATCCCCAGTCCCCAAAGCTGTCAAGCACAACTTGCAGGAGGAAATAAAGATTATTTATTTATTTAACTATCTATCTATGTACAGAAAGCAAGAGCAGAAAGGGCTCGGGGGAAACTTCTCGTGATTGAAGTATGTTCTACTTTTTCTTACCATACCCCAACCTAATTCTTTCCCTCGTGTTTTCTGTAAGTCTTTTTCTACATGGCTGTAGCAAACCACAAGTTCTTGTGGGTTCAGCTGTTTCCCAGACACAGGGGGTACAGCGTGGCACCATGCTCTGCATGAGGGTTTAGTTCTACTTTTATTCAAGACACACAAGAGTGGTTCAGGATCGTATAGAAAATACTTTGCTTCCCCGAAAGGCACAGGCTAGGTATGAACTGACCTCTGAGTGTGCACCAAGGCACAACGTATGGCCCTGGTCCTGAATCCCATGGCAGGAACACTGCTTCAGGCACACCCCACCTCCCGGCTGGCCCAAGGGCTGAGTCTTTGGGAGGAGGTGGAAGTCCGGTTGCTTTCCCCAGCTCACTCTGTGGCAGTGGTGTGCACCCAATGTCAGGAGCTCTGCTGTGTTTCCCACCTTTACCAAGCCATATCTGCCTCCCAGGCTGTGGGCAATAGATATGGAGCTTGTACTGCTACGTACAGATGGCTCTGCTGATGTCTACACCTGTGTCCCCTGTTGCTTTGTTATCCCTTCCTTGAGGGATCAGATCTTCTCCAACCAGCCCCCTCACAAGCATCTGCATGCATGTCATAAACTCATAGAATCACAGAATCATTTAGGCTGGAAAAGATGTCACACTACTCTGCCCTGCCCTGAGCGCAGCCTGCCTTCAGCCGTTTGCCTTCCTCACTGCTGAGGTGGAGGGGGCCATGCAGGTGATGCTGCCCCAGCTCCCCAGGGAGGCTGGGTAGTGGGAAACAGGGGGGCAGGCTCAAAGTGGGAATTCTGGCTGTTGCCACTGTAATAGTAGCCTCACTTGGGAAGTTTGCTATCATTTAAGCATTGCAGTGATATTACATAATGCCTGTGTCAACACAGCATCCATCAAGGAAAGCCTGGGGTACGGAGGAAAGTCCTGATGGCTTTGTTGTACTACAGGATAGAATAGCACTGGTTTCTCTTCTTGTGGTGACAGATGCACACCACACATTGCAGGCGGAGCAACTGGCACTTGGTCCATCATTCTACAGGACATCTGAGTATGTACATAGCCAAGAGCTGAGCAAGGGATCTATATACAAGAGAAAGGGCCATTTTGGGAAATCATACTGGACGACTGCTAGAAAATGCCCTAAATTACTATTATATAGTCTAATTTATTTATATGGCTTTATAGTGTTCCTTTGTAAGATTTTTTTCACTGACAGCAAAAATGTCAAATTATTACCCTTTTGCCTTTTATAGGCAGTAAACAGTGCTTCTGGGTGGGTAGTGAAAATCAGGATTTTTTTTATTATTCAGTTTCTATGGTCTCATTTATCACTTAATTCCACTCCACAGTGGTGTCTACTGTAATTCATACATGATCTTCAGAGGAGATGGAACATTTATACTCCCCTCCCTCTTCCATTCTGTACATGTTAGGACTGGATATGTGGTGAAAACATTAGAGCTGCTTAGATAGAGGCACTGACCATTTCCCTATGATACTCTGTGAGGCCAGCTACTGGCAGAAGACTTGAACTTTTAATATCCAATTCCTTACTCAAATAATAAAATCTAATTAACTTGACGATGTGTGCTTAATAAATTTTATTCATTATTTAATCAATATTCATTGTTATTAAATACTGAAAATCACTAAATGAACACTGTCAAGAGACTTACATATTTTTATTACTGATGCTTTTGCCTGCTTCCCCACCCACAACTTCAGTAAGCTATTGAATGTCTTTCTAAGCTTGCTTTTTATTTTGTTCCTACAAAATGTTTTTGAAGGCAGCTCCGTTTCCTTGCCTGCAGGACAGAGGGCACACACAAGTTAAGACTCTCCCTTTGGCATCACCTTCTAGATATTCCCACTAGACTGACAACCATTAGGGACAACCGTTTCCCTAATGGTCAGAAGAAACTATTCGTGATCATAGGCTCTTCATATCCCTCTATCCCAACCCAATGTCAAATGGAGCCCAGCTTTGCTCTGGGAACCCAGATGCATCCTTGTCAAAGGTAGTTTAGAGGGCTTAATATATATGCTAGCTCTTCCGTGTTCTCCCACAGCTGTGGAGTTTCTGGAAAGCAGCTACACCAGTGGGCCAAAGCCCCAGTCTACCCCAGCCTCCTCTTTACCACTTAAGGAACTTAACTGTTCCTTCCAGCAAGGAATTGTTCTGTACAAGGCAAGATCAGGTGTGAGGATGAGACAGCATTTCTCAATAATTTGCTGATGTCTTGCAGAAAGCTTTGATGAGCATTGAAGCTGGAAACAATTCCAGATGGACAGAAAATTGTCTATTTTCTGTCACACACAGTGCAAAAAAGGAAAATCTACATAGAAGTTACCTCTTTGTTTCTAAAGAGTTAACCTGTCCCTGCTACTCATTTCCCCACCTGACATTAGGACTGAGCTGACCTGACTTAGCAAAAGAGAAGGAAAACATTTGGTTTTGGTTTAGCTCTTCAAAGCTTGCACCGTGCCCCTAGACTACATTTCATTTTAAGGTGACTACTTGAATTATCCCTACATCTAAGTCCTTCAAGGCGAGGTCTGTGAGATAGGATATTTATACAGGGCACAATGTAATGAACTCTCTGAGCTTGAATGAACCCCTCAGAGCATGGCTACTGTGCAAGTAACTTCTAGGAAAATCTTTGTAGGACCTCCTTGGTCTCGGTGCATGTCCTGTCACATCTGTATAGTGGCTGGGTTTGGAAAGAGAAGAGATTCGTACTTCATACAGACCTAATTTTGATTCACAGTCACAACTGATAATTAAAACAGTAATAATGACTGTTGAGTTCTCATGTTCTCTTGCCCATGCATTTTGACTTCCATTTTATCCTAAATTTTGCTGAGCTCTCCCCAGCACAAAATCTCCCTCTTCCTCCCTGATTCCCTGGCCTGTGCATCCTCCTGATACATCCCAGTTCCTCCAAGTCCAGTGGCTTGAGTTTCCTTGATGCTGCCCTACCCGATGTGTCCTTGATGGAAGGTGACTGGAAAGAGAATCTGAGGGAAGGCACTTGGGTGAAAATGGCATGCTACAGGAAGTATAGAGGCAGCTATCAGAGCAAAATGGCCATCCCCTGCAAAATTCCCAAACCTCTTACTTCTGAGGGGGAAATGTTTAGTTCCCATTGAGTCCATTATCACTGTGAAAGGGTATATACAGGTATGTAACTATCAAGAGTGTGTTTGCATACATATATAAATACACAAACACACACAGCAGCAGACTCCATTTTTAAACGAAATCTTATTCAGCGTGGAGTTAAGTCCCCGTTCTTGCAGGAAATCACATGCAGAGCTGCACGGGGTTTTCCTCCCTCAGCACAGGGAGAGCTCTCACCCCGAGTCCCGCTCACCTCAGCTTGCTCTGCTTGTGCAGACCCATCCAGCACTGAGATCATTATTTCACCCATTGGCATCTCTGAAATCCTGAAGATCAATGTTCTTTAAAAATTGAAATACAAGGCTCAAGCCAAAATATCTTGGCTGCCTCTGTGTGCTGCAACATTAACTACAAAGAGCAAGCAATGGTTTTATGCTTACACACACAGAAGCCATAAATAGAATGCAGCCTAGGCCATAGAGCTGAACAGCTTGCTTTAGACAGCCAGGGAAGATACAGTCAGCTTATGCCAACTACTCACATTGCTGGATCACAACCTGAACATTGCCTCGACTGTCAGAGAGTTGAAACCTTCGTTCAGGAGCACATGAAGGATGGAAATTTACACTATGTTCTAACCAAGACCTTCATCTCCTGCTCAGTTTTAAACCAACCATATGAGAAACACAAACATTTAAGATTTATATGAAAAACAGAGATGTTTTAAGTTTCAATAGTGAATGTCCCTCAGAAGCAAAACTGTAATGCTAGCTCTGAACTCCATCCAGGCCAGCACTAG
>NW_008825614.1:13076070-13094062 GCF_000699105.1 Pygoscelis adeliae | reverse complement strand
TTATGGAAAAGTGGACTAGAGAAACTGGCTCAATTCTGTTGCATAAATGAAAGATGGTCTGATGAGATCCCAGGGCAGAAGCAGTGCTCAGAAATGCTTCAAGAACAGCTGTCCAGTGTTGTGAGAATGTGCCACGTCTGGTATTCGGGGAGGCATGGGGGAGAAGGTTTACAGAGAGTTTAGTGAGAGGCAGCAGAGGAAAAGTGGGAAGAGTCTCCAAGGGTTGAAATCCCAGCATGATGCAAGGACCCCAACACAAAGCCTGCTGATCTGGAATTTGTGTGGCACACAGAATTACACATGACACTGCATATCACCCTCATGGCAAGTAGCTGTTCTGCTGTGAAGCTGTAGTTGGGAGCTGAAGCAGGAAAGTAGGAGAATTAAAAAGCAAAGGATACTCCTTGTTAGCAGGACAGAAATGCTCTGGAGAGACTGGACTAAAGTGCGTGTTTCTTCATTAGAGTATGCTGTACATGAGACTGACTTGATCTGTTTCCCCTGTTCAGCCCAAACTGTTATCACGGTTTAGAACATTTCCAAGGGATTCCCACTACCAGGACCCAATGGGATTCAGGGAGGGCAGACAGGCACTAACTTACTGCAATCCTTGTAATGCAAACAGCCCCTCGTTGAATGAAAATACAGAGATCAGAGCAGAAGTCCGGATAATACAGTGAAACATGCAGTGGAAGGAAGTAGAGAAATAGATCAACAAATGAGTGCTATGAGGTGCATGATTTAATAAGTAAATAAGAAAAGTATATCCTGTAAAGTGACTGTTCTCAGATACTTCTGGGACAAATCAATTTAAGTTTTGCACACTGCTCAGGCTATAGCTAAAGAATTAATGTCCTGTGTAGCAGCCTATCTACTCTTCTTTTTTGGTAATGCACTGTGAAAACCTACTATCCTATCTGTAGTTTTTACTGGCCTGTTTCTATTTATTGTTTTGATGTTTGTGTCAGCAGGCAAGTGTAGCCTTCCATTTAGCAATAGGTGAATATTTGCACCCATTTCAGAAGTTGTAACTTCTCATACGGGCCCTTATATGGGATTTGACTTGGGTTTTTTTGACGGATGATCAGCAAACCAAAATGCTACAGTAAACAGACAGGTGGAGGAAAAACACAATCCAGTCAATCATTGCAGCAAAATACAAGCTCTTAAATGATGGACACTGTTGGGGGGCACAAAATAATGTACCTCATTACTCTTTCTGCTTAATATGCTATTACATTTCATTCTTGTTTTGTTCCTATCCCTTGTGTTGGTTAAGCTTCTGAAGGCATTACCTTGAATTTTCATCCAAGCCACCTCCAACATGTTACGAAGTCTGGGGTGGCTTGGACAGAAGCAGCAAACGCAGTGGCTGGAGCCATGGCAGGAGTGGCATTGGCAGCAGGGCACAGCACCGTCTTCGGGAAGCAGCTGGGGGGGGTGAACGTTCCATGCAAGGGGCAGGGTGATGTATGCGTTGTGCCAGCAGGCATGTAGCAAAGGGGTACAAAGACTAGTTAGACCCTTCTGAATGCTTAGGAAGGTCGGTATACAGCGTGCCCACCTGCCACATCGGCTGGGGGCCAGGGAGGATTTCTCAGTATGGATGCCGTTAGCAGCAGGGATATGGCTTTTTAAAAATCTGCTGGCCTGAAAGTGTGGGTTTTCAAAAGAGGTGCACAAATCATGGAAAATCCCTGGAATTTTAGTGGGCTCCTAAGAGAGAGTTATTATTAGCTCAGAGGTGAGATTCCTAGGCTGGGGCTTGTTTGCTTTTTCCAATTAATACAGAACGATGTTCCTGTTAGATCAACTGCATGCAATTTAATGTAAAGAGCACCTGCAGCTGCTGCTGCATTTATGAAATCTCTAAGGACAGCCTGAAAACATGATGTTTTGCCACTATTTTTTTTCCCTCAGTAAGGTATTTCAAGTAAATAAATAGGAGGGTTCATTAGCATGCACTGGTTAAACAGTTGTTAAGAAAAGACTCAATGGCTGTGTTTTATGATAATTTTCATTGCAACAACTTAAAGAAGTTAATATATAAATCTTTCAAGATTGTGCAGATCACTTTCTTTGGGCAGATTAAAAGATAATAGCACTAATATCAAAAAATATTAATGTCTCAACAGTTTTTGCCAAGCTGGTATTAGTTGATCTGAAAAGTTAGGTATGACCAGATTTATGCCACTGCTTCACAAAAGAGAAGCAAGAAACCAGACAGTTGCTTTCCACTAAAAATATAGCAATATTCAATGAATGTTTGTTTAGGATGTTCTGCAATATGCCACACAGTTTGGAAAAGAAAAAGCCCTGGGGCCAGGAGTGGGTTTGCACATTACAGATCTGGTTAAAAGGGGATTACAATCACAGAAGTAGACACTTGGAACAGGTTATTCTTATAAATATAAAATAGCATATGCTCAAGACAGCTTCCCTGAGAGCTTTCCTCACCCAGTTCAGATACAGATAGCACTCAACAGTACCTTTCCATTCTCAGAGCTATTGAGAGATGCTTCCTTATGGAAGTACATGAGCAAGAGCAAATGTACTATTTCCCTCTTTCAAGAGTGCTTGATCTGATAAACTTCATAAGCCCAGTTATCCTTCTCTCATGCAACCCCCTTCCTTTTACAACATTTGCAAGATGTTAGCCAAATAATAATAGCCAGTTATTAAAGATAGGAACATTTCTAAAACATAACATAATACTGACATATAATTTATTTACTAAAAAAAATGCAATGCAATGCAATACATGTATTATGCAAATATTATCAAATTACCAGCCAATATAGGAAAACACGTGCCACAGAAAACAAATCTAAGGCCCTCAGGAGTTTTATATGACCTTTCCAGTGAACTTGATTTCCCTTTTTCCACCTTGGACACAGGGAACTTTGTTCATTCTTATCTTGAAAAGGAACTGCCTTTCATTCACACCTCAGTTGACTATTTAAAGGCCATAGACAACACTATGAGTTTATTGATTTCTCCACAGCATCAGACTACCCTTGCAGGTGGCATCTTGTGCTCAGTTTCAAATGGAAGAGCTGATGAAAATCTAACATGCATTTCTCTGGCATATTTACACATCCCGTGTGCCTCCATATTGATGCTAAAGATCAGATGGCATTTTCCTTTGGTTGTCTCTACTGTAGAAACTCATTTCTGCTTAAAGCAGAGACAGAGGTACATTGAAATGATCTTATGTCCCAATTCTCAACCCCCCAAGCAAAAACATATGAAAGGGATCAAAAGCTTCTGGATCTTCTTTCATCTACATATTTAATTTATTCAATCAAACACACCAAGCTGTTTGAATCTTCTCTGTGACTTCACTTGACTAAAAGATGACTCTGTGGGGTTTTTTTTCTGTTTTCTTCTTGTCTTTATATTAATATGTCTTCAAAAGAACAAGATCTAGGAGACCGTTAATTCGACAGTTGACAGACACAACCCATTCACGATCAATCTTCTCTGCCAAAAATAATTGGACTCTAAACTTTTAAGATTTTGAAATTAAGAACATCCTTCCCCCCCGCCCCCCAATAAAAAAAAAATTATTCAGTATCTTCATGTGGTTGAGGATACACAATGTCACCCGCAGCATGGTCCAGTTAAAGTGCTGTAAGGCAAACCCAAACAGAAAGGACCATTAACTTGTTTGTTCCTTTCTCAGTTTGTGCTCAAGGGCCACTTTATGCAGGGTGCAGCATGCCTCTGAGATAGCATAAGCTCTCTCTGATGCATATTTCAGTGTGCCCGTTGATACTGGAACGTGAAAGCAGTCAGTGGAAAGCAGGTGGCAGGGTATTCACGAAAAATTGTCTCTAGTTGAAACTGATGTCCACCTGTCCCCTGCCTGGCCATCAATACAATCTCTACCCAGCTCCCTGTGCAGCCTCAATAATCTCCATTTCAGTATTTCTTGCTATTTCTCATAACTCCCTATTTGTTTGAACTTAAACTGTGCCTCCTTTACACTAATTAATCTAGAATTTCCCCCAAATCCCTCTTCTCCTATTTCTTCCACTTCTCTTGTTTCCAGACCCAGTGTCAAGCTAAATGTGCATTTTATACTGGCATATCAGATTTTTGTTTCTTCAGAGAAGCAGGAGTGACTGCAGATCTGTTATTTACCACCCACTATAACAAGGGGGAGACACTGAAACTAGCAGGAAGTTGGTTTAAGCAGATTAAAAAATAAGCACTTCTTTGCAGACTGGGTAGTGTATTTGCTGCCAGTGGAGGTTGTGAAGGCAGATATCAACAGTAGGTCTAAAAAAGGTCTAGAAAAATTCATGGACCATGGCTCCATAGACAGAGAGGCAAAGTGAATAGGCAGGAAAGCAATTCATGCTGCTAAAGTGTGAGGGGAAAGGAAATGAGCAGGCTCACATGCTCTCCCAAAATTGCACCCCCTTTTGCTCCTATCGATGTCAGCATACTGGTCTAGCTGGACCACTGCCCTGGCCATTCAGGACATTTCTTTTGTTCTCATTATGGAAGATGCCTTCGGTATAACCATGCCTCTAGCATAACTAAAAGCAGTGGCCATGCGGAGAGTGAAACCACAGGGCAGATGTGGTCACGGGAGGTGAACTGCTTCTAGTCTGAGATGTCCAGGCTGTGGCTCTTGCACATATGGTGCATGTATGCAACACAGTTGTCATGTTTTGAAGTGCAGAGGTGCAAATACAGATGCCAACTGGGTGTGGGCACTGCAAGTCTGCTCTGAATGTGAGGAGACAGTGCTGAGATGAACCATGTCCATGCCCACTGACAACTAAAATGCCTTCCTTTCGGTTAGAAAAATCACATCCTTTATACATGGGCTCATATTCTACACATCTGCTAAAGGTGGTGTGCTGCTCAAACACGTCTGCTCTATCATTTATCTTCTGTGGCTTTCAGCTGTGACTCCTGTGTGTTTTCTGAGGTACAGCAAGATGTTCAGTACAGAAGAAAGCATAAAGCCAAAGAGTTACCTTCTTTTCTAAATTTGTTGCATGCAGCATTCAGGCACCTCAATCTGTTAATTAGTATGTCTGGAAAGCCTTGGCATACATATTCATCACCTGCAATTGTCATGCTGCCAGCTCTTACAATTTTAATCACCAGCTTCATGATATTTGGCATTTTTCTTGAAGTCAAATCCCTCAGAGTTGTTTGGTTTTCTGACAGTCTCAGTTTTTCTTCTTTTTTAAAAAGAAAGTCTAAATTTAAGGCTCTGTGATTTCAAAGAAAAACCTGAAAAATGTTCCTTAATAGGAAAAAAAAGGAAAGAAATGTCAATATCTGGGGAAAAAAATGAAGATTTTGGAGAAGAGTTGTAAGAATAAATGGTCTCTAAAATATAACTTCAAGGAAAGTTAAGTTCACTTCAGTGAAAAATTTGTAAGAATGAGTTTATATAGGAAAAAGAAGGTGGGATGTTGGAGTAAATATGATAATTATGTTATCACCACAAATGGTGATCAAAGGAGCCAATATGAAGTCGGAAAAAGAATTTATTCCCAATTGTAACAGAATGAACATTAAGAACTTTCTGACTGCTAAGGCATTGGAGCTGGCTGACTGCAAAAACTGTGGAAATCTCTTTTGCCAGAGGTCTTTAAATTATTAGATTAGACAAACAGCTGTGAAAGAGCTTCACAGTATACTTCATACTGCTTTAGACCATCCATGAAGCCTCTTTCACAAATTTGTTTCTGTAATTCAGTATGCCTTCTTGCAGCAACAACATACCGATGATACACAGCAACTTCTGATAGGAGAGACCAACAAAGCAAACAAGTGGAAGTGGAGATCTGTTAAAACATGCAGAGACCCATGTCACATGTTCATCCCCTAGTGAATACTATTTCATATTCTCTTAGGAAGTGTGATCCCCCTTGTGTAGATGCTCACCCCCCTGCCTCCCCAGCACATCATGCTCCACAGCTGTTCAGATTTCCTGTGGTCTTTGCAGAGAAAGAGTCTGAAACCCTTGTGCCTGTTTTGATAGTGTCGTGAGTGATTTCTAAAAAGTATTACGTTTTGAAAGATAAGGTGATGGAATACAACTGAAAACTTTTGGGGAAGGCTAATATTTTATTCTCTACTTCAATACTTGCTTTGCTGAAAAGTCTTTTATTGCTTTCTTCACCCAGTGGAATAAGGAGCATTTAGAAAAACTACTTCATAATGAGAAGTGTTGCTTTCAAAATGTTGCCTTCTGCACACAGAGCAAATGCTTGCTGGGAACATTTTCAGGTAGAAAAGAATAAAAAAAATTGTATTTGAAATTTGTAAATGGAACTCATTGCTAGGATTTCTGAATGATGTTGGTAGACAAGAACTGCCTGTTTCATCTTTGTGAGTATTAGAAATATTGGTGCTTCAGGTTGCCATTAATTTTGAAGAGTGGGTATAGGGAGAAGGTATGAGGGTACCATGCCAATTTCAAAGGAAGGGGACATCGTCCACTTATTTAAATTGGGCATCAGAATTGCCTCTTCCCCTGTGGCATTTCTATAGTACAACAGGAAAACAATTTTATTTAAAAACATGCAAATAATAAACAATACAAGTGTGTTTACCACATCTAGGTGATTTTATCATGCCTACTTATTTCTGACTGTTATCTGGATAAGGATACATTTCTGTGTCTATAATATATAAAATCAACCTTATACACATAAACAACTGAAGTAACAGCACTGAATACCTTCCTGTAGGATACATCTCTTTCTTCTTGCTTTTGAGTTTGAATTCTCAGAACCACAGAATGGTTGAGGTTAGAAGGGAACTTTGGAGATCATCTTGTCCAACCCCCCTGCTCAAGCAGGGCCACCTAGAGCCAGTTGTCCAGGACCATGGCCAGACTGCTTCTGAATATTTCCAAGGATGGAGACTCCACAACCTCCCTGGGCAACCTGTGCCAGTGTTTGGTCACCCTCACAGTAAAAAAGTGTTTCCGTATGTTCAGAGGGAACCTCCTGCACTTCAGTTTGTGCTCATTGCCTCTTGTCCTGTCACTGGTTACCACTGAAAAGAGCCTGGATCCATCTTCTTTGCACCGTCCCTTCAGGTATTTTTATATATTGAAAAGATCCCCCTGAGCTTTCCCTTCTCTAGGTTGAACAGTCCCAGTTCTCTCAGTCTTTCCTCATATGAGAGAGGCTTCAGTCCCTTAATCATCTTGGTGGCCCTTCACCGGACTCCCTCCAGTAGCTCTATGTCTGTCTTGTACTGGAGAGCCCAGAACTGGACCCAGTACTCCAGGTGTGGCCTCACCAGTGCTGAGTAGAAAGGAAGAATCACTCCCTCGCCCTGCTGACAACACTCCTCCTAATGCAGCCCAGAATACCATTAGCCTTCTTTGCCACAAGGACACGTTGCTGGCTCACGATTAACTGGGTGTCCACCAGGACCCCTGGGTCCTTTTCTGCAAAGCTGCTTTCCAGTCGGTCAGCTCTGTGGCGGTGTGCTCCCCCTGCCCTGCGTAAGCAACGACAACCAGTGGGGGTCGTTGCGGTTGCATCCAGCTTATGCTGGACTTTGGGAACGGATGGCAACATAGTAGCCAAGGGCTGTCTGGATCAGTGAGTCAAATGACTTGCTGATATGCAAATATGACTCTAAGTCAATCATCTTACTCTATAAATAGTGGACAGCCCGGGGCCGTTGAGCTCCCCTGCACGGCAGCAGGCTACACGCCAGGATCTCCCCTTGAGTAGGGACGCCTCTCAAGGTTACTTCTCGAGGTTGAGAGATTCCTTGCCACAACAGATCCTTGGTAAGTGACTAATAGCATGCTAAGCGTTGAAATCTTAGCTAAGTGATATAAAGGATTGATTGTGCATATATAATCCTTTAGACACAAACCGTTGACCAAGTCTGGGACTAGGATTGGATCCAGCCGCACCTAGACTCCTGTCTGAGAAGGAGTTTAGAAAGCAAGGGGGTCCTTTCTGAACCTCATGATTCAATGGGAGGGTCTCTCTCACAATTTTGTCTGACCCTGTCCTCTACGCAGTAAATAATCAAGTGTACTTTGCCATCGAATCTTGTTAAACCACTCTCACATTTACCATTGAACTTTGTTAATTCACACTTTAATTCACTGTTTTCTATCAATAAAGTATTGTTGCTTCTCTCTTACAAGTGAAGTGCAGGCTCACTCCATCCGCGACAAGCTCTCAGCATTTCCCAGGTACAAGACTTTGCATTTCCCTTTGTTGAACTTCATACATGAACTGTCAGTCCATTTCTCCAGCCTGTTGAGGTCCTTCAGCACAACCCTCTGGTGTATCAGCCACTCCTCCCGGTTTTGTGTCATTGGCAAGCTTGCTGAGGGTACACTCTGCCCCATCATCCAGATCATTAATGAAGATATTAAACAGGATCAGATCTATAACAGGCCCCTGGGGAACACTGCTAGCTACAGGTCTCCAACTAAACTTCATACTGCTGGTTAGCACCCTGCAGGCCCAGCCATTCAAGTCAGTTTTCAATCCACCTCACTGTCTGTTCATCCAACCCGTTCTTCATCAGCTTCCCTATGAGGATATTACAGGAGATGGAGTTGAAAGTCTTACTGAACTCAAGGTAGACAATATCCACTGCTTTCCCTTCATCTACCAAGGCAGTCTTTAATTGTAAAAAGCTTATCAGGTTGGTCAAACATCACCTCCCCTTTATGAATTCATGCTGACTACTCCTGATGATTTTTTTGCCCTTCAAGTGCCTGGAAATGGTTTCCAGGATTAGCTGCTCCATCACCTTCCAAGGGATTGAGGTGAAGCTGACCAGCCTGTAGTTCCTCGAGTCCTCCATCTTGCCATTTAAGAACAAAATGGGAGGAAGTTCATAAACAAGTTAAGCATGACTTATGCTACTTGTAAAATGGCAATGATACTCAATTTCCTCATAGAAATATTGTAAAAATTCAATTACCTTAGAGTTCTAATATAGACTAAAACATACAGGTATTATTTTTCCTGAGAAGTTAGGTATCTCCTTAAAGAGCCCTGTTTTACTTCCTATCATCTTTGCAGGAGAGGAAGATGAAAAAACACAGGTAAAATATGACAAGAAAAGAAGGGTTTTTTTCTCCAAAAAAACCCCCTCCTCTCTGTTGAAGAGAAAGTGCTGTGGAACAAAGCAAATGCATGTTTCAGGACTTCATTATCTTTGCAGGTAACTGTGTGACACTGCCATAAGCACCCTTACAGCAAAGCCATGTCAAACTGAGCTACAGATCAGCTGTGCAAGGTTAGTCCTTCGTCCTCTTCTCTGTTCCTCAGCTGGCTTTAGGGCAAGTTCTCCAAGGTGTGACCTCTTGACTCTATACTACGTACTCCTGCTGCTCTTTTACCTGGGAGTATGGATTTGAAAGCAATCCTGCTTATCAAAGCAGCAGACTTATGTTTCCTACTTTGGTCCTTACACCTTAGCAATTAATTCAGACAAATTCTCAGCTTTATCATTAGAGAATGGGGAGCTGATTTCCAAAAATAAAAGGCTCTCTTTTCCTTAAGTTTTTATTCACCCATCAAAACTCTATGTTCATGATTCTTTGATTTCAAAATCCTAAGTCATTTAAATAGAGAGTTATACAACTCATAAGCACATGTATTTTCCTGCCCAATAAAGTTTGTTTTGAAGATATCAGAAATAAATCTGAAACAACTGTTCCAGAGACACAGAGGAGTGTTTAGGGCATTTCACTGATTCAAGTCTAATTCAAGTCAACCTTTGCCAGAAGTAAGAAGTGTCTGATTTCCCTTTGGCTGTTAGGACAAGTTAGTTGCTGGTTTATCTTTATCCTCAACAAAAATATAGACACATCACATAATCTTTCAGATTTTTGGCATCCTTAAGAAAGAAGATGGGAACTGAATAGTCTCAAGGCAGTTACCCATACATTACTGAGATCATCCCTTTAGACAAAAAGAACAGTGCATAACAAATCACGGGTGTATCAAGAAGTACTGACTTCAGCAGCTACCAAACCTAAGGCATCCTTCTCCAGAAGTGTAAGACTATCATCCTATGAAAAGATGTCCTTCAGCTGCAGAGGAAGCTTTTTACAGAAAGGTAAGTAAAGAAGGAAAGTCTTAATTTATATTTTATTTCATTGGAGTTTGCATTGCTTCTAGCTGCGTTGTACCTGCCCAGCAGGAGGAAGCCATCAGTTCTCAGCTAATCAATGCAGCCCTACTTCGCTATGAGCAATTTCAATTTAAATTACAGTTTTGTATGTCCATAATTTGTAATTAGCAATCAAGAGATACTGCTGCCACTTGAAATATCCCACAGAACTGCAGGAACCACTAGTGTGTTTGATTCTGTTACATTTAGGTTAATCAGAGGTCTATTGCTGACCTCTGTGAGTTCAGTACTACCTGTAAGTATAATACTACTCAGTATTAGTGCTAATAACTACAGCTCCCTCAATTGCCTAATTTCATTAGTTTCTGTCAGCCTAACTTTTTCTGCCTGGCACTCAAAACAGTAACTTGTTTTAAGTGAGCCTTGATAGCCCTGAGTTTCTCCCAGCTCTTAGTCATTTAATCATGTGAATAAAAAAGAGAGAGATCTATATCTACTTTAATTTTTCTCTTTCCAAAATATCACAGCCACACTCACAAAGCTAAAGTCACTAAGAAATTCCTACACTCCCAGGTAGGACGACAACTCATATTTCATGGGAGATGCATGCAACGCCGGTCTCCAGTCTATAACAAACAGACCACAAAGGCTGCTGGGGGAAGGAAACATGGAAATTATGTGGCTCTTCCCTACGTGTTCTGTACATCCCCCAGCCACATTCTGCTCACATGTGTTTCATGGCTTTTGTCGCAGCAACTCTTACAATGGTCCACTGACAGTTTATCTTTCAGATCTCAGTGTTGTTCCACTTCTCCCCTGGAAAGCAGAGGCTCTGTCTCAGGTGGAGTCTCCTGTAGTCCCTTTCCCACTGTCCCATTGCCCAAAGGGATGCACCCTGGCAGCATCTCAGATCTCTGTAGAGAGGAGAAACTGGCATGACAATTTTAAAGTTAGAATATTCATCATAGCTTCAACAGCAATAGCATTTTCAGTTCTAGTTCCCAAATAATTTTGCATTGTGTCACTGGTTGGCTTCCAGACATGGCCACACCTAGACTGTATCTGAGGAAGTAAGAGTGCAGCAGAATGGAGATGAGCATCCTCGACATTTCTTCTGCTGCCCTTTCTGACCACGGAAGCTCAGGCGATTGTCATCATCCTAGTGAGATGGCAAATAAGGATCATCACAGAGGAAACAGCCTACCTTCTAGGTAGTCCAATCCCAAGAAAAAAGAAAGAAACTCAGGCCATCGCTTACTATTGCAGAAGATGGTGTCACTCAAGCTGCTGCATAAGTGCTTTGCAGGCCTGCCACATGCTGGCTAATATCCCACAGCTGAGAAGTGAGATTTCTCAGCAGCGTGCCACTGACAGTTGGGTTGGGTTATATCCCTTCTGCCCTTCTGGAGGGTCAGAATAGTGAACAAGGCTGTGTGGAGACTGCACAGGCTCAGGAAATGTGGCCATCAAGGCAAGAACACTACAGCACCAACCAAGAAGACTCTCTAAAGAACCTTAATAAGATAACCTGCAACATTAGAGTAAAAATTTACCTGGCCTTTCTTTTCCCTCTGAAGTAGAAAGGGGGACCAATTTTGTCCTGATCTTTAAGAAAAGGAAATTTACTCCTACACCTTTTTTTTTCTCCATATCAGATGAATATTCATTTCCTAAGAAAAGTTTAAGACTTTGCTATTTCATAAAGACTATTAAATAATATAAAACCCATCTCAGAGTTTGGGGAGTTCCCACCTACTAGCTGATACTAAATGTTTCTTCATCGCTAATCCAGAGACACAACTGCAGCATTTGATAGTTTTAACTTGCAAGTAATTCTAGTAGCGCATAAAGTGTGAATATAATTACAGTCTCAGAATATTACTATTTCTATTGTATTGGAACTCTGTTCCATGCACCTTCTTCAGATAAGATAAAAGTGTTTGATGTGAATACATCTTCAATTAACATTGCTGGCAGATAGTGGAAGGCATTGATTGGAAAATCCTTATCAAAGTAAAAGTGCTTGAGAACTAAAGAAACAACCTGCCTGTCAGATCTCACTATGCTTTTAGCAATGTCCATAATCGAAATGGGATGTCATAAAAGTCCAGGTGATGGTAGAAGTTCTTAATCTGTATGGATATTTATGTACAAATATATATCTGTACTTATGCAGATATATAAATAAAAAAAAATATACCCATGCTTTCTTTATAGGGAATATAAAGACAAAGTGTCTGGTAGCTTAAGTCTTTCTTTTTTTTTTACCTCCCCTAAAATTTGTGCATCCAATAGGAATGAGAATTACTGTCATGAATTATTAAAGCTGTAATCAATAGCATATTTGTGAATTTATAATCCCCTCAATGCACAGGCTGTCTTCTTCTGCATCTGGGCAACATCTAGTATGTGTCAGATGCTACCCCATTAGAAAAATATTGAAGTTTTGTTTCCTGGTGACTGATGTTTCCTGATGCTGAGAAAAAACAGCGTGAATTAAATTGCGCATTTGCATGAACTCTTGCTAGATGATGGCTGACGTAAGTCTAGTAAGCACATTTGACTCTGACCATGAACTGTGTGTGAATGGTTGCGGCCTTTCTGAGACTGCAAACAATTCCCAGTGAAAGCTGGACTGCTTCATTCTCCTGGCAGACATTAAGGCTGACTGCCATATAAAAATAGCAGTAGCAGTATAACCTATCTGACCTGTGGTGACTTTGGAAGTCTTGTTATGAAATGTGTATCTATGTAATTACAGCAGATGCTAAGTTACAGACTGAGAGACTTTTTGTAGCCAATTAAAGTTTCTGGAAAGAGGAGTAGAAGAGCAAAGCATGCAAGTATAGTTCCCACCGAATCTGGAGTCAAATTAACTTAAAGAAAATACAAGTGGGTCCCTTGTGAATCTAATCTAAAAGTCATACGGACTTCATAACTTGAGTGTCTTCAACACATTCATCCTCAGAACAGCCATTAGATGAGACACTACAACCAGACGTCTAAACAGACAACTACAGGCCAACACAGGCTCCATAACGCAAAAAAGAATAAGCTAATTCCTTTCTCCTTCCCCTTTTCCCTGTGCACTCTAGGTTCCTGGGTCACAGCCTCAAGGCAAAGTACTTTGATTTCTTCCAACAAAACGGGAAAGTTTTTAAACCTCTTTTTTTGTGTGTCCCTCTCTGAAAAAGTGCTATTGGTCTCTGTTGAAGGGAAAGAACAGAGCAGATGGACAGCTACTCCAATCTGGTGCAGTAACTTACATGTCATTACAATAGTCTATCGGGACCTTGCAGAAGACATTGTATTCAAGGAGTTAATGATCTTGAGCAAGCCCTGCCTGCTCTAGTGGGTATTTAGGGCCTGAGCAGCCCATTTGTTAATATGAGCATCTGCTCTAAGGAAATCTGCTGAAGTGCCCTGTGCTGGGCACTGGTGGATGTTATGATATCAGGAGAATATACATGATTCTGTTTGTTACCTAAAATAAAAGGCATCATGGCATGGGAGGGAGGAGGAACCTCTCCACCAACAGGATCTGTGCAGCATGCCATGGGAAAATCCTTCTGGGGTCCATCTGATGCTGCACGAAAACAGGGTTCCCAACAACTTCAAAGACTTAAATTTGTTCACTATCTTTTTTCCTCTTTTTATTCTTTGTTCACTACCTATATTCCTCTTTTTATTCTATCTTATTAAAACAGCTATTTTATTAAGCCATTTGTTGTTGGGCCTTTCTTATTGAGATCCAGAAAGAACCCTGCACTGTTTTTCTTTCACCTCCCCCCCCAACCCCAACCAGTGCAGAACAAATGGTAAGGGGGAAAGCAGGTATTTGCAGTTATCAGAATTACTTGTGGGGCTGTTTGTTACACAAAATGAACTTGAGTGTGCACTGTCATGGAATAATTTCATTTACAAATCTTGAAGCTCTGTGATATGCTCTGTCTGCATGTTAGAAGAAAAGGCTTAAGTTGCTTATTGGGTCCTAAAATCTAGACCAGCTTTCTGGTAGCAACAAGACTCCTCTATGCAATATAGCATTAAAAAGTCTTCAGTCAAAACACGCAAGCTTCAAGGCATGCAGCAAACCCACCACAGATATTTAAAGATATGATTTACAGGTAAGTGGTAAACTCCGTGTTCATCGCTCCCACAGCTCTAAGCACTTGAGGCTGTAATTTCATGTGTTCTCAGTTCAGGGCAGCAAAAGAGAAACTCCAGCTTCTGCTTCCCCATCCTCTCTGTGTCTCTCTGCTGCATACCTTCCTCTCAGCTGACAGCTTTCTGTTGATCTGTTCTGCAAGTTGGATCTGTGATCTGATTGCAAAGAAAAATAATATATTTCTTCTTGCAGGAGCTGCTCCATGGAAGCAGTAGGAGAGGAGTCCTGCAGTCACATGGCTGCTGGCTCCATGAAACTCAGAGGTACCTGGGCAGAGGTTAAAGTCTGTTTCCAGGGAGCTGTATGTGCATTTTCTCTTGGTACTCATGCTCTAGAAAGTTCAAAGTTATCTAATCAAAGATTGAGTGCTGCATCATGTCCACCTGTTCATTCAAATCCATCTGGACATGGGCACAAATTGTGACCAGTTCTGAGAGACCCTGGGTGCTACAAAGCTCCTTGGTGAAGTCATCTCCAGCCCATCATGTTCTTCCTTTTATTGCAGGTAAATACTGCAGCAGTATTGGAGCCAGAGACTAACCTAACATCTCCCACTATGGAGTGTCTTCAGAGGTCAGGAAGATAGCCATATCAACTCCTGCTGGATTATGGGACAGGCAACACATGCAGTGTTGACTACAATTAACTTTACTTGGTCAACTGCACATCACAATCAAATTTTACAGCTTTTACCTGGAGATAAGGCCCACTCCCATGCAAATCATCTTCTCTGGGGACCTCTGATGTTTGCAGACCTCTAGGCTCCTGCTAATAAAAAAGGAGAGGGGAACTATAAAACACTGGGAAGGGAAGAGAAAGAAGGAAACAGTCTGTCTTTGGCTTTCTGAAAGGCAACACATTGTTAGTAGCCTATGTTGAGGAGCAAGCTGATAAAGAAACTCCATCTACTTCAGATGACCGAAGTAGGGAGGTGGAAAAGTCTAGAAAATCTAGAAAAGTCTAGATTTTCATGTAATCTACAGCTGCTTCACACCCTGCTGCTCTCCAGTCAGGAATGGGAGCATCTTGCTTCTGGGACATGTGTGAACATGTTGTTTCATAGACTCTTTCTCCCTTTGGAAGAGCCGGGCTATTCCACTGGGATCCATGAAGAGGACCTGGAGAGCCCTCTGTCCTTCTTCACAAAGACTGTGAGTGGCAAACCAGGGTGCTACAACGCTGACACAGGCATTAAGTCTGTCTCACAAAGTAAGCCCTTTTAAAACCCGTGGCCAAGCACCTATGCTTTTGCTACCAGGTTATAGTTCAGCACCTGCAAAAAATGGTCATGTGAGATGACCTAGGACTGCAAGGCATAGATAGTGTCACTAAAGGAAGGTTCTTTTGGATTGGCCTGAAATGCAGAGTGAAGAATTTCTAAATATACATGTCACATATGTACTCACTGTAACTCAGAATGTCAGGGATAAACCCTCCCCTGTGCTTCACCAGTCCTTTCCAGATGAATAAACAGTATCTTTCTTGATTAATCTACCCAGATGGCACATTTGTCCCCTAGCATTTTTAATATATGGCCATATATGGGCCACATGCTTGGGAAATCTGTGTTGACTATAAGGAGATGGGTGGAAAGGGGGATTGGGATCCTGAAGAACATGTGCTGTTGCTGCAGGGCAGACACAAGCTTCCTTGTAGAGGGTGGCCTGTTGAATCTGCAAGCTCTGCAGCCACTTTTATTCACTGCAGGTTTTGAGGGCAGTGCAATCACACTAGTGCTCCCTTCCCTCCATTGTCCCTCAGTGGGCAGCAGAGGGAGAAGAGCCGCAGTGCTATTCCAGCCACCATTAGCTGGGGGAGCATTACAGCCAGGATACCACAATGGGGTCATTCATTGACTCAAGAGATGCTATCTTAGATGAGTAACATGAAGGGTACAAATGGCTCCAAACCTGGCCTTCTGCTCCTGGTAATAGCCTATATCAGTATGACCTGATGATATGGATACTGAGTGAACAAGGTGAGAGTGGTTCATGAGGCAGCATGCCAGGGAGGTAGATGCAGAGATATGTGGGTAGCTGATCAGCCTGAGCTGCCCTCTAGAGACATAGACACTAGCAGTCCAATCAAATTATTTGATATGCTGCTTCTACTGAAGTCAGAAAACCAAGATGAGATGTGTGCTCAAGCCACTGGTAGACATATGCTCTGAAATCAGTGTCAGTGCAATATCCAGCTGGAATTTAAAACTGCAAAACTTCAGGGCCACACTTATGCATGGTTTGTTTTGGTTTTGGTTTCTCAGATGCAGGCTTTGTAGATGTTAAGTTCACAGAAAATCCTCCAGATCCCCAACTTCATATGAGAGGATGACAAGAGATCATTTTCAGCTCACTCACATCACCACACTCAGCACGAAGCTATTTCTCACATCTCATGCATATACCATCAAGAACACCATGTTCCACTAGCAACTTCCCTGTTTGCTGTTCCTGTTCCATTCTAATACACTGAATATTACTATAGAGGGTGACTAGCAATGCTCTCAGTCACTCTCAACCTGATGACATGAAGAATGCAGAAAAAAATTTATCATTTCTTCTATACCTTTCTGGCAAAGAGCAGATAGCTCTTCACCATTTCTGAGCCACTAAACAGAAAGATGAAAATGGAGCATGATAAAGATTACACTTTTTTGGCACCATGATCCTAGAACATATTACTGTTAGATAATTAGACCATAAGCCTCCTCACAGCAGGTACCCCAGCTTTGTAGCCACCTGGATTGTTTGTTTAGTACCCAGAGCACTATTGATGCTTTAAGAACAAATTAATTACCATGAATCAATTAACAGTATCCTATCCACACTAACGATTAGACTGGATTATCAAGCAAATTTGTTCAGAAATTCTTTATGAATAATATTCTTCCTGGAGTTAGTGTAATATTAGTTTATGAGCTTTTAATCTTGATTTCCTTTCTCAGTTTATTTTTAACATATTATTTTAGCATGGACAAATAGGCATTCAATCTCTGGCTGGTTTGTGAGAGGTTCACTGTTTATTTTCATTTTTTCTGTACCTACGTTTCAAGTTTGGCCAGTTGAGTTACCTGCTGATGTTTGTGTTCCTGACTTGATTGTTTCTTTTTAAAGATGAACATTAATGATAAATAGAAAATAAAAAAAACCCCGCCTTTCAGCATGAATTTTTAGTTGAAGGATAATGTTTTCTGGGATTTATGAAACCCATACGTGGAAATACTTTCTTGAACTCCCTGCAACCCTCAAGATCTTGGGACTAAATTGAAATCAATGTGACCTGAAAGTAAATAAACTTTGTACTTTCTATTCAGGATATGTATTTGTAGAACAGTTTTTTATTTTGATACTGTTGGTTGAACAAATCATCAGTGGCTGAAATCACTCAGAGCCACCTGATTAGAGAGCTGAACAAGTCAATCTTAGGAGTGCAGCACGAATAAATGTGTGTGGAATATTTCGTCCTCTCCCCAAAGAAACACAAAACATTTGCTCTCTATTTTAACAGATATGCCTGCTGTTCAATTGCTAGCTTGAGTCAGTGAGTGGAACCAGGTAAAAAGCATCAGGAATACTGCAATGAACTCACTTTAAAATTATGTCTTCACAGAGCAACAATCCCTCATGAGGGATTTAGTTGGGGGTGTGATTTTGCTTTGTTTTTCTCTGGAAGGGAATATTCTGGGGAGCATTTGTTGAATTAGAGGGCTAGATTCAGCAG
>NW_008825614.1:13059456-13075976 GCF_000699105.1 Pygoscelis adeliae | reverse complement strand
GTCCTTAATCATGATATAAGTCTTTTTTATCTTGGTTAGACTTGTATTGCCAATAGAAATGACAAAACTAGTCCCCACAAAAGGACGTTTAGAACTGGAGGCTGCTGTTTTCTGAGAAGAGGTAGGCAACAAGGAGAAAACAGAATGTACTTCTAAGCAATTGGCTGACTACTGTATTATATAGCTCAAGACGGAGTTGGTACATCTTTGCTTGAGGAGCCCCTTCTGATGAAGCATTTTTGCATTCCCCATGGGGATACATCGCATACATTGCATCTCTAAAGGACAGAACAACTTCTAATCCTGAGAAAATCTGCCAGCAGGATATTACTATGAGAACTCACCTTGAAAACAAAATATTGTATGAACCCACTTCAAAATATGTGGACAAACTAATTTAATTATCACAGCCCTTTGCCTTCCTTCTATGCAACCCAAAAGCCATCAGGGTAGCATCCTTTCCAGAGGATGCTAGAGAGACATGAAGGGGGTCTTCAGCAAAAGGTCTGCTTCCTTCTACCAGTAAAACCTCCTATTAGAGAATAGTGACAAACAGATGACAGGTTTAGAAACTAGTTGTTTAATTCCCCAAAGCATGAAAAAAATTGAATCCAGCAAAAGATACTTTGTCACAGTCTTCAATGCATTTGTGACAGCTGGTGACGGATTCACTTTGAAAATCACATATTGAAAGGACACAACTTTGCAGGCTTCTCTTAAATCTCTGATCCAAAGGGTCTGCCATCAAGGCAGACATCATAACTTCTATCTCACAGCCTTATTTTTACCAGAGCAGGTATGTTCCATGGGGTGTCCAGCCTCCCACACACTGGTCTTGTTGTCAGTTAGTGTCTACCTGCCAGACATTCCAGGATCCACAGAGATTTTACTGGTCTCCAGGGAGAGCTTTAGGATATTTTTTAAATTAGGTTGCACAGCATAACTAGGGTCTGAACATAGGGCTGTGTGTGTAATCTTAGTTTAAGCATCTGACACATTGCATCTATTTACTCAGCCAATGCAATTAGTAGCTTCTTTTGAAGATCACCATATGACCAAATTCTACTGGGCTGATTCACTTGCTAGACAGGTGAAAAAAAAGTCCAGTCAGAATTTCAATTACAGATTTCCAGAGGATGTTTCAGGGAAATGGTGATGGTTATACCGTAGGGGACAGTTCTCTCCTCTTAAATCCAGGCAAGAGGATGACACAATGAGAAATATCAGCTGGTCATATAATCTTTTTTGGCCAGCAGATACTTGCAAGGATTGGGATTCTGTTTCTACCTGCATCATTGGCCTAAGTACATATCCTTAGACAAATAATTTCGTTTATCTGAATCTCAGTTTTATTAGCTGAATCTCAGTTTTATTTTATTTTTATTTTCTTCCTTGACACCTATGGATTACAAGAATCTGTGTAAAGGAAAGGCTACTGGAGGCAGCTAGAGGTAAACTTTTCAGAATTAAGATTTTAAAACCATTTTCCACATTCATTTTTGGAACCTAGTTATTACTTTATATTATTCAAGAATACCCCCTTTTCTCCTGAAAACTTGTAACATTCTCACAGAAAAAAGGACTGTTCCCCTTTCAAGAAGAAGAAAAGGTAAGTAATGTTGACATATGTGGACTGTTTTTTTTCCCTCTAATTGAGCAGCATAAATAAAAAGACAAGAATTTAAATGTCTGCCTGGAAGAGACAACACTTATTAAAGCCAGTCCAACCAAAACAAGCCCCTGCTGCCTGGTCATTTTAAGAGCTGAAGCCTTATTTGTTCCCTTTTTCTGCCAGACCAAGGTCTCTCTGGAGAGCTTTCTCAAATACCCTGAGGTGTCTAGTGGGTGGCCACGCAGCACATGATCTGGCAGGCCCACCTTGTCATATATTCCCTCCCACCCCCCTAAAGTCCTTCTTTGCTGTTCTAATAGACACTAATTCAAATACAAAAATTATCAACAGTGGTCGCGTTCATCATGCATCCATTCTACAGGTTTCTACTAACAGACAAGTGAGCGCACCTTTTCTCTGCAATTGGTTTTTCTGCTCAAAATTTGCTAGCTAGCCCTGCAACTAGCTCTTTCAATCAGGCAGCTTGATGTTTTTGTGCTGGCACATGGTTTTACCCAAAGTCAAACAAAGACTGAAGTGAGCAGAAATTGTGCATGTCCATACGAATATTTTCTTAGAGATAAACGTTTAATCAACTGCCTCTTTCACATACATAATCATCAGGTGCATTCACAGGTATTTTTCCTGATAGAATAAATCAGACGTGTGGTTTTATGTAACCATGGAAACCACTTCACCAGAACTGAGATTTCTTAGCAAGGAGGGGGCAGTGGCTAGCTGCTATTAACTGAAGACTAAGATACCGGAAACTTGAAACAATTTGTTTTTGTCACAGTGCAGATTTAACAGAGCTGAAATTTCCTGCTTATCTATCTTTCCTGCATACACTTTGTTATCCATTGCCTTCCACACCTATGCAGAAAATAAATCTTAACATTGTCCCTAGTATCACTTACTTAATAGCATCTTAGTGCTAATGCTTATCCACTTGATTTCTCTATTTCCTCCCTGAAGCTTTTTTCTCCCGGTTAAACCCTGCCGGGAGTCAAACTCACTGTAGTGGAGGAATAATTTTATAGTCTAAAACATTAAACTAAATTATTAAGCTAAGTCAAAACCAGTGTTACAGTATTGGTGCAAGAGCCTGCACAAAGTATTCTGAACTACTTCTAAGTCCTAAAATAAGTTTGAAAGCAGGCATGGAAATTCAGATGGCCATTTTTAAACAAATAGAGAAGAATTTTCTCCAGAACACTGAACAAAAATAACCTTCCTTCCTGTATTTCAGCTGTGACCTGAAACTGAACCAAGAAGACTCTAGGTTGCCAGAAAATCTGGGATCCTGCTAGGTCTTATATGCAAGTCAAGAGCCACGTTTTTGTTTTCTTTGGCTCCTATGCAATTCCAAATGTTGTCACTCCTGGTGGCCATTTCTATCGGTTATGTTGTTGCTAGTTCTGCTCAAGAAAAACATCTCTGGGACTTGGAATGCAAAGATGCTGTAGAATTACTGGTAATTTTTTTTTTTTTTGGTCCTTGTTTATGAATTCCTTTTCACTGGTTTATTTGTATGATGATGGTGTATTTATTTCTCAAACTAAGTAAATTGGTCAAAATGTAAATTATAGGAATTTAGAAAATGCTTCTCCATAATTCAAAGTATGTGATGACCATAAAACAGTTTATTTTGTTTACTTTTCCCCAGAAGAATATAGCACAAACTGTACAAATAAATAGATGTATTACAGTCCATGCTGCTGTTCTTCATAACAGCATAACATAACATAAATGGGAGCTCTGTCTTGTCTCGGAACCGGTAATCTTGGAAGGAGAGGGCAATAAACAACTCTTACTGTGATTTTATGTAATATCTAGCATGTTAGGTCCCTAATATTGTTTGAATTTTCTCAGAATCATGCTACTTGAAGTAATGTTAAACTATTCATTTGTAACTGCTCATTTTCTTCAAATGTTCTTTGATATTTCTTCTGAAAAAAGACAGCATTCACAAAATGTGGAGAAAGCACACTAACATTGTCATGCATGTTTTATTAATTTGTGCTCAGAGAATATATAATCAGGTAAACAAAACCGTGGAGAGAAGAACAATGAATTTAAAGACGCTCTTAAATCAGGACTTTTGTTACTGAATCAATTCATAATACACATTTGGGGATACTTATATCTCAATACCAAACTAAACTTTTATCTGATTTTATCTTGAGCTCTATTATCAATTTCTTATAATTAAAAATGTATAAAGAGGAGACACTTCTGCAATTATCTGTTGCTGCATCAGGCCTTTGTCTAGTTAATAGCACAGTGCCAGTATAGCTTTATGAATCTCAGCTATGACATTTTTGTTAGTTACTTGATCTCGGATCTCAGACCCTTTATTTAAATTATAAACCCAAGAAAAAGAATGCTGCCTAGTTAAAACTGACAAAATAAAACAAAAGAGAAGCAATGAAAACAGAGAGCACTGTTACGATATCAAATGTCTTATTGAAGAAAAAAAGTCTGTATTTTTTGGTTTTCTCTGATTTCCTTCAGGTTGGGGAGTGATAATGCAAATGATGAAATCTCCCAGGCTCATTTAGCTCATTTTAGAGATAAGAACACTTAGAAAGAGGCTGATTGTCAGTTTAAAGGATCATACCACTTCCATAAGCCCATGGAGTCTCCATGTTTCAATGTCTCTATGTTTCAATTACTGCTGTAAAATGTACAATAAGACATATTATCCCATGGGTATCTTCCTAACTTCTAATTCCAAGTGGATACTTTACATCCAGAAGATTGCTGGTTTACATCTCTCTAAAAACATTAAGATTTAACAATTTTTATTATAGTAATTTTGGATACTTTCCTCCGCTTCATGGACTTATTCAGCCCTTCTGGTGTACTGCTAAGCTCTTGGAATTAGTACTACTGCATGTCAATATGTAAGTTCATCAGATGAGTTTTGACAAACTGAGGAGTACTTATATTAATTTTTGTATGTATTTTTATATTGCTTGTTGATGCTGATAGCCCCAGTATGGGTCATTCTTTCCTGAGGAATAATTTCAAAGAGGTGGCAAAGTAAATTTGTTTGAAGTTTACCTGAAGAGTCAAAGGAGAATTCAGCACAACTTCAACCAGTTGGCAAAACTAGAGAATCTAAAATGCTCAGTGTCTCTTCTGACACACGTTGTAGCCCTGCTGTGAAGTACTTGCCCTGTGCCCGGCTTCCCTGTGTTTTCCTCCCAGCTCGTTAACTAATAACCTCATGGCTGAAGAAAAAACATGGCCCGAAGGGATGCACTACCTCTTCTCCAAATATCTACTCATCCAGACTGCTGACTGCATAACACTGCAGCCACCGGGGACTCACAGAGACACCCCCCCTGCTCCCTCCCCTAGAACAGGGAGTCCTAAACGATATTGAGATGCCTTACAGAAGGCTGTCGGTGGTGCAAGAGACCCTTTTCAGAGGTTTTAATAAGGTACATTCAAAGTTCCCCTTCCTTTTTTTTTTTTTTCCCAAAAAATAAAACATAACTTTTCTTGACAAAGTTACCTGTTTTATGTAAGATTGAAACCATGACAGCAAATGAAAAAAACAATCTCTAGTTCTTATATATATGTATTCGTTTTTCAAAACAAAGGCATAGCCAAACCCTTTGAATTGCTTCTGTGGCATACACAGTCATTTTCTTGTCTGGAATACTATATTTATTTCTGTTTAAATGCTTCTGTTTAATCCTTTCCACATTGTCATAACAGCCCTTAAAAAAAGGACGAAACCAAGAAGTTTATGTCCCTGAAAAAAAATAAACATACAAAAAACACACGCAGACATTCTCTATTATAAAAAGTCAGAGCAAATGGCATTTAAAAAAAAAAAAAAAGAAGATCCAAGAAGACTGGAAATCTCTCTTGTTATCAGACAACACTTCAAGCATCAGAGAGCCCCTTTGCCCACTAGCCATCATCTTGCTAAAAGGATGGGGGTTCACAGCCGCTCCTCTAAGAAAGGTGCAGAGAAGGACCACAGCATGACCAATAACAGAGGTAATGGAAACTCTGTCTAGTCCTACAGACGATAACCACTTTAGCCTAACCTCTCCCGTAGCCTTTTGGTTGTGTCCCTGTTACTTGCATTCACAGCAGTGCCTGGGATGCAGGCCTTACTGCTGATACCCTCAAAAGGATAGGAAAATCTTGAGAGTCTTGTCAGTGTTAAAGCCTTCATCAAATACAAATGTGATTTACTTCTACTGGTTCTCAGTTGTTTTCATGTGAATTACTCTTCCTGAAATCAGGAGTTTACCCCCTATTCACTTTTACGAAGATTAAAAAAGAAAAGAAAAAAGAAAGTAGATATATTTAAAAAGGTCCTGAAGAATATTTCATCAGAGGGCAGGGAAGGAAGGGCAGAAGGGAGGGAGCTTTAGATTTGGAGGTTGTGTGTCACCCCCCCCTAAAAAAAGGACATACCCAAAATAAATGGTACCCTGCAAACAAAAGGTATGACACCAGCCCACAGCTAAAGCTAATACGGGGCTGCTCAGCCGACCATGGCCTTTAAAAAGAGAATTTGCCTCCCTCTGACTGTATCAGCGTAAGTCAGGATTGTGTGTTAGCAAAAAGATGCTCCATTATATATCAGGCACTATCAGTGAAGAGAGCGGAGATAGCTATTTATTTATATAATGCAGTGTCCAATAGAGACAATTAGTTCTAAGGGATGATACATTGGGTCCACCATAGTTTAATTTTAGCACTATACTGCTGCTATTAGCATATGTTAGGAAACATTTGTTCCCATGGGTTTTAGTTAGCAGACTAGAGTTTACGTTAGCAGCATTATTCATTCACAGCTCCTGGTTTTCATTTGTTGTGTCATGCCTTTTGTGAAGACGTCACAGTCACCAAGTTTGTGGGTCAGATGTTTTTAATTTTTCTTAAATGCCCTTCACAAAGCTTATTGAAATGCTTTCTCAAAGAGTGCCAGGAATATTCTGGAATGATGGATGAACATATCGAACTAGATGTGAGGTTTGAATTTCCCTTTGATAAGTAGTGGGCTGAAAATCCATTAGTTGGTGTTTTTATGTCTACCTGCTGCAGCTGCTGTGGTGCAAGATTCTTACGAAAGAGAAATAACTGCATAGTTATTTCTAACTATATAATAACCGCATAGAAATAACTAAAAGTACCAACCGTTAGAAAATCACAGGACTGAAAATAAAAAAACATTTGGGCCAACTCAAGAGACTTAGTTGTCGCAGGGCACAGATAAGAGTATGGGAGGTCATACCAACCACCAAACCAGTGCTGATATGACTGTCATACACCTTATCATGGGGGAAAAGGCTTAGATTACACTGTGACTTGTTGCACATGGAGGAAGAGCCTGCTGCTGTTTCACAAGCCACAGTTGCTTATAGCAGACCTGCCTGTGCAATAGTTGAGTTACTTGGTTTCCAAATTTCCTTCTGCAGCGAGTCGCTACCTGCCAGAAGCTGGGGCTGGCCATGACTCAGTCCCTCAGAGAGTGTCTTGTGTCACTCACTAAATAACAGACAACCACTTGCACATGTGGTCAACAGATGGTATCTGCCAAATCCAAAGGGATTTCTGATCAGCTTTCCAGCATCAAAAGGGTGATCATTTTTTCCTGAATTCTTAAATTTGTGAGATCAAAAGCAGACAGGAGGAAAACTGGGCTTCAGACTAGTAGAGAGTTACACTTTGCTTTGCCCCACAGGGTGTATTCAAGTAGGGAAACTGATTATCATTTTTTCATCATTGACTTGTTAGTACAGTTTGGTTTGTTGTTGAAGATGTTAATACATTACTAAGCTAAATCCAATCTGACTGTTTCTCCACGAAAATTAATTGCATTGTGAATTTGGTCTAGAGTGACTTCATAAGACATAATCATGCTATGGATTTGGCCTAGACAATTTTTATTATCTTGTTTTCTTGTTTTTCCAAAGGGACTCAAAAGCCTTAGGATCCATCTGCTGTTTTCTAAACTCTGATATCCTTGTTAGATCATTATATAGTAAGTGTTCTTTTTAAGAATGTTAATTATACTAAAGCAAGTCAATGCATTGCATCAGCTGCTGGAAAAATGACAAAACTCCAACAAATAAGTAGTGACTTGACAGTTGGATCTTGTTCAACATTTTCCCCTTGATGGGGGCAACCTTCCAAGTTGTGATTTGGTACCTTTGGATGCTTTGAAAAGCAGTGTTAAATGCACCAGTATTCCACAAACACCACTATTTCTCTCCCTTTTACAAATAGCTTTTGAAAGGGAAGAAGAGCAATGCTGTCTTGGCTCATCCATTAGTCTCCTGTTGAGAAACAAACTGTTTTCACACCAGGAGTGAACTCCGAGGACCAGTTTGCTGGATAGTTTGAGCTGCAGTAAGCCATCTTCTTGATACTGAACCTCCATGTTGCAGTGTTAAGGAAATACCGATCTATTTTTGAGGTGACTGAGATACTGCAACACAGATATGGAACACATTGTAAAGGAACAGAATATAGAAGAGAGACTTGTGACAGAGGCTTAATGCAGGAGTACAAAAGGCATTTATCACTGACCTGTTAAAGGAGGAGAGAACCTGAGATCACAACCTTTGCTAACAGAAACATCCCTGACACTGGAAAATTGATGCACAATACTACAAAGCAAAAAAATATCCTGATCTTGTTGTGTCTCTCTCTCCCTAATGATGGCAGGAGCATACTAGCTTTTTGCTGTTTTAATTTCATAACAGCCTATAAACTGTCAGATAATGATTAATATTTTCAACATTAGTAATACATGTGTGGCTTGGGGGTCTTTTTATGTAGCTATTAAACTTTTTTTCTTATACATGTTACATAATTATTAAAATGTACAATGCAAACAAAATGTCTTGGTCTACAAGAACATGCTACTATAAATTTCAGTGAGTGAAAACAATTCTCTAGAGGGGGATAGGTCATATGAAAAAAATAAAAGCTCAGATTTAGTGTCAGATTTAGCGTTGCATTGTAAATCCCAAAATTCAAGCTCAGCTGTGATTCAAGCTCCAGATCATTAACAAAGAGCTGTTTGTGGATGGACTGAACCCAACAAAATGTGTTTATTTGAAGCATATTTTCTTAAATGCCATCTAGGCTTATGCTGAAGCTGTGATTGAGTCAAACAAGCTGTCAGTAAACCTGAGTTATTTGATTTACAACCAAACCAAACAAAAGTCCCATTCCAGCAAATGGTTCTTGTTCAGAAAATCATGTTTTCCTTAAATCATGTTTTAAGGAAAACTGCTTTCCCTAAGCAGAAAGATGTAATATTCTTTTTTCTTTTTTCTTTTTCCTTTTTCCCCTGTACCAAAACTTAATTTGCCAAGCTCCATTCATTTCTCACATCTAATTTTGGTTTATTAATGACTAGGTAGTGAGCACAAAACTGGACAGCCCTATGAAACACACAGATCAGAAGATAATGTGCTCTTTGACTGAAGTTAAACAGGGATCATATTGACAAAGAATACAGTGATCCAGACTGATCTGTACATACTGCAGTAAAAATAAAATAGAGCATGTTGTGCTGTCCCTCTCACCACTGGAACAAGACCTACTGTCCTGAATGAAGAAATGAAGAGTGTAACTATTTATATAGTTAATAGGAAATAGGCATCACAGTGTTAACATTGGCAGACTATGCTTATCACATTTTGGATATATCCAGATTTCATTAGCAGAGACCGACATCAAAGGATTGTTTAACTACATTGATTTCTGTCATAAATAACTCTCAGCAATCCTATAATCCAATGAAAAAGGGTAGCTCATTAAGTAAATGCTTACAGTGAGTGTGAAACGAGCGAAGAATACCTTCAAATGAGTGTACTGCTGTATTTGTAGCATATCCACCGAAGAAGGAGTAAGTAATCCTGCATAAGGTGTTCTGTATTCTTTGATACGTGCTGTAATCAGCTGGGGCCACACAAAACACAGAAGGGTTGCAGGAGAGCTCGGAGGGTAGAGAAATTGTATTAAAAAAGAAGAAAGAAAAGAAAAAAGTTTTTTTTTCAGCTAAACTTTCTTTGCTGTATTTGATGTTAGAGCGTCTTTCAACAGTAAGGCTCCCACAACCATTCTGTAATTGCCTAAATCTGTGAACATCATGCTCTCCAGCTCCAGCCACGTTTTAAGACACTTACTGCATTTTGGTGCACAATCATTTCAGACCATCAGCTCCTGCTTCTTTATTAAAATAACATCACTCACCATGTCTGGGGAATAAACAGACCGGTGTTTTAATTTGTTAAAAGAAACTTTGATTTACTAAAGTTACTGGACTGGGCTCATAGCTTCCAATCAGACAGTCTGTCTCCAAGTGATAAGAGGGCAGCGCAGGGCACCAAACTGCGTCCCAGGTATCAGGATGATGGCTGAGATTCGTTAGACCCAACTGATTTGCTGTAGAGTCCAGGTCTGTTTACCTTTACCCTTACCATAACCCTAAAGGCTTTGTGAATTCTTCCCCACAGTACTGAGTCACCAGAAAATAAAAAGTAAGTCTGTCATGGATTAGGAACTGGATTAAAAAAAGGCCAAAATCAATACAAGCAGAATTTCATTTCCACCCCTTTGACTAAGGAAACCTTCCAGGTCTCTTGGCATTCCCACTACAAATTAATCCATTACATTTTCCTGATCATAATTAAAAAATAAGAAGGCAAAATAGGCATGCAGTATGAAAGCATCATTCAAAGTCTGGGCAAGTTCAAAGAACTTCTCAAAGATAATACAAAAATAAGACATCCATGCCATGCAGTGTTAAAACAAAGAAAAAAAAAATCAGTTAGCCTTACCCATTGGTGGCTTTTCTATTCAATGCAACCCATGTGGACAGGCAATTGCTCATCAGAGTTATGAAACAGAATTCCTGCCATTGCTATTGAAATGCTACCCATAATTCATACCATAAAAAAGCCTCTTCCTTAAGAACAACAGTGGTTTTTATTTCCTTTCTATTTGATCCAGGTGGTCTGAGAAAAGTAGAGGTTAGTGGAGAATGCTGTTAGAGAAAAGTGGAGAATGCTGTTAACAGACTCATTTTGGAATGAGGATCGAGGCATGAAACCATTCAAATATTGCTGGTTCTCCAGGATCTCCCATATTTCCCCACGGGCTGTGTTCTCTTGCTTGTACTTGGTCTCTGCTTCTGCTTCAGACATCACTTCCCAAGTACTAGACCCCAGGCTAGATTTATCATGCAATTTACAGTACCTGCATTGTCACTTCTATCATGCTTCTCTGGCACTAGTGAGGAAGTGTGTTCAGGAGATCATTTTCCCTGCACACTGACAGGTGGGTTCTGTTGTATCTCTGATACGAGAGAGGCACGTAAAGGCATGAAAGTTGCATCACTACAAGTCATGAGAGATAGACCGTTTTTGCCACCAGTTGGAATACAGACTAAACATAACCCCAGTATACCAGGAGAGAAGAGGTATATTTTGACAAGTTATTACTCATGTTCTCTGAAGGAACAAGCAGATTATCTCACAGCACACCAGTCCAAAAAAGTTAGAGTGACTCCACTGTAAGGACCATGAGGTATGTCCAGCCCTGTTCTCCAGATCCCACCACTTCACATGAACACCACTGCTGTGGATGCAGAAATGGGAGTATAAATTGGCACTGTCATCAGATCTGATTGGGCTGGACCAGTCTGAGAGGCCAAATTCATATGAACAGATCAGTAAAGGTAAGTCAACCTTGAGAAAACATCTTGTATTTAACCAAACTGACAAATGTGATAACAAAAATCCTGTGAGAAAAGGTCTAGAGGACTTCTTCCTAATTCATCTTTCTTAAAGAAAAAAAAAGAAAGAGTGACAAGAAGTGTTTTAACAAGAGGATTGAGGATCTTGACAAAAGGTGGTATCTGAGTTTTGTTACTAAGGGTTTAAAAGACAGCTGTAAATCATTGTTAAATTATCTTTGTATCCTCCCTGGTCTGTCATAAAAAGAAAGCCTGGAGTCCGAAGCTAACTGCGTGAACAGTGCAACTAGTAAAAGTGAGTCATACTCCTACTCTAGGGAATCAGGCAGCCTGAAATTAAGGTCCCCGGACAGAGTTTAGGCACTTAACATTAAGAAAAGCTCCACAACATCCATAAGTTGAAAGGGAGAGGATATCTTTCAACAGATGGAAACATCTCTTGTCTGCAACAGAGAATATTGATGTGAATTTATTTTATTAACTGCAAAACTTCTACAAAACAAAGCAAAATCAACTTGATACTTGATACTCTACAGGAAGCCAATAGGGCAGTGACGATTAGATCTGTTTTCTATTAGGCACCACTAAACTGCAGTCCCCAGTTCTGGATCCACTGGAGCTGGCTATACATGTTGCAAAACCAGCAATGGCAACTGACCCTAACTTGTTGGAATGACCAACTCAAAAAAAGACTGATTTGTGTTCTTGCAGCCAATCATACTTCTTGAACGCCTCTCTACATTGCTTAGGACTATTTACTACTGGTAGAGATAGCAGATGACATGCCAGTCTTAAGGGTGAAGTGTATTGAGACTTTATTTTGGCATTCTACAGCTTTGGGAAGTGGGGAAATGGAAATGTTTGCTGTTTTGGCTGAGGTGGCACCAAAAGCTGAGTGTTCATTCCATAGAGAGCAGCACGGTCTCTGTTTTGAAGCTGCTACTGCAGTGTACATATACTTGCCACCATAGGGTTCCTATAAGTATCTAGTGTTATTGAAGTGCATGCCCTGTGAGGAAGGCTGAGGGAACTGAGATCATTAGATTGGAGAAGAGAAGGTTTTGGGGAGATAGCAGACTGCCAGTACGTACAAGGAGATCATCAAAAAAGAGGGAACCAAGCTCTTTACCAAGGTGCACAGGAGAAGACTGAGAGATAATGGTTATAAATTGACACAGTGTTAATTATGTCTAGGTATAGTGAAGAAAAAAATCACTATGAGGGTAATTAAGCACTGGAACAAGGCCCGGAGTGATCTCTCTCCTTGGAGGTTTACCAGACCTGGCTGGACGAACCCATAAGCAACCTGGTCTGAATTCAGTGTTGACCCTGCTTTGAGCAGGGGGTTGGACTAAAAACCTCATAAGGTCCTTTCCAGCCTAAATGGTTCTATGATTCCATGAATTATTTGCCCAGATTTCATTACCTTGTCAGAGGAGTTTAGAAAAACCTTGTGAAAGGTCACAGAAGCAGTTCTGCTGGAGAATTGGATATTAGAGAGTTATTTCCTTGGGGCTGGAACCCATCTGCAGGTTGGTGTATTTTTCCTCTTACAATATTTTGATAGTTACTTCGAAGTTCAGACTCATTTACTGGCAGACTTAAGCTTACAGAATAGAAGGTATGCTCAACTCTAGGTAGCATTACAATTTTGGTCTTCGTTGTCTGGTATTTTGCTTTGGGACTGCAAAATACCATTTGCTTATTACAGAGTACACTGTTTTGAGGTACTATAAATTCCTTTGAGAACAGCCTAGTTCAGATTGTGGGAGGATAAGAATTGTTATCTGTGACTGCCAAATTTTGCTGGGATTTTTATCTTTTATGTGATTGTATTCTGCTGGGAATATTGACTTGAAACGCTACAGTGTCATAGCAAGCTTCATTTAAAGTTAATGTCACATCTGCCTGTGTTTTCAGTTGGAGAAATCCCTCTTTTCTAATCTTTTTTTATTAGCATTGAGCTATTTTTACCAAACCCATTCTAATTTCTCTTTTCCTGCCTGAGCTGCAATCCTGTTTTCCTAGTAGCACAGTTAGACACCCCTTTTTTTCTTTGGCAAGTCTTCTTTGAAAGTCTTTCCTGACACTTGCATTACCATTTTCTGTTTAGCATGAAACTCATATGTGTTGATAAGCATTTTGCTAACTGATTTTTTCAGAGATCTCTTCCCTGTCATTGCAGCCTTTTCTCCAGCTATACATCTTGAATACCTGTTACAGTGATAGTAGTTTCAGGTACAATCAGTAAGTGCAGATCAGGCACAAATAACTGGAGTTTTTCTGTTATTATACATACTTCACTAAGATCATAGCTCCACTATGGAGTGCGAAGGCTATGCTCATTATGCTAAAAGTGGACTACATACTTGTTGTCCAGTGGAGGACAAGATGGTATGGAGGTTCTTCCCTGCTTTCTTCATTAATGACAATGTAGACACATTTTATAGACACAATGCAGGTTGTTCCATTTATTCTGGGGGCACTGTCAAAGGTTAGGGTGAGGATGAAGCATATCCTTCTACAAGTGCTTGTATTCACATCTTCATACAGAAGAAATTCTTCCCAGTGTTCAAAAATTGCTGATTCTAACTGAAAGCTGAAATGGTATCTTCCTACTCCCATGCACGATTTATACTTTTCTGCTAAGTAGAATATGATCTCACTTAACTTAGGAATCCTTGTTCATTAGTTCTTCATTTTGATTTCAAGGGTAGCACATCTTCCCATCCTGATTCTCACTGGATTTCATTTTGTGATTGGAAGATGTCTCTAAGAAGTACACAAAGTGTACACAAAACGTGACCTACTAACATTTAAAGAGTCAGCTCTCCAGAAGTGGAAAGACTCACCAGGTAAATGGCACATGACACTGGCAGAGGAGGGGCCTGTTCACATTAGAAAACTGCTAGAGAGACTTTTGGAAGGAAAATGTCTCACTTGATAGTCAAGTCTTATAGACACAGCTGTACAGAAAATACATGTTCTTAAGAGAGATCAAATATTGATGCACACAGGTAAAACCCATCAGGCAGACACTGCCATTTAAAGAGGAAGCACTGGCAGATAGAGAACCTACAAAAGATACAGAGCTTAAGACCCATATTGACCAACAGCATACACCTCCAGGGTACAGCAAGGGAACTCTATAACTGCAGATAGCTATCAGGACAAAGACAGTTATCAAAAAACATCCATTTAGGGACACATTACATACTTAGAACTCAGACTGTTGAGGGGGAATGTGTATAAGTGACTGGCACAGGTTTTAAATTCTATGGATCCCCATCATTAGGAAAAAAGAAATATGTAAGAGGAAAGCCATTTTTAAATGACGAATAATAAAGCCTTTTGATGCTATATGAACCCATAACATGAGATTTGTTGCTGCTATGTACAGCACAACCAGTCGCAACCCAGAGGCTTATTTGAGATACAGATGAGCAAACGTAGCAGCACATTGCACTGTTTGACAGCTGCTCATCCTCAGGGCAGATGTGACTAGGGGTAGCACAGCCTGAAACATCCTCCCAGTTATGTCTTTTTATTTTTAGCAGTGCAAGATAGTTCAATTTATCATTTTAATCAAAGAGAACAGGCTGTGATGAGCAAGAGAATGCTTTCATCTCAGCCATTGATCACTTCATAAAATTGGCAGGGTCTTTTCAGCCTCTCAGTCACTTCGGATTCCCCTTCTGACCCCCAAACATATGGCATGAAAAAAAAGTTCTTATCTGAAAAGATGATAAAACTTATTCATATGCTAGGAGTATTTAATTGCTTTTGCCTCTTTTAAAGCTGTTAGGGTGTTATATTGGCTCTTTGTGGGCTACTGAGGGTCTGCTCTAACAGTAGTATTAACTGCCAAGCCCCCCCAGGTGACCCTGACATTAAGCTATGCTGTCTTGAAGTTAACAGGAGATATTCTTCCCTCCACACCCCCAAATGCTAAAATGCTATGGAAATGTTCTTTGCTGAAACATGATAAAGATCCAAAGGACTACAAGAAATACATTTCTCTAAGTCAAAGGTTTTCATACCCAGCTCAATTGCTTCATGGAAGAAAGCTCTACTCAAATAACTTCAGATTTGTTTGCATGCTTGCTTGTACTAGAGCCTTTAACATGCATGCTAGAGCAATGAGAGTTTGAAATTCAATGGAAACATCTGATGCCTCATTGGTGTACCTTGGGGAAAGAGAGAAAATTTCCATGTTTGGAATTCTCCTCTTGTAACAAATGAGAGCACTAAAATTGAAGGACTGCAAGTTCAAAAGAAAATGTGGAAATGAGTTGTCGATCAGCAATCTGAGAGTATTAGATAAAGGCAATAGCAATCTAACAGAAGTCAGGCTTGAGAGAGAGCACTAGTTGCAAATATTGCAATGCTGGGTCAGACACAAGCATTCTCCTTTCTCAAGGAATCTCTTCACAGGGAGGTAGGCAATGATATCCATCAGTTTTAGCACATAGCTAGAAACCAAATTTCTTACAAAAGGCAGAATTCCTCTATCAGGGCTTCTTCCCAAAATACATTTGAAATGAAGTAATTTGGCAGGGTATTATGAATGCAAAGGTAGGCATTTTTAACAGGAGCACTAGCTATAGAGATACAAGCTCTGACCACACCATACAGAAGAGCTCCTAGACCAAAACAGAGCACCCTTCCCATGACACAGTTATCCTTCAAGCAGGGACAATTTCTGTTCTTCTAATGAAATGTGTTTGTGTCTTTTGTTTAAGACATTTCTCTGTCCTTCACAACCAGGGGTGGGAAAAAAAAAGGAAAACAAAACAAAACCCTTTCCTCTTTTTCCTAACCCTAGCTCAGGTTACTATTGATTAATTTCAAACCAAAGGCTTCTGAGGTTTCTAAAATTGCCCCTGAAGCACAGTTAGGTTGTCTTTAGAGTGCCTGGACTGCTCCCTGAACTAAGTATTAGCACTGGGTTTTAAGGTTTTTGACTAACCAGACAGAAATTACCTAGACATCACCCTTTCCAAATGAGAGAACCTGACTGCTGAGTAAATCTGCCTACCAAGCACTCAATACTTTACCTTAACCTTTTTAGTCTTCAGCTGCTTTTTAAATAAGAACTAGGGTTGCCCACCCATCTCCCTTCTTTCAGAAAACCCTGCTATATAAAGCATCTTGAAAAAAGAT
>NW_008825614.1:13058022-13059441 GCF_000699105.1 Pygoscelis adeliae | reverse complement strand
TTTCCCTTCACTCTTGTAGCCTGTGGAGTAATTATTTAGTCCATGACACCTGCCCCAGGATTCAATGATTGAGGCATGAACCTGTGGTCACTGATCTACTCCAGATGGAGAACTGTGTGAGTAGGAGTGGGCGTACCCTTTCCCAGCTGGTTCTCTAAGAGGGTTTGCAACCCTATAGTCTAAACTGACAGTAGTGAGAATAGCAACTATTTCTGGTAACTGAACAAAGGCTCTGACTTTTCTAAAGTCCTAGGAATCATGTCACACTTTTGTAGCCCTAAGAAGACTTTTCTGGCTTTTCTAAAGTCCTAGGAATCATGTCACACTTTTGTAGCCCTAAGAAGACACTATACTGATAGTGACAACTTCTCATCTGGGGGTCCCTGAAATAATCGCACCTTCCCAGATTTGGGTGCGTACCCTGACTGCATCCTGGCCTCACACTGGGGAAACATGTTGCCATGCATAAGCCCTTTCTCCCTTGCCTTATACTTTGGTTTCCACTGGAGGGATCAGAAAGGAAGCACAGCGTGGTCCAGCCACGTTCCCTACCAGAACGCTAGGACACCAGGGCATACTGTAGCCTAATTTCTGGGTCATCTAGATATAGCTGCTGTCTTGTGCTTTGAGAAGAGACAGATCTCAGCCAAATTGCCAAGTTTAAACTTTGGGCTGGGTAGAAATGTCACATTCCAAACTTCTTTTGCAGATGTTTTACTCTTTGTAGAGATTGGACTATATTGTTGAACCCAAACCCCTTGAGTGTTATAGTACTTAAAATTCAGATGATTTTGTTTTTGTAGTTTAAGTCCATCTCATGGCTGTATGTAGTAAGCCAAACAGAGACTGTGGCCATTGTCTATATTAAAAGTTATCAGCGTAAGTTGGATATGAAACCTGGTTCAGCATATGAGACAGTAAGCTTAAAACAAAGAATACCAGGGCCTTTGCCACAGCTTTAATTTATGACAAGGTGGAAAGGTGCTATTCTAACCTCTGCTTCCAGTTTCAATCTGTGAAATACTGATCATGCTTTCTTACTTCAGAGGAGGCTGTGAGTTTATCGACGGTTAAGGGTTGTCATCAAAGAAATGAGAAGCACAAAGAGAATCAGGAAGACCTAAAAATATGGCCTGCTGAAGAGCAGAATAGGTAAAACCCTTTCTTGTGCACTCAGTTGCAAACAAAAAGAATGCAGTCATTGCCTAGGGGAAGACACAATTCCCAGTAGTTCTTCCCCAGCTGTTAAGACAAAAGATCTAGTAGTCCCTGTATTCATGTTTCCCTTGTACCTCCATTTAAAAGTCTTCTGTTCATTTGTGCTACCTTTTACCCAAAGATGCACGATCCTTTTTCATATGCCATGAGCTTCACTGGCTTAGGGAACAAAGCATCCGGCCTGTTCCTCAATACACCATA
>NW_008825614.1:13049769-13057599 GCF_000699105.1 Pygoscelis adeliae | reverse complement strand
AATTGCATTGTGCATCGCTTATTTTGTATATTCTTTTATCATTATTATTATTATTTTCCCTTCCTTTTCTGTCCTATTAAACTGTCTTTGTGTCAACCCACGAATTTTACTTTTTTTTCCCTGATTCTCTCCCCTATCCCACTGGGGGCGGGGAGTGAACGAAGGGCTGTGTGGTGTTTAGCTGCCTGCCAGGTTAAACAACAACAGTACTTTACGTCCTTCAGTCCAGCAGGACATGCCTTAGCAACAGCCCAGGCTCATACACTATATAAACCCAAAGATACTAATGATACTGAACCATATCCCAATGAGACACAGCCTCTCTGCTGAGAGAAGCAGGAGGTGGTCCACACACATGCAGTGCTCATTTCCAGATCCCCCCAGCCTGTGACAAGGTAGGGAGGGTCTTGAACCCATTGTGCAGAGGGAACGGCAGCTTCTCCACAAGGTGTTGCCAAACAACCAACCGGAGAACTGAAATGATCAGCTATTTTGCATTATCCTTCTATAGTTGTCTGCAGGAACAGAGGGGGATGCTTATTTCCCTGTAACCTAAGTCTAAAAAGTATTGTTATGCTCACAACTAGCAAGCCAATTTGACAAGCAGGTATGGGGTTCCCTTGTACAGCACACCTGAGCTTCAAAGATCCATCAAGCAGCATGGTAGGTGCCTTCTGCTGTGTGTGATAGCAGTGTCAGACTTGTAGCACTGCTGGTTGACATGTGAAATTAATCAGACCTTACGTTTTGTGATAGAAGAAATAATAAAAAGAACTGGGCTTTAATACCCAGGCTCTGAAACTGTTCCTTGTCAGGCAATCTGAACTGGCAGACCTGAGACACATACACACACAAACACACACAAAATCTGCTTGATGCAGGAATAAAATAGAAAGGCTGAGTGAAAAATTGATACAATTTTTATTGTAAGAAAAGCGGACTCTGTGTAAGTGTGATTTGAAAGAACAAAAAGGTCTTGTCCTTCCTGAGAGTTCCAGCTATTAGAGTGGAACTATTAAGCTGGAGCAAGCTTGTTTATTCAGTGTTTATCCTGGCCTGCTCCAAACCTCATTCAAGCAAACAGGACTCTTTCCATCGCCTTTGAGGAGCATGGAATCTAACTCTGATTTTCATGTTTCCCTAAATCAAGATCTTTTTAAGTTTCTGTATTGGTAGCCAGAATACATAAGTGTTGCCTTGCAGAAACCTTTACAATGCTTTGTGTTTGTCCTTGAAAGAATTTTCAAAATCATTAAATGGTTTTGTAGAGGACTGTAAGAATGCCTAAGGTATCTCAGGAAGATAAAAGCTGCCTAAGGAATTCCTTTTCAAATCCTTATGGTCAGATCTCCTGGAAAAGCCAGTTTGCTGGCTAATGTCTAAAGAGATGCAAGGTGCCCAACATTTCCAGTAAAAAGCACAAAGTAGGGCTAGATAGTCTGCATGCTTATGTATAGCCAGAAACTAGGCAGCATGTTCCTCTAATCTCATAAAAATTGAGGTAGGCTCCAGGATTCCCGGTAGAATTTCAGAGTAATGCCAAATATAGTAACTTAATTCAGGGAGTAATGAATACTGTGAATTGTGCATTAGCATTCAGTACAAGCTGCTCAGAACAGTTTTACCAGCCAAATCTGGTTTAGTCGGTTTTAGCTAATGTCCGTTTAAAGTGGCCAGGGAGGAAGTAGCAAATGTACGTTCAAAAAATAGGAAAACTACCATGGAAAGTAGCCAGAAAAAAAATTTTCCAGTAAAGCTTAACAAGCAATACAATCTGCAGACTCAGATGATTTGCTCTGGAAACTAGAAGAGTCTGGATTTTCCAGAGATGCTGTATGTGCGCTTGTGTTCTCACTAGAAGTTACGATGGTTATATTTAAACACTGCAGGAAGCCAACTTGTGCTTTTTAATGAGTTCATTTATGACGTAAGTGCCACAGTTACTGCTGGGTTTTGGTGACCTCAGATGGACATAAAGGAAGGTGCTGGAGGTTTTGGAAGAGGGTGAGTTAAGCACTTAGCTACTCATTTCTCGGAATTAGGATTCAGATTTCTTGGAAATGTCACAACTTCAGGAAGTGATGATATCCCATCTAGATACATAACGATGAGCAAGTGCTCATCAGAGAATCACTACACCCACCACACTCTCTTCGCCCGCAGAGCTGGTCATTTCACCATGCTCGGTCAAGGAGGATTTGCCCTTGGTAAAGCTGTGTTGAGTGCTGCTGATTACTTTCTTGCCATTCACATGTTTGGAAATGGACTCCAAGAGAATGTGCTCCATGATTTCTCCAGGGACTAAGGTGAGGCCTACTGATCTCATAGCTCCTAACTCCTTTTCCAATTTAAAGAAAAAGCTGCAACTGAACAAAAAAAATACATTCCAAGTTTGTGCTAGATGGCTGACACATAACAAGCATAACTTCTACCTTCTGGTCCCAAGAGTTCTTCAAACACAATCAATCAAATCATATCAGCCTCCACTGGACTTCCAAACATATTGAAGCATTTAAGGTTCACAGGCAGGTCACATATTTCATTCACCTCACACTGTTTTTAAGCTGGTGACCTCTGTACTTTTCAGTTCCATTGCTTTAATCAGTCCAGCCTTGTAAATGATATTTTCAATTATGATGTCACAACTTGGCTGCTATTGATGATCTCAGGATGAAGAGTAGTTTGGAAATCTTCTTTTTTATCTATTTATTTAGGCTCTTTAGGAGTAATGAAGATAAATGTTGCTAATAGGGGTATTCTTTTATACCCAAGAAGTCAACTCAAGATGTACCCATTTTATTTTATTTTATTTTTCCCCATTATCTTTTTTTATTGATGATACACTGGAAAATTGGAGTATGTGTCATTTTGAGTTGATACTTTTGAAATTATGGTCCTGCAATATAATCTTCTGACCATTCATTTAAATGGCCTCAGAGAATAATCTATAATAGAATCAAAGTTCCATCATAATGTAGGTTTGATCTTCTTGAAATAAAAATAAAAAAAGAAAAAACATCTACCAATAAAAAGCCAGTCTATGGTAAAACCCTGACTGATTAGAAATATCATTGCTGTTTTTTAAAATAATATGTGACAGACATGTTCCTGTTGGTTAGGTATAAACATTTAAATTATCTGGGAAGAAAAAAAGCAATAAAAATAATAAAATTTAGAGGTATCACTCTATTCCAAATGGCTGAAAACAAGTCCAGACAAAAAATACAGTGTGCACTGCAAACATATATTATTATATACTACATATTTTTATAAACTTCCTAACCCAAAAGTTAGCTTTATAGAAATCCTTTCCCACTTAGACAAGTTCCAAAAATCTGGATCCTGGAAATACACATATTCTGCTTACATGATTTCCAAAAGCACTATAAAGGTACAGTGTAAAACCAAATTTTCATTGTTCATATATTACGTTTCTGTGTGTTGCAGTAGGTAGTGGTTTAAGACCATGATACACATTTGTCATAAAGGCATCATCTTAATCCAGAGAAATTGGCAGCAATCTATCACTGTTGCCATGGCTAGAAAGAGTAGTCTAAACATTCTCAAAATATTAATGTCCATATATATATTGGTACATGTGTATATACTCTGGTACTGCAATGACAATGTTAACACCTGATTAATAATCATATGCCTTCCTTTTTTGTTGCATGCAAACATTGCAGACTCTGTACAATCTCATCTTCTTCTCCAAGGAGCCCGAATAACCTAACTTGTAAGGGAAAGACCACTGCTGTCAATAATTCTTTCCTGGGCATGCTTTTCCTTTTGATCTAAATGCAGTATCTGAAAAGCAAAGCAGCCCCCGTCATTGACTCCAAAGAACACATTCCAGAGAACATGTCAAAGGCCCAAATCAGTGGAATCAAGAAGGACAAGTAACGTATTTCCATGTGGCACAAGAGTCTGACCAGCCAGAAGTCCCTGCAGAGCCTGTCCAGGTTATGAAATCTTTGTTGCCGTAAAGAATATGGGCACCATTTAACACAGCTTGTCCTGGGCTTCAGGGAGACAAAAGGTCTTGAAGTTGATGGATGTGTATAGCAGAGAATTTCTTTGTCCCAGATACTGGGCAAGGATTGGTTTAGTGATAATTTCCTTGCTTTCCACTGCCTCTCCAGCATACTGGAGCCAGCACTGAGGGGAAAGACCAGGGCATCATCACACCAGAAACCTTCACTGGCTATTTAGGAATGTAGTCAGACAGCACACAGCACGAAACTGAATTAGTTTCGAAAGGCCCTTCCATTTCTTCTCTACAGTCATCCATGTCCTCTGCCTGTAAGGAGAATCCAGAAGCTGTCCCTCTGACAGCCAGGTGGATAAGAATTTAAGGCAGAGAGAATGTTTTCCTAGAACTGAAGTTGCAATATTCTGTATTCTGGTGATCAAGGAAGAGACAGCAACAGTAGTGACAAGTCAAATCATGCAGATAGATCCAAAAGCAATTTGCATTGGAGAGTAAGAGTTTATTAGCAAAGATTAATCACAAATAGATGTTATGCTGCCCCTGATTTGGGTCCAGAACTGTATTTATATATTTGTATGTGATAAACAAATCTTAAGCTGAAAACTGTAATATGATTTCTCAGAACATCCTTTGATGTTAGATACAAGCTGAAAAATAATCTTCACTTGTAAATCCGTGTCACCAAGTTTGTGAAAAATGTGCACTGAAATAAGAAGGCTTGGAGTTGAAAATAAGAATCATAAAAGAAAAACAAGGAAATAGAGGGAGACTATTTCTCCACACCTTTCTGCCCTCGATCTTCAATTATCCGCAAAAGTTGTCCTCACATTAGTGCCAGCTTCACCATCTATCAGTGGAGAGGTATCAGTCTTAACAAAGAGGAAAAATCAGTCTTTTTACTGCTTTTTCATACTCAGTAAATAATCGAAGCGAAGAAAAGTTAATCAAGAAAATCGTTACTGAAAGAAAAAGTAACAAGATGAAATGCCATGTTGCCTATTTTCACTCCTGCAGTCTTATCTTTCCCAAACCTCTGTACCTTCAAATAGGTGTTACACTGTGAGTAGCATGAGTGGGTTCACTAGACCTGTTACCCTAAGGCAGGCCTCATAGGGGTTTGGGGGTTTTTTGTGACCTTCACAAGACTTACAGATAGGGTGTTGTTTCCTAAGCCTGCAGGCATACTAAACCTGTATCTTCCCTTCAGTGATGTGAGTAACAAGGACAAGCAGGTTCTTGCAGACTGTTCTCACACCAGGGCAATCTATGGAGGCATCCGTGGGTGCGGGTACCTGCTAACAAGTGCAGGTATGCACACTTCTTGTGTTTGGCATTCTCCGAGCTCCGGATTGGACATGATGCTCGGTGTTGCCAGGACAAAATTTCTTATAATAAGCCATGAATCAATCTTTTCATGCCGATAGAAAGAACCTGTGTAAAGACAAAACCTCACATCCCAGTAATGTCAAATCCCAACATGTCTTAACAATGGTCTTAACTATGACATGCCACTGAAAGAAGGGTAATTTATTTGCTATAACATTTCTTTTCTCTGTTAGAGGCACTGGCACGTTACAGCAGCTAGGTGTCCACCTCTTCCTCAGGAAAGATTTTTTCACACCCTGCATACTGTAGCTGATTTGTAACACACATCTGAGCCCAAAACAGAGAAATCACTAATGACACGAAATAGCCAATCTGTTAGAGAATGTTTATAAAATAAAAAAATACAGAGATGATTTAGGGTTTGCAAATCTTGTTTTAAGTCTGTAGGAAAAAAAAAAGCATGATTTTAGCTAATAATAAACATTTACATATTTATGGCCACTGTGCTGAAAAGTACTGCCTCTTGGCACCAAAACAAGCTGAAAATCTCTTATTTATTTATTTATTTATGTGTGTGTTTGTTTTAAGATGCAGATTTCAGATTATGAACCAGAAGTTCACATTCCTTTGGAAAAAAAAGAAACACAAGGAAAGCCAAACTTTGCTATTGGCAGGGTAGAACATAAACTTCACAGTACATACTGCACGTAGCTAGCAGGACAGTGCCCTCCAGAATCAGTAGGCAACCTGAAACAATAGGCTTTGAGAGCACTGGCACTTAACCATCACACCAATTTGTCAAAACTGGCTAGTGGTGTGGGGATGTTGAATTTTGAGCAGCCCAAATGGAAATGCTTTAGAGGCACCCCATTTTAATTCTTCCCTTCAAAACTCTGTCCTCTTTTTATTCAACAATCGGAAAAATAAGGGCCCCAAATCACTTGTGAGTTTTTTGAATTTTGTCCTCAGAAGCATAATGAAGAAAATTTAAATGTCAGCATGGCTAAGTGTTACACCATCCAAGAAAGGAAGATATTTATCCACTGAAGACCTGCCCACCTTCATTTTGACATTGGGCTATCGGTACCAAATTTATTTTTTTATAGTCCATTGACTTGTCTGCAGATGATCTACCTTCCCTTGCCTCAGATAATTAAAAGGTCCCACAGATTAACTGTCACCTCTGACTTGACTGTCTGTTTCCTTTTTTATTTAACAAATATCATTTTGTTGACAGTGTTTGATGTGCAGCCAGCAGGCTGAAACAGCTCCAATTTTGCAGACATAATCCATTATCAACTTCTTGCATGCCAGTGGTTTTCATTCGCTGTCCTTCCTAGACTACATACAGGCAGTGCTGGCTATAAAGCAATCCATGGTGGATTAGATACTCCAAGAAGTACATAATTGTCACCATAAACCTTTCTGAATGCATCATGCATTTTTATCACCACCCACTTCCAAATCATTACTGTACCACAGGCAATTTTCAACATAACTGGCTTCCTTATAGTTGTTAAACGCTGGCTCTTCTTTTAATTATGACAGTCAGAGATGGGAAGGCAGTAGGTTAAAATACGTTCAGTTCAAATTAAGATTCTTTAACAACTGCAGCATTTACACTATTAAATAAATAAATTCATTTTAACACAGTTGCAATAAAAATGAGCCTTTCAGAATTAGTCATAACTAGGAGTTGGCAAGCAGTTTATGCTAACAACATACAATTAGCTGCTGGGATTTAACAACAGGTTTTTGCATGAATTATTATTGAGTTTGTTGTCTTTCTGATTAATGATATTAACTCTTTTGCTTGCATGTCCCCGTTGATCCTTTTCTCCAGATTCCTTTCCACCTGGGGGGAAAAAAAAAAAAATGGTCCTAAAATTACCACTTGTCATGGTTTAACCCCAACTGGCAATTAAGCACCACACAGCCACTCGCTCACTCCCCACACAGTCAGATGGGGGGAAAGAATTGGAAGGGTAAAAGTGAGAAAACTCGTGGGTTGAGATAAACACAGTTTGATAGGTAAAGCAAAAGCCGTGCGCGCAAGCAAAGCAAAACAAGGAATTCATTCACTGCTTCCCATCGGCAGGCAGGTGTTCAGCCATCTCCAGGAAAGCAGGGCTCCACCACACATAATGGTTACCTGGAAGGACAAAACACCTTATCTCCGAATGTGCCCCCCTTCCTTCTTCTTCCCTCAGCTTTATATGCTGAGCATGACGTCATATGGTATGGAATATCCCTTTGGTCAGATGGGGTCAGCTGTCCCGGCTGTGTCCCCTCCCAACTTCTTGTGCCCCCCCAGCCTACTCACTGGTGGGGTGGGGTGAGAAGCAGAAAAGGCCTTGACTCTGTGTCAGCACTGCTCAGCAGTGACTGAAACATCCCTGTGTTATCAACACTGTTTTCAACACAAATCCAAAACATAGCCCCATACTAGCTCCTGTGAAGAAAATCAACTCTAACCCAGCCAAAAGCAGCACATTCTCCACCCCTTATTCCAT
>NW_008825614.1:13048648-13049598 GCF_000699105.1 Pygoscelis adeliae | reverse complement strand
TGGTCACTCAGGACAGGAGAGGTGGTGTGTTGCGTGGAGTTACTGGGCACCAAAGCCAGCTCAGGTCGGGTCACTGCTGCACTTGCACTGCTGCTTGTAAGGCTTGTCCTCCATCAGTTCGGGTCGTTCCTGCTATAGTAATTCCCATAACGTGCAACTCAAATCCTGGGTTACAACAATTTAAAGGTCTTTCCATTACAATCTCCACCCCTGATCCCTTTGGACCAGACCATAGGGTTTAACATTGCAGTGAACTCCTCCCCTTGCCCCTGCTCCGGCTTGGACTTATCCACAGACTGCAGTCCCTTAGGGGCGTACCTGCTCCGAGTGGAGCCTTATCTATGAGCCGCAGTCTCTCCAGGGGTATACCTGCTGCAGCATAGACCTATCTACAGCCACAGTCGCTCTGAGGTGCACGTGTTCTAGCGTGGCCTTCTCCATGGGCCACAATGCCTTCAGAGATATACCTGCTCCAGCGTGGCCTTACCCACAGCCACAATCCCTTCAGAAACAAACCTGTTCCAACATGGCCTTACCCACGGCTGCAGGCCCTCCAGGGGTCTACCTGCTCTGTCGTGGGCTTATCCTTGGCCACACACTTTGAGGTGCTCCAGCATGACCTCATGCACAGTCACTGATGCTTCAAGGTGTACCTGCTGCAGCATGCGCTTGTCCACAGCCACAGATGCTTTGAGGTGTACCTTCTCCAGCACGGACTTATCCTTGGGCCACAATCCCTTCAGCGGTATACCTGCTGCAGCACAGACGTAACCACAGCCACAGATGCTTTGAGATGTACCTGCTCTGATGTGGACTTATCCACTGCCACAGATGCTTCGGGGTGTCCTGCTCCCTCAAGGACTCATCCACAGGTCACAGTCCCGTCGACTCGAGTTCACACTGGAGTTCCAGCCTGTCCAGTACAGCAGCACAGAACCAGCAGCGATGCC
>NW_008825614.1:12994446-13048191 GCF_000699105.1 Pygoscelis adeliae | reverse complement strand
AAAGCAAAATAAGGAATTCATTCACTCCTTCCCATCGGCAGGCAGGTGTTCAGCCATCTCCAGGAAAGCAGGACTCCATCGCATGTAACGGTTACTTGGGAAGACAAATGCTATCGCTTGGAACATCCACCCCCTTCCTTCTTCTTGCCCCAGTTCTTTATGCTGAGCATGGTGTCGTATGGTGTGGAATATCCCTTTGGCCAGTTGGGGTCAGCTGTCCCGGCTGTGTCCCCTCCCAACTTCTTGTGCACCCCCAGCCTACTCACTGGTGGGGTGGGGTGAGGAGCAGAAAAGGCCTTGACTCTGTGTCAGCACTGCTCAGCAGTGACTAAAACATCCCTGTGTTATCAACACTGTTTTCAGCACAAATCCAAAACATAGCCCCATACTAGCTCCTGTGAAGAAAATCAACTCTACCCCAGCCAAAACCAGCACACCACTTTAGGGTCTGAATGTGAAATTGCCACAGGCTTTGAGTAATAAATAGAACATGACCGTGCTGCCCTATGTCAGGTGGAGGACTCCAAGAAAATCTGATGTCATAATTCATTTTTTGCCACAAGCTCTGAACATGATGAGTCACACATTCCTATAGCCCGGTGCTCCTTTCATTCATTCAGGTACTGAGTCAGCTCCTTTGGCTCCTTCCAAAATGCAGCTTTCATAGAGTTGATGATAGAGTGCTGAGGCTTTGCAAGAAAGATGAAGATGCCGCATTGCCTGTGATCAGGGTGAAGCTCACATAAAGAGAGTAAAAGAAACTTTTCCCCTCCCACTTTCTTATACAGACATCAAGACTCTGATCTTTGTAAGTATGAAGATGCAACTCATCCTCTAGTAGCTTGTGGTCTTATTATAGCAAGTTTGGTTGGGAATTTAAGGATCAGTAGGTAATCAGCAGCGATCTACAGAGAACCTGGGTTAGGCAGCTTCCACAGTCATGTCAGCAATCAATATTTAATCTTATCCCTGCATTTATTTATTCTAGCCATCTTTTCACACACCCATAAGATTAGAAATTGTAAATACTGATAAAAACATTAATTTGAAATTACCAGCAAAAAAAGCTGTATGTTTGGTCTTCTGAAAATCAGCTTTATTAACTTGGCAAGTCTCCTCAGTAGGCAGCTTTCAGTTTCAACTGAATGTTTCACCTAATCAATTCCAATATTTGCTTTTTCCTTTATATATCACAAAGCAATAGAGATCATTGATTAAACATTAAAGGGATGTGTGGTAGCTCCTAGTGACCTGAACAGATAAAAGAGCCTATTTCCACTTTCTTCTTGGAAGTCACTGGATTGCTGCAGGGAGACCTTTGTAGCCCTCTGGAAGCAACAGTGCAAGCAGTGTCACATGGCCTTACAAAATACTGAAGCCATCACTGCATCCTGGCTCTGTCCTTGCAGTCTGTTTGGACATCAATGAAAGGGGAAAAAACTGATCCAGAAAACCCCAGAAACCTGAGCTACTGTAGATGTGCTCCAGCTTGTGTTTATAGAGAAAACAAATGATACTCACTGCTTTCTTGCAAAGGGGGAAGCTGAAGTTAAAAAAGTAGTGATCTCTGGGGGGAATCTTACTTCTTACAACCTATCCCACAGAAAGCAAAAGCCCCCTTTGGGTCCTGATACCAAAGCCAGCCAACAACAGGTAAGAGGGACTTACAATGAGAGACTACCTTGGGCTGCAGCAAGGGCATGTAGCCGTTCCCAGCCCTGTCAAGGAGCCGTAGTACCCAGGCTCTATAAACTTGCCTGTTAGGGCTGTGAGTCCTGGGGTAGGATTAGAAGAAACACAGCACAGAGATGTCAGTGTGCTGATCAGCAGGCACTGTCCTCCCTGCAGTGCCCAGCACAGACCCTCTGCAGTTCATGTCTGTAACAGGGCAGTTGCTCACAGACTTCCAGAACTGTGTAAATTCTCCAAAACATCATCTCCGTTGACATGTCCCTCTCAGCAGCCCAGCCTCAGCACACTGCCTATTCCCTGGTTACAAGGAGGTGTTTGAAAGGAGCCTAAATTTGTTATCTTCAGTTCCCATGTATGGAAAATCTCTTACCCTACATTCAGGGACCATTGCCCTGGTCTCACTGTCCTGTTTAGAGGACAGACACAGGAAGAGGATCCAACTGCTACCAGAGTAGAAAGTGAGTCCATTTTGGTACTGACAACATAGTTGAGGACTTTTCCTCTACCCTATTGCAAGTCAGCTGAGCTCTCTATGGCTATACAGAGTATCTGAACTTCATTCTGCACAGCTCCTTTTAACTCCAGCAGGATACTGTCTGCAAAAAGCTCAATATGGACTAACCAAGAAACTCTGAACTTGTTCCACACTGTGTACTTGTTCACAGATACGCTGCATCAATGCAGAGACACTGATACAAAGCACAAACCCAGTAATGTTTGAAGAGAATAAATGTTAAAGAATTCTGTTTATCCCTGCTAGTAAAATTTGCTCTGAAATCCTTTCAAGTTTGCACTCCACAGGATATTTATTTAAAAAGGAGGGGAAGGAAAACAATAGACCTAAGTGAAAATCCATCAAAAAGCATCATTTCTCTGCCAGGTGCAATAGAAAGGAAGGTAAGACAGATAATAACACTGCTGGAGCAGAATGCTGTTTAGGTTGATGGATGAGAAGAGCTGACAGCTCACAGAGGCTGTGGGGGCAAGCTGTTGGGTATGGTGTCAGACAAAATAAATCTGTACATCCTTGTTTCACCCAAACATGGCTCTATTGCAAATGATACAGTCCATCACTGCATCTTGTGCTGATTTTTCCAACTTTGAATATGAAGTAACAGCACATTAAAAAAGCATGTAGGAAGTGCTGCTACACATATGCAGAGAGCTGAGGTACCATATCTGAGAAACTTTGGTTCCTGTTTGTCCCACTGCAACTTTTACACCACTGAGAACCCACCTGTCAACAGAGGTGGTATTCAGCAAGCTGGTAGGATATAGCACTTGGCACTCTGTTCAGTGAAGATATTAAGTTCACTGGGAATAATGTTAATATGTTAAGGGACATGGGGAAATGGAGGCAGTTGTAAGGAACAGTCCATGCATTAGGACTACTGAGGAATCTGGTGAGAGGAAAGGGAAAATAATTTGTCATGTTGCAAGGGGAATATACAAACCATTATAGCATTGAAAGTGTTGCACTTTTTTTTTTTTTCCAATTATCACAAGAAAGGCAACATTTTCTGGTAGCTGTGGGATTCCTTTTCTTAACTAGGCCAGTAGTTGGATAAAATGAGCAAATTCTTAGATGCACAAACTCTTAAGAAAATCTTAGACTTTCTCCTTAGATTAGTATGACTGTGATGACATTGAATGTCATTGTTGTCAGAGAGCACTTTTCACCTGTGCATCATAAAACACTGAGCAAATGTAGAAAAAAAATTATGAGCAGTACATCATACAGAGAGAATCTGAGGAACAGAGAGGCATAGTGATTTGTCAAAGATAATTCAGCAGGGCAAGAATGGAAACCAAGTGCCATAATCCCTTCTCCGGCATTATATCCACTGGACCATCCTGGGACTGTGTGGCTTTCTTCCCCCTTTTAAACTTTCCTTAAAATTTTGGAATTGCCAGTGAAGTCATATTTGTGGCATCACCTCCATGAAGGTTGCATGATCTCTCCTTAGATGGCAATAACACATCTACTGAAGTCAAACACACAGCAGACCTTAAGTTCTTAGAAGAGTAATTGTACTTCCATTGCCAGGCTTTCCTAGGGCAGTTTGATCTCAAGCAGAGTGGACAGAGGCACTTTGGACAGATTGTTATGAACGCCTCCATACCCAGACTCCACTTCCAAAGAGGATTTGAAACAGGTGATTGAGCTTGGCTGGTCACTTCATAACTAGTGGATGATGAGAAGGTGGGAAACGATGCTGCTAAACGCTGTTATTTCTTTGGCTCATTCTGCCTGTTACCTAGTGAGTGCATCTACTGACCCACAGAGCACCATACATAGCATAAAATGGGCAAGTGAGAAAATATAGGTAACTTCTTTTACTCTTCTCACATTTACAAGCAAAGTGGTCTTCTTTTTGGAAGGAATTTTTAATAATTATCTTACCACAAACTTTAGATTATATACTGGTTTTATATACCTATACCCATCCTACTGCATGACTTCAGATTGGAATAAAGCTTGCTTTTGAGTACTCTGAATGTAGTAGAATTTTCTTTAAAAGGAATGAGGGAATTTGAAAGAAAAGTTTCCTGAGCCTTTCTGTAGCTGTCAGACTTGAAAAAATCCTCTTTTAAAGGAAATCTGAATCAATGCCAGTATTTTTATATCTGCTATCATTTAAAAATACATTTCTTTTAACACTTCAATTTCCCTCCTCATGCAAAACTCCATAAACTTTTCCGTTCATCATCAGTGATGTCTTAAAAAATTACGCATTGATATTAAAATTTCTAACAAATGTTCATGATCACTCTCTGTTCTGCAGTGCAAGACACCTGCAGATGGTTTAAAATGTCCTAGGCACGGCTCTTATAACCAGTGCTGGATCAGGATCAGGATAAGGAAGAGGCAGAAGCAGCTTTATCCCTTCTAGTGCTCCATGATCCTAAACTACTGTAAGCCATCTCCAAGCAATTGTAAGCCATGCCCAGCAGGTCAGGGCCTGAGCAGCAGTCCCCACAATCATACAAAGGGATGGACACAGTGATGCCACTGCCAAATTCCCATATGGGCTTTTGATGCATTTATTATGTGCTTCCAAAGACTGCATCTGCCAGGGATTAGTACGGAAAGGTACAACCTTCAACAGTACAGGCTATAATTAGGAATCCAACTTCCACAAGCTTTAGGTCACTTTAAAACCGCACTCCCAAGTTACCAGGAAACCCAGGAGCTCTGGGTTTCAAGCAAGGCAGATGCTCTTCTTAAGGTTTATTTGCTCCCCTAGCTTTCAGTGGCACCTAGTGGAAAAGAAGCAAGTTGAAAAGAGGAGCAGTTTGGAGGGAAAAACGCAACTACGCAATCTTTTTCCAGCTCCATCCAACCTTCCTCCAACCCCTCTGAATGAATAAAGATGTGGAGTTGCTATATGGAAAAAAAAACAAGCTGCTGGTGTGGAGCAGGGCTAGCTTATACTGGCAACAGGAGCCTGTTCTCCTGAGAAAGGGTTGCCATTCAAAATAAGTTCAAAAATTAACACATGGAGGTGGAAAAAGAGCTAAATGCAGCATAATTAAAAGGCCAGCAATGCTCAAAGAACAGGCAGGGTGCAAAAGTGACAGTGAAGGGTGGATCTGACCTGGGGGACAACTGGGATCACATAACACTTCTTATTGGAAGTACATACAAAGCCTTGTACCTTTTTTACCAGTGCAGACACTGAGTCATCTCCATCCATTTACAAGTCATAGTGGGCTGTTTAATAGTGTTGGTTGTTTTTTTTTTTTTCTCTTTTCTGACAATGCTCCTGTGACTTGGTAATTCAGGTACGGTTACACCCTGTTCTGGGGGAACACATGCCTAGCTCCCTGGCAGCTCTGTGCCACATTTCTATATTATTGGAGGGTCTATTTACAAACGCTCCTTGTTGCTTCAGCTACTCTTCAGGGATGGGACTTTGCCTTTGTACATGTCTCTAAGTTTCCCTGCCCCTCCTCTCTCCCCCCCCACCCCAGCTATTGGAGTTCATGATGACCGCATGAACTTAGCACTGCCCATTTATAGTTTATTTTTTCAGGTCTTCTGCAATTACCTGACTTGGAGAAAAGTCCACAGCCTCTTTCAGAGTAGTACTTCTTGGGCTTGTAGCTTGCATGCCTTATTCACCAGACTGAGAAATCTACCCTGTAAAGCTCACCTAAAAGTTGTCCACACTGTCAAGTGCTATGCCACCTGCCTCAGCTCTGCTAGCAGCTGTGTCAGAGAGTCACCTTTTCCATTTTTCCTCAAAAGAAATGTGAAGCTTCACTGATGGCAAAGGGGATTAGGCACTCAGCTTCCACCAAACTTTTAAATATTAGTGTAGTTCTGCTGCTTCTTTTGCTGGTGGGCAAATTACTCCGTAGCTTCACTGGGGTGTTTGAGGAGTACTCGATGTGTTAACACAAAGTTCTTTAATGAGTGCTCATCTCTCACCATAGCCAGAATAGCTCTTTCCATGTATCATGCTCTCATGGCCTTTCTGTGAAACACTTGTTATGGTATTTCTATACTCCACCCTCCCCATTTTTGTACTTATGCATTCAGTTTTCCTTGATACTGTCATCTCTGAACAGCTGAAAAATGCCAAGCAAAACAGTTCACGAGTGGGTTCTTTCTCCCTTCCTACTTCAGCTGTACAATCAGACACTGGATTTTTTTCTTTTGAAAGAAAAACATACTGCTCACTTCTGTGCTCACATTATCTTTGGCAGAGTTTTCAAGCAAACAACTCACTGAGTGCTAAAATACTGGACAGGCTTTAAAAAACTCCATTTCTGTCTGTCCTATGGTTTTAATATTTTCTTATGTATTTGTTTTGATTAATCTCCAAATTCCAAGTGTGATAGCTTGAGCATGTGGTAACTTTGCTGGGTAGGTGGTTTGTTTGTTTGTTCTACACATCCTGTCCTTTCGTCCAATTTGGTATGTATTCACCCAATGGTACTGAGGCCAAAGGCCAAATAAAATCCAGACAGGCAATTTATCAATAGTTGCAGCTCCATCCTATGGAGCTACTGCATTCCCAGCAGTACAGGTTAGCCCTGTCTGAGTACAGCTTGTCCTTATGATGCCAAATACAACATTGCTAGAGTCTGCTTTTAGCATTAATCCTATGGTATCGCTCATATTAACAGCTTCATTTGTAACTCACAGTGTAATAAAGGTGGGATTGTTAAGGGTGCCTTGATGGCTAGAAAATTACACTACCACAAAACTGATGGAAATAGTGAATATTGCCCACTGTTTATTAGACGAGTCCAAACATCAGCTTGTTAGGGTGGGCTAATGTTTCTAAACATTAGTGCTTAATAGTAGGTTCCTGTCCTGATATATAAGCAGTTAAATGTAAGCCTTCACATACATGTTTGAGTAAGAATTCAGAAGTTGACATCAGACACTCTGGTTTGAGAATTTAACTTATGCACAATATCAGCGATAATAAGCGAGACAAAATATAGTTAATAGGACAGAATATAGTTAATAGGAATTGATGAATAAGCTATAGTGTTGTTTTTCTTGCTGTGATCATGAAGGCAGGAAAGGATATTGCTGTACTGTGTTTACACATTCTAACTTTCCAATATCAGAAATAAGACTCAAGCATTAAGACTTGCTTTGATGTATAATTTGGTACTTACCTATGTTACATACCTCTAAGTTCTTAAATACCATTTAAGTATTCTATGTGATATAGGATCTTTTGTGGATTTTTTAATTGTGCATCTACATATATCTGGGTGGTCTAATAATTGTAAATTATTCTGAAAAACAGGTGTTTTGTTCCACTATCAGATCATAACGAGACCATCTCAGAAAGAAGGTACTTTCACCCTTTTTCGTTGTTATACTTCCCGTTCCCTAGCTACCTGGTCCAGCACAATACTCATGTAACTGTTCAAGGAGCTGGTCCTGGGTGGAGGGGTGAAGGGAGTGGGACTGTTTTGGGGGTTTTTTGTTTGAATGTTTGTTTGTTTGTTTTTTAAGCCAGATTAATTATTGATCAAACTCATTGCAGCTGCATGAATGTTTCTCCTGACACAAGGAAGGGACCAGCTCATTAGTGGGAGCAGTCTGGGAAGAAAGTGACAACGCTATTCTTCAGCAGCAGTGGATTATAAACTGGCTTGAAACCTGTTGTACCACTTTATTTAAAATGGCACACGGAGATGATCTGTGAAAAAGAAGTTATGTAAGGGGTTTTGTTTCTTCTGTTATATTGGGACAATATAAAAGAGGCGGCTTATCTGCTAGCCTGAGCAGCTGGCTCTCGGGAAGCCCTGCAGCACCCCAGCCCACCCAGTGCCTTCCACCGGCCCGGGTGCCTCTGTGCAGCTCTCTGATTTATACATAGGTACTTATACATTTGTGTGTATGCCACATTTATATATACACACAAACATATAAAGGTACACAAATATAAGGAAACAAGGACAATAAGGAAGAACCCCAAAAGGTTTCCAAAAAAGACAGCCAAACTGGAATATCTTGGAATATCTCCCTGGAGATATTCAAAAGCCACCTGGACATGGTCCTGGGAAACCGGTTCTAGGTGGCCCTGCTTGAGCAGGAGGGTTGGACAAGATGATCTACAGAGGTCCCTTCCAACCTCAGCCATTCCGTGATTCTGTGACTCTACAAAATAATCAACCTCTCCTTTATCACTCAAATCAGAGAAGGTTGCTTTACGGGTGATAAGAAAACATGATTTGTCATCATCATTAAGTACAGAGGACCAAATCTGGGACACACCAAAGTCAGAACATCTCCCATTAACTTTATTTTGTACTGCAGTGGGCTGTGACTGACACCTCTACTGTACTCCAATTCATGTACTGACTTATTCTCTATATTGGATTTTAAATGAAAAATCTACATTTCCTGAGGCCTCAGGTTTCCTAACAAATGGTCCATCTTATGCAGTGCTTTGAAATGCATCATAGTTTCATGTGAATATCATATAATGTTTTATATTTTTCTACTGAGTGATTTCATTCCTCCAGCACACTCACCATTTTCCCTGACACTAATATACTCTGCATTTATCTTACCTCTTCCTTCCTGTTTCCTTCTGTTAAGTGCTAACAATATAATGAAAGCTGCAAAGATATAGGTTTCATAGCTGTTGATCTGCTCACCTTTAATTTTAAAATAAGGTACTGTAATTTCCTTCCCCCTCTTGGGCTGCGTATTACCCTCTAAAAACTATATTGCTTGTTGACATTATTTTAGAAAATATGTTTATACCCTGGTTATATTGCTTGGGGAATACACAGTACATAGAGTACTTGGCGGGCGGAAAGGATATGTCTGTTTGCAGTTCCATTTAGTATGTTTCTGGGATAGCAGCAGCATTTCATTATTTATTTATTTTTTAATAACCAAGATCTTTTTCATTCTCTTGCGCTCTTGGAGAATCACTAAAGTCATGCTTGAACCAACTAGTCTAAATTTACTTCCAGAGTCACTACTTCCAGAATTTCTAATCTTAAAGCTGACAGGAGATATTTCTTTCTACTCATTGCCACTAAGACGCAATGTTAAGAAAGCTATACGGGGTCTGCAGAGCCCAGCTCTGCAAACAAGCAGTCTAGGAGCTTTTGTTTTGTGAAAGGGGAGGCCTTCCCAGCCTAAACTCTCCCACAGAGGGGATGATCCTAGTGCTGCCTGCAGAATGGGGAAAAGTCATTGTCTCCAGCCTTTGTACAACAGAAATTGAAGAAAGAAGCACTTTTAAATCCATGTAGGGAGTATTCAGCCTTACTAGCTCCATCTGCTTATTAATTTAAATGTGCCTGGTTTAATATGCATCTCTTGGGGAACTTTCATTATGTGAGTAGCTGTAGAAGCCAGCACAGCAATAACACAGGTGAGAGTGAAAAAACTTTGTAACAGCAGGGTGATAGGTAGAAATCTTGCTTGGTGTCTGCCTATACTCAGCTCAGACTTAGTTACTCCTATGAAACCTTCCTTTCATAACTTTTTAAAAAAAATCCATAGAGGATAAAATTAGTTGGAAAAATAGACCTATTTGGCAGATGAAGGTCCCACCTATCAAAATAATGTACATCTGTCCAGGACTTACAAGCCTAATTCCCCCAAATAGCTGCAGAATAGTCACCTGCTATTTTTAGACTTTGTGAACAGCCAAGGGAAAAATAGAAGTATACAGCTGGAACACAGCATATGTATCATTAACTAGAAAAGCTTGTTTTCAAAGAACATTTGCAAATCCATTTTACAGATTTTCTTTCCACCATCTGTAATAGCCTCCTTGTTCTTTTCTATCTGCTGAAGAACAGCTTATTCTCCAGGAGCCTGATCCTAGCAAGGACTGGTACTCCTCAAGCCGTACATGTAGCTATCACTGGTGGTTGATTCTCTCTGGAGCCACTGACAGCCAGGGATGCTAACTATCTTCCAGGGACGCTCAGCACTTCACAGGATGAGCCCTGAGCTGGAGGTTAAAAAGAGTCAATGCTGAGCATTAATGTCTTTCCTTATTAACAACACAGAGGAGTAAAATGAAAGGTATAGCACCACGCTGAAGTGAATAGTACGTCTGTATTCATGAGTATCTGAAGATGAAGGGCAATTTCAAAATTGAAGTTGTCAAAAAAACCTTAAAAATAGTCCCCAGTACAGGTACAGTACTTCTGTGCTAAAGTTAGCACCTTGATACTACAGAATAAACATAAAAAGTGAGAAACAAACTGCTATTACCTATTTCCACAGGAATGACAGCAGGCAGATCTTCCCTGCCAGCATCACAGCAGGTGAGGACATGCTGGGAACACTGGTGATTTTTTCCTGCCTAGTCACCTAGTCCTGTTCCTCCAGACCCCTCTTTCCCCCGCATCTTGTCCATACTGGGTAAGTGAGATATTTTTGCTTGTGGCAGGTGACAAATGCTAATCAGTTTTCAATACCGTGTTCTCTGGGCAGACCCAGATGGTCTCCAGATCCAACCAAAAGCCCAGATCACCACGAAGTGCATGGGGATGAGGCAGGTCCAAGGTCAAGCCAGGAAGTCAGTTTGCAAGTTGGGGCTTGGGTCAAGGGTGTCCATGGCCAGGCACAGGCATAGCTGAGCTGGAGACCAGCACTGTCCCCAACACGGCTTGGGCAGGGGCTAAAGGACCAGGGATGAGCTTACATAGAGCTCCTAGGCCCATGAGCAGAGTATGGGGAGAGACCCCAGGTGAGGCTGGTTAGGGTCATTAAGGCTTGTTTTGCCCTCAGGGCCCTGATGGCCCAGAGGAAACAGGCGACTGATGAAGGAAGAGCCTATTAACAAATTATTTTTGTCACCTTTGAAGAAATTCTGTAATAACATCCAGCTATATTGTTGCCATCTAATCATGAAAAAGGTACTAATTGTCAGCTGATAATGAAATGGTAACACAAATGTATTGAAGCAAATCTATGAACTGGCTCAGCGGACAGCCTCTAATTGTGGTGAAAAATGTAAATTCAATACTCGCATCAAGGGATACAGTCATGCACGTGGCAAAGTAAACAAGCATTGGACAGTTATTGACCATTCACGTATTTAATGTCATGGGAAATACCAGGATGGAGAGGAAGGGTGGTTGGAGGGCTACGTGCATATGCCTGGTGTTAACCTGTACCTGGCCTGAACCCAAATTCACAGGTGGCTTTGGCTGGTGATTTACAATCCAACTTACAAAAGCACTTAATCATCTAAGCAAGCATGAATAAAATTTGCAGTGAGGCTTAAACAGTTCCTTAAAAGCTAGGGATATATTTGTGTGGCTTCATATATTGAGGTAGGCTTAAGAACCCACATGCATCTATTCCGGAGTCGGGGTCACAGAGGCTGTAAAGCAGAGATGATGATGATGATGTTTATCCTCTTCCTGACACATGCTTCCCACAGCCTCACTGCCTGCTTTACGTCATCAGGGCACAGACCGTCACTCGTTGTATGTATATATATACATACACACACACACAGAAATATATAATCTAGAAAGACAGAAAGGGTGTGAGGCCAGTGTTGTAATCTGGCTGCCATGGCAATAGAAACTGTAATATTATTACTGTTGTTTTGATATTTATGTATGTGTGTGTATAAAAATAATAATAAAAAAATAAATATACCACCATTTAATCTTACAGTGCCTTAGATCTTAGTTATACATATCTGTGGGAAAGGAAGGCAAACCCTTCCATAAAGTGATGGGAGAAAGAGTTTGAAGCAGGACACGGAGGGCAGGTTCCTTCTGCTGCGATACAAATTAGGAAACCTTTGTTCTCTTTCAAACAGGAAAAATAAACAACTTAGAAGTGATTTTTTTTTACCTGAGCTGAAGAAAGGATTGAGTTTCTCTGCAAACCTGCTGGGATCTGAGGCTACCATGGGACCACAGGCATGTTTAACCTGATCAGTAAACCACCCCTGGCAGCTGACCAGCCATGCTCCAACCTGTCATACTCCAGCAAGAATAAAGTAGAACTTGTAGCCTCAGCAGGGGACATCTTCAAGCTTTGTAGATGCCTGTATTGCAGCATAACAACATTTTGTTACAGGTAACTTAAAACAGAGTCTTCCACAGAGGGAAGAATCATATTAGGCAAATATTTTTGCAGATTGTAGTGACAGCATGTAATAAATGTCACTTACATTTTACGAAAATTCCTCATCCAATATTTTTCACATTATATTTTGAGTGCAGGTGTTTATTCCTTAAAAACACCCCTCTGCGGTTGAATGCAGGACCTATGGGACTCTCACCAGAGTGTGTACCACAGATAATGTGATGGCACTTGGCAAGTTTCACTTCTTTGCCTTGGAGAAGTCAGTGTCTGAGGTGCACCTCAGTGCCTGGGAATAGTCTTGTACTGAAGTCCAGTGAGGGGCACTAGAAATCTACACATAACCAAATCAATATTCTTCCCAAAAGAATGAAAATACAGTTATCTTAGGGGTCAGTAAACTTATCTGGAGGACTGTTAAATCCAAACCACAGCACACTGCTGCATTAACTACCAAAGCGCCCGAGGCGGAGGGCCTGCAAGGATGGTGTGTTGCATCTGTATTTCAATCTACTCTGCACCGTACTTAATGGAAAACAGAGGTCCTTTTATGAAAAGCTGAGCACAGGTCTTACCAGTTGATGGGGGATGGACACGGGGGGGATTTATGTGGCAGAGCTCCTGCCTGTGAATCACGAAAGCCCAAGAGGATTAACGTTTCAGACTGAGAAATGTGCACAGCAGAGGGTCTTGGCCCTGGGTGGGGGAGTCCAGCAATTACTCACTCTTGCTGTTTTCTGGACACTACATGTGAGCAAGCAAAGCAGCAAACAAAACAAAACACATAAAACAAAATCAGTGGATTGATTCTAATTCTAGTGGTGTAAAGAGGTGCTTAATAAGAAAGTAGATGTGGAGTAAAACAAATGTACTGCACTATAAATGCCAACTAAATGGTATTGTTGTTCTGAATCAAAAGAAAGTATATTTATCTAAAACACACCAAGGCAGAGAGCTCCATATGTATTTGTGGTTGAGAAGCATACTTCCAGCCCCCGATTTAAATGGAATCTGAACCATTTCATCTGTTCTTTATACTGCCATCAGCCTGGGTTTCTAAAGGTATTTCCAGTGAGCATTAGTTTTCAGACACAGACATATGTATGATTTATTTATATGGGACCGAATCAGAAAATTTTTACTCCAAAACTAGAAAACAAGCCCTGGTCTCTACGGAAATTTTGTTTTCAGAATAATTACAAGGTTTCAAGAGTCAGTTCATTTAAATGCCTAATTTGTATTAGACAAATCCGGCTTTGTATAATATTGAGAGAATCATCTGGTTGGAATTAAAATTACTCTTTATGGTAAAGAGCTATCAAACCATCATTTGCATTTTCTAAAAAGGTATTTAACTATTTATTACACTGTTATGACTGCACAACATACCACATCTGAATCTTAGGAGATTTCACTGTACAGGCCAAAAAATTAGAGTGGAGGCAAATTTTTTAGAAGATGACATAATTAAAAAATGCATAAAAACGTATCTACTTCTAAGAGTAGGACAGTCAGTCCAGTCTCAGACATGGGGCACAAACTGGTTGCAAGATGGGTTGGAAAGTAATTTTTCTTTCCCTGCCATAAAAGGCTTTGCACGGTGCTCACCACAGAAAGCGAAGGGCAGTGTCTTCTTTTGAGGAACGAGATACTGCCCACTGCGGCATGAGCAGGCATTTGTGTCCTGGTTATGACTTGTTTTATGTGTCTCGTGTAGATATGCTTGGGGATATGCACGTGCAGGGAGTTAGCAAGTCCTCTCCTTGTGCAGTTCCGGGGTGGATAATCTCCAAATGCACACTGTTGTTTAGGGAATATAACAAGATGCTCCACTGAGAATATCTACCCTAGAAACACAGAACAGGGAACACGCAGAGCCAGCTTCGCCTTCACTGACCCGCTGGCCAGAAGATCTTGTGGGCTGCAGGATAAGGCACAGCTGCTTTGCTAAAGGAATAACTTGCTGCTGCCTGAACAAGCTGTGCCAGGAGGCACTGTACCTCGCTCCCTGCTTACTGCTGGGAAGAGCACAGCTCTCAACCATCCTTTTCCCACACATATTCATGCTTTGGTCCTGAACCAACTACTCCATCCTACCCAGTCCTGGTAAGAAATACAGTTCAGAATTATGCCATGCTCCTCTGAAGATTCAGTTTTCTCATTAGCTCTTGAATATACGTGTGATCTTTTTCACACCTGGCACTGGGCAATGCTGTCATGTTTTTTGTGTTTGTGATACAGCAGCAATTCTCCTTACTTATCCATTTCTCTTTTTTTTTTTTTCTTCTTCCATTCACATCTGTGGGAATGTGCTGCTCTAATTTAGTGACCTGAGTGGAGATATTAGAACAGTAGAAAAAAATAATTCAAAACCTCATTAAAATGACTCAGCTCCAAGCAGGTCTGGTAGTTATGAGAAGTATAAAACAAATGAAGGGGAAAATGCTGTTAAAATTGAAGAAATCAAAATCATGCTACCTCCTGTTTTTCCAACATTTCACAAAGATCATCCCCTCTCTAGCTCAGATTTCATCTATTTATAATAACTACCACAGCCAAAAACAAATTTTCAAACTTTTCTTTGTGTTTCCTTCACCACCCTAAGGTAATGCCTTTTCAAAACCTTCCCTGTGTTTACCAATCCACTATGATCAGAGAGGACGATGCTAAGAGATCATGGAGGCCTGTTGCTCCTGCTGGTAAGCAAAGCAGCTGTGCTTTTATAAAGTGTAAATCTGTGGCCAGCTCAGGCACTGGTCTTCATTCATTTCTTGGTAAATCGTCCCCCTTTTTTTAGAGGGCAAAATGGCAGTGCTGATCTCAGTTTTGGCAGAAGGAAAATATACAAGAAGTGTAGTTGTCTGGCTTCAAGGGTATGGTCACAGGCCCTACGAGCAGTTGTGAGACTGATCCCTGTCCATACTGCTGACAATGCAGACGTGCCTGGTACCCGTGGGCCAGCCTTGGGGACCTGCTGTCCCATACGGGCACAGAGTAAGAGGGATCTCACCTTTGGAGGGTCCAGCTGAGGGCTCGAGATAGATCACTTGGCGGGAGTCTACCTGACAAGAACCGTTTCTGAGCATGGTCCTGTCTCCTAGTATCAGTATAGTATACTGATAATGATCAGGATAGTTTTAATTGCCTATGGCTGAAAATCAGGCAAAGCTCATCAAATTTACAGAAAAGTTTTTGGGTTGTGGGTTTGTTTTTTTTTTCTATTTAGTGTAAATATAACAATTTCAGAGGCCAAACCAATTTTCCTAACTAGCTTTCTGCTGAGGGTACAAAGATGTTTGTACGTAGTTCTCCATGCTAGATGTATGTCCCCAAGCCTGTAGCACAAATGAGGTTATAATGACAATCTACACTTATTTCACATTTTACTTAAAATGTCACATAATTAAATTATTTCTTAAAGTTAATGTAGTCCTAGTGGGAGAGAATAAAAATTTCTTATTAATTTTATTAGGAGCTGATTAAATATTTACCAAATGCAGTTCTGACAAAGCTAATTAGAAATGCTATTTAAAAAAAACCAGATAAATGCTTATGAAATATTTAAATATCTGGAAGAAAACATTTCAAAGTTACATTTAAAAGTTACTTTCATAAAAAAGTGACATTTCAAAATCAAAGTAAAATCTCTTTAATTTACCTAATTAACACATTTCTCATGACCACCAAGACATTTGTAAGCATTTTGCTGTAAGAGCTTTGGAACGCTGGCTTTCCATGATGCTACAAGCCTCATATTTTCTGTAGAAAGCTGATATTTTTTTTACATACCATTTTCGTAACTGGTTCTAACTGCACTTGCTCAGATGAAAGTTAAATTCAGATCACAAAAATGCTCTCATGAAGCTACATTACTTTATTTACTAACACAGATCTAACCATGGACTAAAAACATTTACTGAGCCAAATCTTCTTTTTTAACACATTTGCCACCTCTCAAATGTCTTTATGAGCATCAATAACTCCATTTTCAAAGGCAGTTTTCCTGGAGGAAAGTGAATGCAAACACCACCATCATTCCTGTCCTCAGTCTTCTCCATACTCTTCCAGCAGCATCGGAGCAATGTGATTAGTACTGAAGCTTTTGCATTGCCAAATGGGAGGACATAGTCAGTTTTGGGATGGAAGCTACTTACAAGTTAGTTTATCTTGTATTCTGCCTTGAGAACTTTTAACTTTCTATATTCCCCCATGCCTGAAAATACTCCTCCTCCTATCAGGTGGAGAAACTATCATTCTGAGGGAATAATGTGTGTGCAAGGGGGTAGGGGAGCAGTGGAGTGCTATTCCCTATTCCCCTTCCAGAGTAATAGCTGTTCAGTTAAACTTTTCCTGGTACTTTGTATGAAGAGGTGAAAAATTAATTCTTCCTGTTCAGTGCATTGTGCAATTGAATAGTCTCCTTTTACTCTAAACATGGTTGCATGAAAGCAACCTCATCATTCAGCAGTGAGGAAATGCATCAGATCACATAACAGTCACCAAGAAGAGAGTAGGATGAGTTTCCAGGCTTTCTTGATTAAGGGTCAAACAGTCTTGCTTCTACAGCAGTCTTAGGGTTCCTACTATGGGATGTTCCTGAGGTCTTTTTGGTGAGTGAAGAGCAGTCAGGAAATTCCCTGGTGTCACTTTGGACAAAACTGATTACTTTGCCATCAGGCATTGTAGGGAGAAAGGTATTTTTAATCATGTGGTGTTTCATCTACAGTCATTGAAGAACAGTGTTAACTGGCCAGACTCTAGTTTATAAAGCTCATGGAGGTGCAGCGGTAGTCAGACATCCCACCACCCTCACGTGCACCCTTTTCTAAATCTCAGCTAAGCCCAGGGAAGTGGGGAGAGAAGGTGAATATTTTTGGAAAACAGTGCAAAAAATAGCCTGGCTACTTCAGAGAACAAGAAGGAAGAATATACTTGGTTTGCCCATTTGAAATATGCCCTAACAACCATTTCATAGGGAGGCCCTTTGAAGACGACGCTTGAAATTTGGCAGGGCTGCTTCCCTTTTACTTCCTTTGCTCTCTCCTGCATAGGGCAGTGATATGCATCTTACAGCTCCCAGGAAATTTCTCCCACATTTGGTTAGAGGCTTTGAAAAATCTCTCTGCACAGATACAACAAAACTTGTTAAGAGCTCAGAGAGTCTGTCTGCAGTGAAATGTTCCTACCTGGGTCTGCAGGGACAGAGCAGGACTTTCTCTTCAGCACCTTCTTTTTCTTTCGCAAGGGAGAAGGGGGCTCTGTGGCAGAGCCTCACAGGACTTAGGGCAATTTTGAACTGTGGTCCTGCCCTCACTCCCTTTACTTCGCCTTCTTCCTCTGCCAAGAGTGCAGAAAGGCACCAGAAGTTGAGCCCTGTGCACAGGCTCCAGCCTTTCTGAATGTAGGACAAGTACCTGTCTAGTTTTGTGTGTGACTTTATGCTGGGGTGAACACAGACTGGAGAGCAGAAATCTCCCCTCAGTGGTGCCCAGGTCATGCTCAAGAGAAACAGGACAGTAGCGAGGAAACTTGCAAGGGCAGAACAGGGCAAGGATGCAGAGAAACTGGGGAGAGATTGAGATTATAAACAGGAGGTAGAAGGCAGCAGAAGAGAAGAGAGCAAGAACTGAGTAATGGAGATGCTAAACTGCAAGAGAAAACCATGAACAGGAGATGAAAGAGAGGAGCAGGTAGCAGCAAAGGTAGATTAGAGCAGAGTGGGATGGAGGCAGGCTATAGAAACAGGGACTGAAGAATTTGCAGCCACTGGTGAACCCTGCCCTGCACAACCTTGAGCTGAACTCCAATAGCTGTGAGAAAAAAAGAAAAGATCACATATAATTTTGCCTGTGCTTTATTTTATAACTAAGCAAGCATGCTACTTGAGTAATTCAAGAATGGTCCCTGAAGAAAAGGAGTTACACAAATGAATAGGGGGAAGATACTGATTGTGTGACATTTACCAACTGTGACTATTATAAAACCAGAGCTGATAAAAGAATGAGAGGCGTAAGTAAAGAAAAAAAAAAGAATAAAAGGAAGATAGAAAACAATAGACTTAATGGAGGGAACAGAAATACAGGGAAGATAAGACGACAGAATGAAATTGGGAGATGAAAGAAAAGAAGATAACAATGAAGGAAAGTGCTAGAATAGTGTTTCTCAAACTTTCTGAAAGCATGGGTGTGCTTGGTCTCATCTGTCTCTGTATGACCTCCAGTTGGCTCAGACACCTGGTACAATATTTTAAGTGTAGGTAATTCTAAAGCTCTTGTAAACACTTTGCAACCTGTCCTTGAACCTGTGCTAACAATGGCAAGGATATTCATTAATGAGTTTATTAGCTTTTAGTCATACAGGTACATAAATGTACAAAAATAGTAGTGATGAGAGTAAAAAGAATATAAATAAATAAATAAAATCTCAGGCATGGAGGGCTGCAGAGTGTAGCTCATTCAGGCCCAGCCTACTAAATCCAGGAGTGCAAAGTGAATTAATTACAGCAAGGGCTCCCTAGCCATATTTTTTTCTCTAAAGTACAAGGTCATCGCCTGATCCTGGTCTGGCAAAGTAAACCCAATTTTCATTTCACCCATATTCATACAGTAAGGTGATTTCTGATACAGTCCACTTACTTAGCTTTAAAATAAGCATGCTGCAATCCTCCCTTCAACTCTTCTGGAAATCTCCTGGCAGCCTTCTATAATATGTGACCTCTTTGTACCACAGTGGCCTTCTTTCTTTTGCTTAAAGACCCAAAGTTTCTGAGCTGAGAAACATTATAATTTACATATTTGTGTCCTGCTGTCTTTGGTCTGTGAACTGCGGCTGTGTTTTGCTCAGTAATAAAAAATACAGGAGCCAGGACCTTGGAGCCAGGATCAGTAGGTAGATCTCACCCTTTACCTCATGGTGGGGCACCCTCAAGGAACTGAAAGATTTGGACTTGAATTTGTGTCCCTGACCAAAACTATGTATGCAAATTCTCAAACTTCTTCATTAAAATTGTAAAACAACTACTGGATTTTTTCAGCTGACAAAAACTCAGCACTGTGGTTTCACAACCAATTAAAATAACACAAATAATGAAATAGAAAGATGCTAATTGCATGTGACAAAAGTGGCTGTCTACGCATGCATTCTACATTAATGTTTCTTTCCTCTATTGAAAAAAAACCCATATTTAGCTCTTTTCACTAGGCAAATAAGAATAAAATTAAAAGCAAACTTTACTGCTTATCTGAAAATAAATATTAAATCTAGATATCAGCTTTCCTGGATGTAAATATTTTTTTTAATCTCAAGGGGCTCTTAAATGAAAGGATGTTTAACCAAGAATCAGTGGAAGCAAAAGGATCATTGATCAGCTGAGCTTTCCACTGTGAGCAAAATATCCCCCTTACTCCTTTAAGCCATAACAGGTAGGAGGGGACTAGTACCTGGCATCCACACAGCACCCAGAGTTTCTCAGCCAGCCTTCTTGTTTGAGGCAGTGAGGTTTTACTGGCATACGTGCACATACATACAGCACAGTAAAGTATGCTATTGAGTTGTTGTTTATAATAGGAGCCACTTACACTTGCCTGAGTACGTGCTTGACCATCACAGGCTGCGTGCAGAAAAGGCAGAGGTCTTGGCCCCACGTGCCTAAGAAGGTGGATTCAGTCACCTCCAGGATAGTGAGTGACAAGAGCCTGCCTGGTCATAGTGCCCACCACACAGGAGAGTGAAGGGGACATGGGGAGAATCAGCAGACACAGCCTCTTTCAGATTGGTCTTACATGAAGCACGCTGCTGCTCTGCTCTTCAGTTGTGCTAAAGCAGCAGCAAGAGGCTGACTGTCTTCTCATTCACATGCGATGCTGTGAAGGCCCCCAAAGAGAGAAGGATGAAAGTAGGGATGTAAATTGAACATCTGCTGGACCTGGTGTCTGTACTGGATTGCGTGACTGTGTAGCTTAGTGTGTATGACTATGCATGAAACCAGTCACTAACCAGACACTGCAAGAGATGTTAGCCCTTCTGGACCCCAGGTCAACAGAGGTCAATAGTCTTTACAATACAGGTTTACCAACCTTTTCATGTGCTTAGCTGCTGAGATGAGCCAGGCCTTCTCCTCCATGTTGTTAAGCAGAGTTGCCCAGCAGAGCTGAGCAATTCTCTTCATACGAGAAGCATTTTTGCTCTCCAGCCTTGATCCTAGTATCAGTGTGCCCCCTCGGCATTTGTATGTCTAGCAGCATAGCACTGTCAACATTCAGAGTTTCGTTTTATTTCTACATTGGGGAAAAAAATAGAGAAAATTCTTTTTACTGAATTTGCTCAACATTTTTCAGCTGTTGATGAGAAAGACATCATGAAAAAGGTGTCTGTATGAGATCAGGACAGCGAACATTAAGTGAAAAAGAAAAGGAATCTTTGTAACTTCCCACCCTGTGTTTTGCAGTCAATTCCAGTCAGTAAAACTAAAAACCAGACTATTAGTTTTGGCACTTTGTTTTTCCCTCTCCTCAGAACTCTTTAATTTTGGTGAGCAGAACAACTACATTGTGTTTTAAGAACAGGCTCAAGGCCAAAGCCCCTGACTTTCCATATAGCTGAAACGCTCCTGGAGCTGACTGCAGGTGACCTGATGGGAACATCTGTGGGGTGTCCCAGGGGACTCCCATGCATTAAGGGACACCTACCTACCTGTGACCCAGCGGTGCTATATAGCCATGAGTGAAACACAGACCTTTTAATTCCAGAAGTAAAGTATTAGAATAGGGCCTGATCCATAATGCATTGATACCTGCTGTTGCCTGTGCACTGACTGCAGTGGATGATGACTCAGGAAAAAGGAAAAAAAAAAGAAAAAAAGAAAGAAAAACTTTTACGTTATACATGCCACGACATCAATATTTTAAAAGGACTGGATAAATTGTTCAGATGCATGGCTCCTGGGCTGAGTCAGGCTTATAGCTCACTTTTTAAATTAAATCCTCTATTCGAAATGCACAGCAAAGCAATTCACTCATACTGAGGAGGGAAAGTCAGGTGTCTGTAGCTCACTCTCATCGTTGCAGCATTTAACCCTAGGTCTATATTTTGCACTATTATTTAAAAGTCTGTTTTTATTTTGCCACTGTGATCTCCCAGTTCCAGACAAACTGTGGTTGGGAGTTTGTGACCCCACAGCATGACTTCCTCACATTACTTACCAGAAACCTACCCGATCAGTATAGGAATTCAAACTAACCAGCTAAGAAGGGTGCAGTCTCCAATGTAAAGGATCACAGGAAGGCCAGGACAGAAAGGGCTCTAAACCAGCCCAAGGCTGACAGAGGAATTCTTCAGGATGGAGTCTGGGAATAAAAAAAAAAAAAAACCAGCTGCGTGTTTGCCCTTACAGATACACAGCAAGCAATTTCCATCCAACATCCCTTCTACCTTCTCTTTATGCAGTCCAAGTTTCTTATTCCTTCACATCTGAGGTAAGTTTGCTTGCCGGTGCGCACACCACAGAGGTCATTTGCAGAAGATTAACAGTCGCTGATGAAAGACCAGGAATTAATTGAAATGTTATCACTGAGCATCTCAGCCCATTCTTCCCTGGATTTAAATCAGTGCATTGCAGCCTGGTTATTGAAATACAGATTATCGAAAGGCTGCTTCCTTTGTGTATATGCATCACTGATTCACATTATAGAAACACAAAGCAGCTGCCATTGCTACTGCTGTATGAAATGCATGCACTTAAGTTTTCTGGACGAGGTGAAACCAGAAATTAGGTGATGGACATTTATCAGGCAAAGGATTTGTTACCAAGGCAAAACAGGTTTCAAATTAGTCTAATAGCCTGGAAAGAAAGGAATCTTTCTCTGAATACCCTGATTTTTTTCATGTTCCTGACACACTTTTCATGCTGTTGCTGATAATCTACAGGTATTTCATTAATCATTTCTATGTGCTGGTAATGTGACAGCCAAATGGATGTACTTGGACCTTTTCCTAGGAAACCTCTTAGAGATGGAAAGATGCAACAGCCAAGCTAGAGGCAAATGTGTGCAGCACTCTGACATTAGTTACGGAAACAGGGAACTTTCACATTAAAACAATATGCATGTTAAGCTGTCATGGTTTAACCTGGCAGGCAGCTAAACACCGCACAGCCATTCACTCACTTCCCCCCTCAATGGGATGGGGGAGGGAATCGAAAAAAAGGTAAAACTCATGGGTTGAGATAAAGACAATTTAATAAGACAGGAAAGGAAGGGAAAATAATAATGATGCTAAAAGAATACACAAAAGAAATTATACACAATACAGTTGCTCACAACCCACTGACCAATGTCCAGCCAGTTCCCGAGCAGCGGCTGCGCCCCCCTGGCCAACTTCCCTCGTTTTTTTTTGTTCAGCATGACGTCATATGGTATGGAATATCTCTTTGGCCAGTTTGGGTCAGCTGTCCTGGCTGTGCCCCCTCTCAGCTTCTTGTGCACCTCCAGCCTCCTTGCTGGCAGGGCAGTATGAGAAGCTGAAAAGTCCTTGACTTAGTGTAAGCACTGCTCAGCAACAACTAAAACATCAGTGTGTTATCAACATTATTCTCATCCTAAATACAAAACACAGCACTATACCAGCTACTAGGAAGAAAATTATCTCTAGCTCAGCCAAAACCAGGACATAAGCGAAATGAATAATACCAAATTTCAGAGTTACAGGAGAGAGGAGAGGACAAATAGCTTCAATACTCCCTCTCCCTCAAAAAATAAAACAAGCAAACATTCCCATAGTTGTTGCTTAAATAAACTAGCCACCAAAATTTGTCTCCTGGCCTAAATTTTGAATACCAGGAAAAACTATTTAGAGGTTTCAGTTCTATGTAGTGGTGAAAGCTCTTTAAGAAATAAAGATCTGTGGGCCTTGAATTCTGGGAGGTACTGGAGAGACAGGGTGAAATCAGCTAGCTAACAGCAGCTCTGAAGTTTTTTATTCCTCTTGTGAAAATAATATGCTTAACACATTTATTGGAGAAGGTGAGCTTGTGGGAATTTCCCACATTCCCTCAGCTAGAATATCAGCTGTCCCCTCCATCCATAAAACGGGGACAAAGTTATTATATTGCGCAAGGGACAGTTAAAGGTAGGTAATCTCTGCAAGAGCCCATATTATTCCAGTTCTGCTATTTTATCCATGAGAAGCACATCCTTGTAAAAGCTGTCAACTAGAAAGCTGTCACATGAGACACAGCAGGCAACTGCCTGCCCAGAAATGGCTTTTGTCCATGCATGCATGGATCCTTTATGTTCTGTAACAGAAAAGGCCATACATTGGGTTTGTTTCTACGGACCAGCTTCTACATAGTGCTGGTAAGCAGGTCAAGTAAGTAACTGTTGCATTTGTACCATTTATTTCCTAGAAGTTCTGAAAAGAAATGCGGTTACTTTCTCAAAACAGGTGGGTACTAAATGAGGTCCCCTAAAGACTAGAAAACTTAAGCCCTGGTCAACCTGCATAGTTTGCATTTCTAAGCCCTTGGGACACAGACTGTGCAATGAGAGATGTGGAAAGGACTCCCAGCAACACTGGTCCTAAAGTCCCTTAAAATATTTTTGGAAACTCATGGTATCAGCCATCTCTGGCAGAGGAAACTTACCAGTAGAGACAGTGACCTGATGTTTCAGCTCTGGACAGGAGAGACAAAATGAGGTGTTTTAACTCTTTTCCATTATGAAACCTGAGAACAGGTGCTAAGAGTTAAAAACTCAGTGCAGGGAATTACAACTCTGTTTCTTTGAAAATCCAGCCCAGCCTGCTCCTAAAACATCTGACCCTACAGCGCTTACGAGGTGTTAGAAAATGTATGTGAAACAGGAGGAAATTGGAAGATCAAGAATAAAGTCAGAAACATGGCCCAGATGAATTCACAAATACAGTATTACTTGGCTATAATTCAAAATTTTACATTCAGTCAGGCTGGCCCTTAAATGACAACTGTAATTGACTAGCATGTCAATATTATCTTTGTAGAGTTTTTAGTCAACCTTTTTTTAATTTTTACAACCAGTTATTAATTATAAGGCTTTAAATAGAGCAAGTGGCACAAGTTCTTAACAGCACAAAGCTGTAGCTGAATATAATTTAATAAATTATTATTATTATTATTTTTATTTCCATGAAAAGGCCCCAATCCTGAAACTGCTTCTATAGGTGGATTAAGGCAATCTGAGGCCCTAGACACAGCATAAAACTGGATATGGTCCCACCTCCCTACTGTAGCCTTTCCTTTCTTTCTTTTGTAGTGACCATTCTTTATCTGTGAGGCTCTTGAGGAGGGCCAACCACACTTCTGTTTGGATCGATTTGCTTTACACCTCTTAACCAGGTGGATCTCCATCAGTATCACATGTTTCAGGCTTGTGACCTAAACCCACAGGGCTAGATCTCCAGCACATTCTGAATAGCTACTGCCCAAATCCAGCTCCTTTTAATGACAGGACAGTTATTTTCTGTGACCAGCATCAAGAATTGGCATCAATATTTGAGTTAAGGCAGAACCAGCTGAGATCATAGCCTGAAGTTTCTAGTTATGTATTAAGTCATTGCCTTGAAGAATTTAGAAGCAAAAGAACAACATAGATAAAAGCCAGGAAAAAAAGAAATATCAGTATTCACATTTATTAATATTAATCAAAAATGAAAACTAAGACTGGGCCTAAACTTTGGACATTTTATTTTTGATAGGTCTCCTTCAAAAGGGATGTCTCTGTGAACTAAGGAACCAGTAGAATAGCCACAGGAAGGAGGAAGTATGTTATAAAAGCAAGCAGGACTTTATGTTTTTTATCGAGGACATGCATGATTGTGAAAACTGGATCCAAAACCCCTATAAAACTTGCAGATCATCTTATTCAAAATATTTAACTGCACAGACAAGGCTGATGTCAAACATTAACTTCTCAGTGATGGGTACAAACTTTGGAAATTATCTGACATCTTGGTTACAGGTATAAAGAATTTAGATAAATGGTCCAATTTCTTCCATGATCAGTCTCTATAGTTTTTTATTGTGGATCTTTCAGTCAGGCCACTGGTATCTTTGCTGTTTGCTGAAACCAATGGGATTTTTGCTTGCACCAGAAATTTAGGAACCAAACAGAAAGGAAAAGAATTCATTGCCACAGGATTTAGCAAGCACACTTGCTAAGACCCAGGACTATAGCAAATACTAGACATCTTAAAAAAATTTTTAAAGAACATTTTATCTATGCTCTCTGTACAAGTGACTTTTTTTTTACACTAATAACATAGAGATGTTTTCCTGACCATCACTGTTCAGAATTGAGCTAATATCCTCAGAAGTCAGAGATACGTGGCACCTCACCATTAATCCACTGAGTCATCCTGCTGGTTTATACCTGATCGTCTCTAACAGTTTCTGTGATAATCTCCGGTGTGTTTTGCAATGCCAGAACACCAAAAGACCACTCCCAGAGATCTGTTAAACCAGAGTGTTACATCCGTAGTCGCTCAGTTCCCCTCCTCTTCCCACTAACTCACAAACAAAAAAATGCAAGCAGCACCTAGCTCGTGACATGCTTTGGCATGTGAGGGGATTATTTTTCATTCTTGACCATTTAGCTGCTGATTCCACAACACAGGATATATGATCAGGAGACAGACAGGCATACAGGCATCTACACAAAAATCCTGAATGGTAAAAAAAGACATGCTAAGCACCTCAATGTGCATAAAAGGTAGGCAGCAATTTCAGGCCATCTAACACACACTCCCCTCAAAACCTGTCACAAATATTCCCACTGAATTATCCATTCAATTTATTCAAGTGAATAAACACTCCCTATTGAAAAGGGAACCACAGTTCAGACTTTTTTGTTTATGATTAGTCCTCAGGCTACATTTAACTTGCTTGAATGTATTTTGTGTTTCAATGCCGGACTGAAGAATTTCTGTAGGTGGCTCTTTATGCCTACTTTTCTCATTAGTGCTTTGTTGTGACTCCTTAGCATTCACAGTATGAAATGTGTTGATCCATATAAAGGTCAGAACTACATTTTTTCCTTTCCATGTCCCGAAGTCTTGAGTCTAATTTTTAGTTCCAGGTTTATGGGAGTAATGCTTATTCACTTCTGCTTCAGAGTCCTTATTCTGTACAGCCCAGATCTTGTGTGCTTAAAATTCACTGTTTTTATGAAGCTGCTAGCCATTCCAGAAATATTTCCAGAAATATATCTAGAAAGCAAAAGTAAAAAAGAATCATAAATGTATAGGCAACCTTTATATCCCTCTTTACAAATCTGCATTTCCTGCTCAGGCTTTGGGCACAGGCTCTGCGAAATGAGGGGATTTTATTCCTTTATTCTTCCCCTTAACCTGCAATAGGTAGGAAAAGCTCACTTTTCCCCAGGCATTGGTTAACAGGACACATACCAGCAAAGTGGGACTGTAATTTGCTGCTTCTCTTAAGCCATCAGGAGATGTTAATACATTTGTAGCCCCATAAAATTAAGGAAGTCTGTACACAGTTAGCTCACTTCTATATATACTTCCCTCACTCATCATCCACAGATGGCAAGTTTGAGATGACAAACATAGTGGCTCAGTGTTTTTACTATGTTTACCTAAAGCATGTATTTTTAATAATATACTACATTCCATGTTTCTTTACAGCTTTCACATTCAGGAAGGAAGAATTTTTTTACCACCTGACTAGAGCAAGTATTTCATTTGCCCGCCAATATGGGGCATGCATATCAAAATGGAGCTGAGGAATATAGAAGTAAGGATCAACAAATGGTGAAATAATGTACCAAAGCTTGTCAAGTATAAACTTAATACACATTTTACATGAACTACATTTGTGTGATAAAGTCTGTATTGCTCATGAGTATCAGAAGGTCTATACATAATGAGATGGGCCTTTTTCTGTTAGATTTATAATGCTGCTCTGTAATGGTGGTGAGCAGAAGAGTATGGCCACTTCTTTCCACACTGCTTCACAGCTCTGGACTTTTCATTTTTTGCTTTTCTTTTACCGGAATGGTGTCTTAGAGAGCAGAGGTCCTTGAAGTTTCAACAGGAGGAGTGGTCCTACAGATAAATCACAACATTAGGAACCAGTATTCCTGTGGGCTCTTGACCTTGCTATATCCCTGTTTTCTTTAATTTAAATAGAGCTGAAAATACCTTTTCTAGACATCTATACATAAAAAGCGATAAGCCTTCCTAAACACCAACTGTAATACATTCAAATACTAAATGTGGATGGGCAGCATTTCATAAGCAGTGGGACTGATAAAGCTGTGAATTTATGTTATCTCCCACAACCCACACCTTTTATAGTACTCCCATGTTCCCAAGCCCAGCTTTCTTTTATAGCCTGTACTAATCCACTCCTGTCCGAGAACTTTGTGTTTAAGGCTTGGCAAACCAAAGGGTGCACACTGGCTGCTCAGCTGGTTGCTGCCTCTCAGAATGGGTAAGGGGCAGAATTCTCGCTTTTCTACCAATAGCATTACTACTGCTAGTATCTGTCCCCTCAGCCTGCTATCCATACTCACACAGCTACTGGGAATTTAATATCTTTCAGCTATCTGAATCATAGCCAGAATCCAATAGCTTCAAAAACTATTGGGAGGAGTGAAAGACACATGGGTTAGGAAAACAACAAAATATACAGGGGATACCTCCTTTGTGGACAGTCAGTTTTCAAATTTAAATACCAACAATGAGAATACACATGTAGAGTAATTCTCATCACAAAAAGTTTTATGAATTAATAATAGAGATCATTTCATACTCTTCCAAAGTGCAGCCTTTGGAACAAAGCTGTAATTCAATAAAGCACATCAATATCACTAAATAGTCTTAGGACAGGGAAAGAAAAGGGATTCTGCAGGCAGCACAATCACCAGTAAGACACAAATTAAAATTCTGTACTGAACAGAAAAGTCTTTTAAAAAATGTAGTGCAATACAAAAATATCACCAGGTTAGATAACACCTGAGCTGGATAGATTCACAGTCTCACAGCCTCTCTTAGGACGTCCTTCCTTACGTAAGGGACTTTATCTTTTACGGACAGTCCAGCTGAAGATGTTGGGAATATCCACATGACCAATCATCAGCACTTTCTGTGCAGAAGAATCTAAATTGGAAATGGATAATCTGTTCTGTTGAGGCCAGTCCTTGTGCATAGTTTACCCCTTTCTCCCCTGCCTGTCCCTCTCCATGGCACTGAAGGGCCTCCCTATGCTCATTCACCAAGCCTTTATCTTCTTTGTCAAAGCTGTTTGCCCAAGTTTGCCGTTTTCCTTTGAGAAAGCCAGTTTTCATTTGTTTTATTTAAATAAATAGACGGGGGTGGGGAGGGGGATGTAGTATCCCAGGATGTGGGGGAACACACAGATCTGAGAGAATGTGAGAGACTGCAAGGACTACTTGATTATAGATTATATGATGTGGAATAAAGGGTGAGGGAAAGAAGAGAGGTTCAAAGAAAAAAGCTGAAATTGAACAGTGCCTGGCTTTGAAAGCTAGGAGAAGTAGTATACTTTGAGGATGAAAGTGGAAAATTTATTCATTAATTTATGTCTTTGAGAATTTTTATAAACTAGCTCTTATGAAAGCACCATGGATCCTCTAGCCACAGAGGAACAGGACCACAGATTGATGTGCTAGCCAAAAACAGTGTTCCCTGCACTCCCAGGTCACACACACTGAAGTGGATTATTGATTCATTGATCCCTGAAAGGGTAGCGAATTGGTAACAGACATTTCTTGGAGGTTCCTACCCAAGCACTGATGCCATCCATGGCTGCTTAATCTGTAAGACTTGATAGATTTGCAGCACAGGGCGAGACAACTTGCAAGCCATCTTACTAACTTCTATGATTCTGTACTTTTTTTACTGTGCTGCTACAAAAGTCTCTGCTGCTGAAATTGAGTCAAATACAATTTATCTGAGAAGTCCTGGGTTCAAACTGATGAATTCTACCAAGCTGCACAGGTTCAGGGAGCCTGGAGATTTTGAAACTTCACTCTGGCTTTAAAGTGTTAATCGGTGACTATGGCAAAAATGAGCCATTCAAAACCACAGAAAATTTCTTGGGTCCAGTTTATGAGTTACACTCCCAACCTCCTTAGATCCCAAAGGCACTATGTTACTAAATGTGAATTATATTTACGGCAAACAGAGGCTCCAAGAAATCATTCTCAGTCTTCCAAAGCAATTTTCCAGCCTCTAGTTTTTGGTGTAAAATCGTTACATGTTTCTTCCTCTCATGTATGTAGTAATTTGAAGGGAGTGTGGCTGCTGCAGGAAATTAATCAGAGGAGGTGGCTGAACTTCACTTCCAAATCATTAGTTGAGACTGATAGAATCGGTCACAGGGGTCAGTGGAGTAAGCGACAGCTGTACAGCTGTGAGCCACAATGACAGGAATCCACCTTCAAATTTTTGTTTGTTTGTTTTTTAAAGGGCTGAAAAGAGATTCAGAGGACTTCAAAATTCTGGCTTGCTGTCTAATGCTTACAGGCTCTATTAGCATCATTCTTCCCTGTGCTTTATCACTGATTATATTGCAGATGATCTCAGAAGCAAAGACCTTTCCATCCCCTGCCAATAGCAGCCTGGTGGCCTGAACTCTCTTTTCTCTGACTCATGTAATATTCAGAGGAAAGACACTTCAGCACTTTATCACCTTTCTTTCTCCTGCCTCTGAAATATGGGGCTGCAATAAACATATGCACACATGCAGACCTACATCATGGAAGAGCATGAGAACAAACCATAAGTACTGGAAAAACTTCTCTTTTGAGCTGCAAAGGACCTAAACTGAAATCTCAAAAGTACACTTGAAGATGGAGATCGCTTAAAATTTTTCTAGTCCCCCAGTCAAACCAAAGTCATCAATATGCCATCCTCTGAACACTCCCTTTCCCAGAGGTTGTGTCATATAACACAAATCAAAAATTTTATTGTTCAAAAACTTTCACCAGTGAGTTTTACATTTCTGTATTGAAACCAGTATACATAGGGCAATGATATCAGTGGGACTGTCAGGTCAATGCTAATGCTTTGGGAAATCTTGCTAATGAGACGCACATTAGCTAATTGAAAATTCCCCATTTATAAATGAAAAATAAGATTCTACATCTGAAGTTTCATCTGGACAAAATTAGTTTTGCCACGCTAAAAACAGTGTTAAAACCTTTCTATCTGTTGAACCACTTCATTTTCTTTCCTTACAAAAATATTATCTCAGATCTACACAGACAGGCTTTTCTTTCTGAAGTCTTCCATATCTTGGTTGCTTAATTTTGGATATATTTCTGAGATTACTAAACTCAGATGCCCCTTGCCCACTGCCTTTAAAGTAAAAGGAACACATGGCAGTCTAGATCTCCTTTCTAATATATAGGGGTGTCTTTAGATGTTAACCACCAGTGCATTTGATTCCTATACTAAATGACCCATTTTAAATGCTCTTTATCTTTGACTTTCCTTTTTTTTTCTTTTCTGCTACAATACAATCTATAAAAATACAATACTTGCAAAATGTGTGAAATTGTTCCTCTGCAAGTAACATATATTTAAATTAAACATCAAAAGGACTTGTACCTCTGCTTAGCTAAACAATATTAAATTGCCATACACCAAGTCAAAAATATGTTCATGCTCTGGATTTGTTATGTTTTCTGTACATATGGGAAGGAATATTTTTTCTCCTGTTTTCCTTTTACTTTTGGGGAGAACAGGGGAAGAATTTCTGGGTTTTTTTCAGAACATGGCCTGAAGAAATCACTGCTGTTGCAGTTTAGTATACTCTTTTTGCAATCCCAGGAAAAGCTACTTTTTTTTTTTTTAAACCATTATGGAACACTGAAGTTCACATATTGCTAGTAAAACTGATATTAACATTTTTTTCAGAACACTGATTCAGTCTTACATCCAATCTGGCTTGGTCACTCAGCCCAACCTCTTGAAAACAGACATGTCCTGGTCAGCAATATGGATTTCTTATGATCCTGTTACCAAAAGAAAACAAATTAAGACCTAAGTTCTGCTTGAAGTCTGCATAAACGATGGTGGCTTTCATTCACCCAACAACTAAACGCAGGTAACAAGGAAGAATTATATACACTGGAGCTGGATAACAAGTTTGACCCTGAAAATTTAGTCGGAAAGAAGAATGAGGGGAAACAAAATCATATGATAATCTGGGTGGAATTCAGCAAATAGTTCTGATTTAAAAGCAGAAAGAATATACTTTTTATGAACATATTCATTTCCTAAAGAAAACTCTTATTTTTAAGAAGCCTTTGTTATTTTAAGATGAAAAGAAACAGGCAAATAGGAAGGGAAAATAAGGCTTAGAAGTAAAATATTTGGGTTAACCGAAGTGATGTATTTTTATAACTTAATCCAAGAGAAAGCATTTCAGAAGTCTTTTCTTTTTCAAGATTTTCCAGGCAGGAGTGAGGGTAGTCATTAATTGCACATCATTATTCTGTCAGTGCTGGAGTCAAAGGCAAAATAGTTCTTACAGACATACCCAGATTTAATGCATATACCAAGAGGAACAGAACTGCAGCAGCAGGGAGCTCAGGCTAGACTACAAAAGCTGTTGGAATGGGAAGGTGGATTACACAGCCCACGCTGAGCACCACACTGCTGCACAGCTCTGCGGCTCTCAGTACTGCACTCCAGCGTAGCTGCAGCCTAGGGACGGGACAGGACAGGACTGTTTACTTTTACCTGAAACAATAGTCTGAGAGCAATAAACTATTCTTCAACAAGCCTAGGTACAAAAGACTTACCCAGATGTTTTTCCTCTGCTTGGGCTCTGGATAGTCTTTCTTTCTTCCTCCAAATCACCATTTATATCAATTTTCTTTTCTAGCTTCTCAACTTCTATACTGGCTTTCTTTTCATGACTCCACTCATCACCTTCTAATAAAAAAAACAATAAACTGCTTGTGTGAGAAACACAACATATTTAAAGGGAGGCTCACAGCTGTTTTTCTTCAGGTGCCTAAGTCAACCTGCTTAGATTAGGGTACTAGGTACCATCAGTTTTTTCTGTAATAGATGCAGAGAGCTAGAGTCTTCCAGGGGATAATTCAGCACACCCAGGTGAGGATCCCTCCCCTAGCTACAGTGAGAGTCTGGGAACTGAAGTTGGATGTTGAACTTATGTCATTGACTTAGTTATAATTAAACTACTTTAAGGCAACGGGGGGGGGGGGGGGGGGGGGGGGGGGGGGAGGCATATCACTGTCATTTTTTTAATGTAAATGATCACTAGTACTTCCTAACATCTTTTTTTCTTATTTTTATAGTTTATATGGTTGGTAGGTACATGATGACATCTGTGTAATATAAACATACAGTATCACTTTTATATGCTTCGATGTAAACCTTGTACATTGGCTTATCTGTAAATCTTCCCAGACAGCTTTGAAAGTACATTCTACTTGCTGAGGATTAGTAATAACAGATTGCCAAAGCGGTCTGAAATTAAAACCAGCACGGATTATAGTGATTTATAGTGTACCTGCCACTTGTACCTGTCATGAATAAAAATGTAAGACTTCTATCACCAGTCTCTCCTGCGACATGCAAAGGCAGTTCAGTGTTAGCTACAGAGGGAGAGGTTGCAGCACAGGCAGAGAAGGAAGCAGTTTGGTGTTCTTCTTATGACCACCCACTCACAGATACATTAGTTGATGTGATAAATAAACATTGTAGCTCAAGCAACCAAATCTTTATAAGGGAAGCCAATGTCTTTTTTACTTCTGGGTTTTTTTTGATTCAAATGCCCAGTTAAAATTGTAAAAGCTTCTATGGTTCCTAGAGCCAGTTACAAATTCATTGTCCTAAAATTCTGAAGCAAAACAGGTGAACAAGCTTAAAAGGATTGTGAATTATTCACCTGTTTACCCAAACAGCTCTAATAAACATTTTAGGATGTACAGCGTATTTGAACAGTGCAAGTCGGAGTGAGAAGAAGCCTTATGGAAGGAGTTAAGTGTTTGGGCAAGAAGGGGCTCCCCATGTTGGTGGGAACCAAGATGTCTATTCCTACTTTACAAGGAAGGACCTGACTGCAGCTGGACCTAGTTATTGCAGAAGCTTAGGAAAGAAAGGGCAAAATTTACTGCTGCCAATTCTGAAAACACGTAGAGCGCTCTAAAAAGATGTATTGCAGAGATGACAGCTACTCCCTCTTTTCTATAACTTTTCCCATTCATGTATGCAAGCGCTTTTTGTATTGTGGAGTGGAAGCACCAATGTACAGCAAAGAATCAAACTACTGAAGCCCTCATGTTGCTGTGGAGTCATTACGGGGCTTTATGGAAGACAGCTCAAGCCACTAGCTGGAGAAAATATCAGACCCTTCACAGATTAAGGCTATGGTTATTTTTTTTTTTTTACTTGTTTTCACCTAACTGGTGAAAGCTCTTGCAGAAGAGTAGAATCTGCCTTTCCTCCTCAATTAAATTTTTACTCTTATTAAGTCTATGTGATGCTAGGAAGCACTTGTGGAATGTGATTTGCTTTGCAGATCCAAGTACATAGTTGCTTTCTCATTGCAAGGAATAACATTTACTGCCACAAAATAAGTCACATTGACAAGTCAGGAGAATGCAAAAGAAAATATTTCCAGTGAGTCAGAGCTTTTTCTTGTGTTATTGGGCTCAATGCCCAGTGATGCCAGCTTGTACCAGTGGAGGACAGCATCAGTTTATCGTGAATATTAGACAGTTACCTTTCTATGCTACCAGTAGTTCACCATTCTGCTACCCTCTACATACATATTTGCGCCAGGAACGATGAGTGCAAAATGTTTTCCAAATTGGTTATACCTACTCCTATTCAGTGAAAAGATGACACAGGTTACATAGTTATGGTAAATCTAAATCACTGCCTTTAAAGTTAACTTTTGAATTCTTCATTTATTTAAGCTGGCAAGAAATCAATCCCTAATAATTTTTCAGTTATTTTTCCCCAACCTCATATTTCTCCTTTTATCTAAATCTCCAGTTTGGCTTCCTAATAACTAGTAAGTTATGACAAATACGTTAAAGCATTATGCTCATCTACAATATGTGTGAAAAAGGTACTCATAATCTCTTGGGTTATATGTTTTAGAATCTCAATTTAAATGCAGATTTTTAAGTCCCCAGTTAAGCATTCAGGAGGTATGTCTCTCACTTGATTAAAATACCAATAGTGAAAATATTTTGGATTTAACATTTTCTTCCACAGAGTGAACATATTTAATAGAGAGTCCCCAAGAGGATAAAGTTTAATGGATGATTTTTTTTTCCAGGGAATTTTCAGGTAATGCAGTGATTCTCCAGGTAGGCTTATTTCAATATAACAGAATTCCAATGTACTTATTCACAAAGGAGTTAATACATTTCAGCTAATGCCTACGTAATTTTTCCTTTTGTCATTTAAATTAATATTTACCTGTACAATAACTCTTAACCAACAAGAGTTCCTGCCGGAGATGAAAAGTCCAAAATTGCAATTTTCCATATTGTACCTTGACTATGTTTCACACAGCCCTGGAGCTAAAGAAGGTGTTTGTATTGACTAAGTTGAGACATATTATTTGGCTGGCTAAGTGTAAATGCTAGTCTTTATAGGCCTACTCTACAACGGATTGGGAATGGTAGCCTCTTTCAGAGCCGGAACCAATTTTAGGAAGCTTAGGCAGGCCAGACAGGTAACTTAACTGGATAAGGTGGGTTCATCTGACACTTAAGACAGCATCTTCCAGGCATGCCTTTGCTGCATTGAATACATGTATATATCCCAAACGATATCAAACGACTCCCATAAGGCAAGTAAGTGCTTAACTATTTGCAGATTTGTGGTTTTGGATTTTAAAAACATCCCCAAAAATATTTAATAGAAACTGGAGTTAAATACAGCTTCATTTCAGAAAGCTGTATAACAGTTATGAGACCCCAAGGAAAGACTCTACAGCAAGACTGAAAATTTATCACTGTTAATTCTTGTTTTAGCAATTGTATTAAGCTCTAAAGCAACCTTGAAATCAAATGCCTTTCATACAGTGGATTGCCTGAGCTGATCTACAGATCATGGAAAGAAGCCAAGCTAATGTGGATTTTATTTCTTTTATCTTTAAAGCCTAATGAAGGGACACACTGAAAATAACAAAAATCCGTCTTTTAGCACACGTTTCCCTGCAGCCGTCATAAGTGGGCTGATAAGAAGCAGAGGGCTTTTGCATGATGACCTGAGTGTGTCAGGAGCTATACAGATGTGTCTCGGAGTAGGAAGGCTTCCTTCCCTCTCCATTTGGCTGTGCTCAGTCTCAGACTAGCCCACCAAAGGACTGCTGCTCTTGCACAGTACAGCAACCAGGAGCAGCAGTGATGGACCCAGATCACCGTGCAAAGCCAATTATTCGGACAACATGAATTTGCTCCTGGCCCCAGAGAAACAAATTTAAGGCAAGATAGGAGAAATGGCTGCTGACAGACATGGATGCATAACAACATATGAGGCAATATCACTCAGCATGATGATCAAAAGGGAAGGCGTGTCAGCAGAAAAACGTTCCTCTAGTCTTCCTGAGGCCAGGGGCATTTCCGTGAGGAGGCTGAGGGAGATAATGAGACATTCTGAGATGCTTACAAAGAGCTCCTCTTGAATTTGATGTTTGGCTCCACTAGTCCTCCTAACACATTGCATTTGCTCAGTGCAGTTCTCTAGTTCTTTTTTTTTGTGTGTCTTAAGTGGATGAGTAAATAGTAAACGTTATAGGTTTAGAAAGAATACAAACCCTCCAACATCAATAACTTTACTTCAAAGACAGTTCCAGGGAACTCCAGACCATAGCAATGAATATGACATGCAGCCTCATCTTAGTCCTTCTGAGAAGGAGTCATGTATCCATCTTGGACTCTACCTCGAATGACTCATCAGCAGTGGAAGTCCTCATCGACATTAATCGTAGGATGCCCAGACCATCCTTCCTCTATCTCTCACTGTCGCTAACTCTATTTCTGCCCATCTGGGGCAGCTATCTAATACATTTAAGCCTTCGCATCTGTGGTAGAGAATATTTTTTGTTCTATTTTTTTAACCCCACTGATGATGACCAGTAATGCCATAAAAGTCACAACAGTCAGGGCCACATCCAGCCATCTTATCTCAGTTCATATTTTCCTACTTCTTAAATATTTCCTGATATAGCATGCACTTTTTTCAGAAGTGTTCTGGAATTTGGTTTTTTCCTTCTCATATGGTGATTTATTACTCTGTAGAACTTTCAGGCTTATTCTTTCATGTGTCCACGTTATTTAATTGCTAGGCTTGTTAGAAGTATTTTTCCTTGTAAGCCCTAGTTCATGTTTCAAAATTGCTTTCAACTTCCAGATTCAACCTGATATTGTTGTAATAGTTTGCCTAAAAAAAAAAATCTCTAACATTCTCCTACACATCAGCTCCTGGCATAAAACTAAGAACTAAACTAAAAAAATTTTGACTTTCTTCACTTCTAACCTTACCTAAACCCCACTCTCAAATGTCTCACAGTTCAGCCTCAGTATCACACTACCTGAGAGTAATATGCTGTTACAAGGATGACTTGTGTGGGAAGCAACATCAGCCTTGTTTAATCTTGTTTGCTGTAGTGTGAGCTAGTCCCCAGGAGGTGCCAAGCACATCTGGATTCCACTGCAGTCACCCATAAATGCAGGTGCCCTGCAGTTATTCTGATTTTTAGGATCTGATTCTGCTGTCGCATTAATGCTTCCTTTTCTTGAGATTGGGGAAAGGATGTTTCCAAATCCTGCCCTAGGATTTCATGCCTGCTCAGGTGTTTGCCTGTGATTTTTCATTCCTATTAACGTTAATCTTTTCTTTCTCTGTTTTCCAACTTCATCTGAAACACGTAACGATTTTAATAGAAATCACTAGGTACAGTGGCTTTAGATGATTAGAAACTCTTCATAATGCAGTATGTTAATCTTCTTTGAAAACAGCAATTCGGGCTCCATGCAAGTATGAAATTGTGAAAAACAAAGGAGGAAGGAGGAGTTTAATCACACCGCAGAGAATTATTTTACAGTGCAGCATGCTGTGTTTAAACAGTAATAATACAAACTTATAAAAGTGAAGATCAATTTTTTCTCCCCCTCTATTGTGTCAATTCTAGTAGGTTTTCTTTATCAATAATTGTGGGTTGTTGTTGGAGGGGGGTATTATTCTGAGACTAAGAAGTCTCCACCTTATTCCTAGCCCAGAAACTCCATGGGAACCAGTTGACATGTACTGCTGTGTGGCTTACGTTTGTGTAGACATAGACAATCAGAAAGAGTAAATCTGACCAGATCATGCTCCGAACTCTGAAAGTCCTTTTTGTATTGTTTTCAGGGTGGAAGACTGGATAGCAGAATGAATTCTCCAGATGCTGGGGAAAAAATATCAGCAATACTTTATTAACACTGCTTACAGGTCTTTCAGCTGAATGCTACTAATCTTGCTAAACCTTTGGAGTGGTCAGCAAGACCAGGTAAACAACCATCACTAGTTACAGAAAAGGGAGAAAAATAACTCACAACACCTCAACTCCTTTTTACATCCCATCCCTGAATCACTCAATATTTTTGAGCAATTTTTAAACAGTTTCATCTCTGCTTTTATGAGACTAAGGGGTGATTTTATTGAGTCTACTTTTATGTGCAACATCCTCTTTTCAACTACAAGCATTCAAGTTCTTCTACCTGCCTAAGGTCCGCTGAAGTCCTGCTGACCAAAATAAGCTCTACATGGCTTAAAGAATCAGATGAGAAGGTAGCCCTTTCTCCTTTTCTGTATTGTGGCTTTCCTAATATTTTCTATTTCTGTAGCACTCAAGTTCTAACACAATCTAGGAGATGTGTATGTATCTTCTGTGTGGTTTCTCATATTCCAATGTTACTTTACTCTGTCCTGTCACTTGAGCTACTGTAGCTTGCTGCCAAGGGCAAAGATGAAACGTATGGCAAACATTGTGTTCCCAGAAGCCTTCTGGATTTTCCAGACAGCCTGCCAAGCACAGCGGCTTGTGTAAACTGACTTTGTACTGGATTCTAACTGCAATAAAATCTTCAGGTTTCAAAACTCTCTGGAAAGTGGGACTGTAACATTTCTCTGGAATGCTCCTTCCCAAGACTTTTTAAAACAAAAGCCAAGACCTTCATATAATCACAAAAGCCATCTTCCTTTTCAGTAAGTCACAAGCCTGTCATTTGTCATTGCATCAGAAAATGCTGAAAGTGTGGGTACTAATAGTGCAAAAAAAGGGGACCACAAATGTACTCAAGAAATATTTACTTATTAGGAAAACTCCAGGAGTATGGATACCTTAGCTACTTTAATCTTCTACAATTTTTAATCATTCAGGTTGTAAACACATGATTTAACCTTCTGGTGCCTTTTACATCAGTCGCTCCATCATTGTGCAATGATTAGGTGACCCAGCTGGAATTCAGGAGAGCTAGTATTATTTTTTCCCTGATACATCCATGGTCTCTGAGCAAGCCATTTAGTTTTACATGCAAAAGTTTGTAAGTGTCTGAATTTGGCATAACTGCTTCTGTTAGTACTCCTTTCCAACATAAGGCTTTTAAAAAGCCCCTTCAGCTGCAACCTAAATCAGGAATTATCTGAATTGTTATGCTTTTTACCAGCAAACATCCGAGGTATCTGAACAGCTTTTTATATCCTACATGCTTATTGCTCTTCCCTTGGTTTTTGAAGTGGTCAAGTGCCCAAAATCATAGCCGTGCCCAGAGCCCATGTACCGGATTGGCCTTCAACACACACAAACAGCAGATGGCAGCAGGGAGATGTGCTCTCCTCCTCAACAGCCTTGCTTCCACCTTCCTCGGGATGTGAGGGATTGCTCTGCTGCTCCTAGGGAAGGGTCTGATCTGATCTGTGAATAGTCCACATGTTCCAGGCCATCAATCATCAGGTCACCTGAGGCTGGTCCTTATCCCTTTGGAAAATGTTCCAGACGGGAGAATATTTGAGCATTTGCTGGCATTTGAAAGCAAGCCAATGACCCTGTAGCCTGTTAAGAAGATGCTCAAGTGTAGCTACAAGAGAGCTGCGTGAAATGACCCTGTGAAAGCATTGAGGCATTACTCAGTAGCATGTTAATGTTCTAATGGTCAAAAAGGCAAACAACATGAATTTGAATTGACTTGGATTTAATTTGGGATAAAAAAAATAAAACACTGAAACTACTTGGGTGGCTGGGGAATTTGCCAGGAACTCGGAGGCCTTGGTTTCAGTCCATTTTCCAGTATGTCCCTAATTAAATGAAATATTGTTACATCAAGGGCTGAGACCTATGTTTCAGAAATGCTAGATCATTTTGACTCTCTTCCACACAGTTGTCCCATCTTGTTTTCCAAAACCCTGAAGAAGATTTAGGACTTCCATGGAAAGCAGAAGTTTTCCTGCATTGCAACACATGCTGTAACTCTGATAGTAAGAGTATCTACTCAAAGAGTGGCTACTGTACACAGAACACTTGAGATAGGAAGGGATCTACTGAGATCGTCCAGTCTAACCCCGCTGCTCAAGCAGGGTCACCTACAGCATGCTTCCTGGGGTCATGTCCAGTCGGATTTTTAATACCTCCACAGATGAGATTCCACATCCTCTCTGGGCAGCTTGTTCCAGTGTTTGACCACCCTCATGGTGAAAACACATTTGCTTGTGTTCAGATTGAATTTCCCTATTTTTAATTTGCGTCCATTGCCTCTTGTCCTGTCACCAGGCACTACAGAGAAAAGTCTGGCTGCCTCATCTTCATTCCCTCCCATCAGATATTTATACGCACTGATAAGATCCTCCCCTGAACCTTCTCTTCTCCAGGTTATTGCTAGGTTAATGCTTGGTCTGCTGAGCTACCAGGGAAAAATCTGTTTCTGGTTGTGCTTCATTTTCTGAGGAGTTTGGGCACGCTTCTTAATCCCAGAAAAACTCCTTAAATATTTGATAAGCAGGCTTAAAGGAAACTACTAGCCTCAGTGGTTTTTGTTAGCCTGTGAAACTCTCCAAGCACTTTGATGGCACTTTGAATCTTGTTCTTGGTCAGCTCTTCTTTGAGACAAACCTGCAACTGAAATAGCATAGAGAGTCTAATAAACCTCTGTGTGTGTATCCTTATTTATATACTCATGATCATCCTGATAGCAAAAGGCTCATAATTTCATTGGGAAAAAAAAAAAGTAATTACATTTTCTAAGTATTCCATGAACTGAACAAAAACCAAAAGATATTTGCTATAAATATTTTACCTGTCTTTACATGGTTGAGAGATCAGAAATAGTAAGAAGTTTTGAAAGAAGGATATTCTCTTTTATTTTAAGCATCAATATATGCTGGAGTGCTACACAACAGATGGCAGATAGCTAGAAATAGAGAAAAAAAAAAAGGTACTGTAGAGTTTGCTAAATTTGTGGCAAAATCAATCACAGTAAGCACAGAATTTGATCCCGCAGTTAAAATGGGAATTGGTGTCGCCCACACGTACAGTGTTATGGTCCGCTGAATTGCCTATCGCTTGATCCAGAACCACCAACATGCTTCCACTGACTTCAGTTAGCTCTGGAAAGAAACAATTTTGTTGAGCAGTCCAGAAGTGAAATAATCACAAAATATCATCTGCAACTGGTGAAACAGAGAACATGAAAACCTGTTCAAAAAGTAGAAAGGGATTGCAATAGCTTTGTCCATACTGGGCACATTTGTTACTGGAAAGCTGGAAAAAAACTTCTTCAACTATAGTAAACTGACTTCCACTCTCAGTTATCAAATATAATTTTGAAGTAATTGGACTGGAGCCATGCTTTTGTTATCCGTGTGTCTGATACTAGGATCTCACCAATTTTGTTTACAGGTGGACTGCAATTGTGGTGTCTGTTAGAGATGTGGTATGGTCTCTGCTATTGCTCATTGAGTCAGTAAAATACACGGTTTAATGTTTTTACCCTCCAGGTATCTTATGTGGTCTGAGACACTGCAAATGAATACTTAGTTAAAGCCAGGGCTATATTTATTCCTCAGCAAAACTGTGATTGAATTCCACTACAATTATAACCTCAGTGTCAGCGTGGGTGTAACTCATGAGAGACCTTCGTTGTGTTTGGGGGTGTAGTCTCTAGGAACTGACATTGAAAAGGTTAAGTGACTAAAAACAGAGTGAACAGAAGGGCAGGTAAAAGGGATAAAAAGGATAATTGAGTGGCACTATATTTTATTTTTTAACCAGCAGGAAAAACTGCAAATTAAGCAGCTGTGCTGTGAAGTAAACACAAGCTGGGGAGCAGCAGCAAAGGAAAAAAAATGGACATGGATCAAAAAAATTTTTTTTTCATAAAAGAGAAGCTTTTGTTGTTTTATCCTGGTGTCAAGCCTTTCATGTAGAACATCTATGTATTTAATTTCCAAATATTTTTTTGACCGAAAAGCCCCAAATATTCCAACAGCATCAAAACAAGAAATTACAACATTACTAGAGTGTATAATTTGGGAAAAGGGGAGGTTCCAATTGAAACGTCAGCAAAACTGACAGCTTTTAAATATATTTCAACAACAAACAAAGAAGAAAATCAGTTCCAGTATACCCACTAGCTATAGAAGATAAACACAAAAAAATCCTGCCAATCTGCAGTTTAGTCTAAGTCTTTATCTGGAAAGGATATTTATTAACACCAAGGTGTTTAGAACAAGAGCAAAGAAACTCAAAACATCTGAAGCTTTTCTAGTTTTTGGCAAGGTGAAAAAAGAGTATATACAAGTTCTCTTGAGTTTTATATTTAAATTCTTAAAACTGAGCTGAAAGTGTTGCTATGTGTGTTCTTCAGGAGGCAGTAATATGATTTGATCCTCAGTTATCTCTTCCCATTATATGGGGCTACCTGCCTAGTAGCTGCAGTTCACAAGAGCCTCTAGACTTGTGGAACTATGATCCAGATTTTTAAAGACATTTCCACATCTAACACTCAGGGAATTGGAATGAGGCATCTAAAAGCCTTTGAAATGCATCCCGTATCCTTTCATGCCCAGGCTTGCATCATAAGCCAGTGCTCCATTACAGCTAGACTACGTTCAAGTTTTGCCTATGAAAAAGCCTCACGTATGTCAACACAATCCTATAGCATTCCTCAAAAATGCAGGCATTGAACTAGTACTTATTATATGTTAGAAACACCTCATATTGATACAGAAGAGGTGGGAGGAGTCATGTGTCAGAGCAACAAGACACATGTCTCTGCATAGATTTCTCCAAGAATTTGTAGACTAGAATCCAAGGAGTTGTATTTCCAACAGTATTGTTTTCCCTTCTCACAAATCCTGCCTGCACAGACAGTGGGAGAAGTGTGGCTTACCTCCTGAAAACAAGAGCAAAGCTCCCCATCCTTCAAATAGGCTGGAAAGTTTTGTTTTTTTCTCTCCAGGACGCAGACATAGGCAGCTGAGGGCTGTGTGAGAGTGGGGCCAGCAGAAAGAGCCCCGAACATTGAACCTCTTTCATGTGCCTGAGCAACCTCGACCCCCATAAATGCTAACGAACAGGGAAAACTTTAACAGGAATAATTTAAAAGCTGTTCTGGAATAGGATGATAATTATAAAATTAAATAGGTAAAATGGAAAAGCACGGCTTTTACCCTTCTCAGTGCCCCCTTCATAGCCTTCACTCCCTGGCAGCACTCAACACAATGCCTGAAAACCCATTCAAAACAAAGGATTTCCCAGTGAGATCATGGCCCAGTGGTAGCAGTTAACATCACCATCAAAGAAGTTGTTCATATAACAGATAAAAAGAGAGTTAGGTTACAGGAGAAATGGAGTTTGGTGTGGCCCCTGGGGCAAAGGGAAGCAGTGTAGGGCCCCAGCTGCCAGTGCTGCAGCTGAGGATGGAGCAGCGGCTTTGTTCATCACTTGCCAGGATGCTTAATCACACTCACCAAGCCATCGCTGTCAACTGGAGGTTAAAACAGCAGCAAGTCTTAATATAACAATGAGTAGGTTAACACACATGCAAAGCTGTTAGAGAAGGAGAAAGTGCTGTTGGTCTTTTTCAATACCCAAGTCCAACTGGTTTGAAGTAAAACTTTGGGGGGAATTGGATTTCAGCCCAGACCTCACAAAGTTCTGGTTATCCTCTTACTTCAGCAGAAGAGGAGGAACCCAGTGTGATGCCATGGTTAATAGCAAAGTTGTGGTCTGTGTTTCCTTCATAGGCTGGCCTATACATACCATATTCTGTCTATTGCTTCCCTGCACCCGCATCCTTCTGGATGATCCTTTACACTGTCACTCCCCTGCTCCTCCTTTTCTCCTTTTTTTTTCCATCCCATTTGTCTGCCTCCTATCCCCATCCCTAGGTACCACGTGCTAAATGCTCTATTGCTGTCCTCTGATATACACTTGCCTTTGAACCAGCATAGCCAAGAAACTGTCTCCACTGACTGACTAATACAGGAGTGCTCCACTCACTGCTTCTCACCACAAGAGCTGTCAGGGTGTGAAAAATACATAAAGGTTGAATAGAGAGAGCAACGATGCTTCTCCTAGCCCACCAAGAAAATAATTCAGCTGAGTCTGTCTTCTGCTTTTCTTTAATTATGGCAAAACACAAATTATTTCAGTCCCTGTTCTCAGCAAGGCCCAGGAGTGTGGAAAGGGATGATATAGTGAGAAAATCCAGCATTAGAAAAGGATGAGACGCATCCATAGTCACGACTGTAATTAAAGCATAGCTCAAGTTGAATATGTGGTTGAGAGCTTTCGTAGAATTTGGGACTGAGACATGGTCGTGAAAGCATTAAATCTGTGCTTTGGTATAAACTCTTCATAGAGATAAGATCCTCTTTTAATTAAGTGTAGCTAATTAAAGTAAACAGCAGATTTCATGCTGCATAGTTTATCTCATTTGCTGTACTGAGGCAAAAACAACCGAAGCCTTGTCACACTAAGACTGTACGGCAATGTAAAGATCCCAGGTTAGCTGCTCCAACATTTTTTCAGACATATTAATAATTTGATCTCTGTGTGTACCTACTAGGGGTCAGATTTGGAGGGAAATGGGAGTATGTCAGAGTGGAGGACAGGAAAGAGGCCTAGTCTATTTCTTTGTAAGGGGCAGACAGCATTAAACAAAGGGGAAATCAATTCTGTTACAAAATGGCTTGTGACATTTCCCTTTCCTGTGGGAAATGAAAAAGTGATAAACGCTGTAGTACTGGTAAAAACTGTTTCACCTACTAAACCATATATCATTTCCTCAGAGAATCAGACATTTCTCTTAATCTGATGTCACAAAAAAAATTTTTTTGGCAACATCTAGAAAGAGAGAATGAGAAAACCATTGGCAGAATGTAAGCACAAGGCTCCAAAACCACATATAACCATTCTACTTTTTAAAATCTTCCCAATTTTAGGGGACATTTTAAACATGCTGCTATCAGGACATTAGGGTATGGAAACAGAAGTAAGCAGTAGTAAGTCTTCTAATGAATGGTGGTCTAGCACTTTTGGGAAGAGCCTTGCTTGCTTCATTGGCCTCCACTGCTGCTCCACAGGCAATAGCTTGAGAACTGCTCTACAGCAGCAGCCATGACCTGAGAAAGCTGTGAAGAGAAAGGAGAGCACATGGGGCTTAAAAGATATTGTTGCCTGCTCCCCTTTCCTTCCCACACTCCTTACTGTGCCCCATGGCCACCTACATTTGTCCTTGCGCAACCTATCCCTTGCCTCAGCCTTCAAATATTTCCCTTGTGACAGAAAGGACTGAGGTGGGGGCTGTGGGCAGCCTGGGGAGGTTGTAAAGAGCAGGTGGAAAAAAGCTCCAAGGAGAGAAACACACTCTGAAAATGCTAAAGACGTTCACTTCAGCCCTGCCTTAAATGAAGTAGTGACTGAGGTGTTTAATCCCTCCACCCCAGGTCCAGATGTGTAAGATGTGCATAATAAATGTTCCTCAACTTGCTGAGATGTTACACAGCTAAATCCATGAAGGAATGTAAAGACCTAAGTCAATGGAGTGAGGGCATCATAAAAATGCCCCAAGGAAATGAATAATTCTGTTTACATTGGAGGAAGGGAGGGAAGAGCTCAAAGTATTCCACCAGGCCACAAACTACATAAAGTAAAAAATGAATTAGTATTAGGTCCAGTCACTCAATAAGCAATTTTTTTCTTCTTTAGGATTTCCCATGGAAACAAATCTTACTGCAAGTACCAAAATTGATAAAGCCTTGTTTCTTCTGAATTTATGTCTCCTGTTTGATTGACTTTTTAATTGAATTATAGCAACATTTTCTTCTATCTCCATATATAACTGGCTTATGAAGCTGAGGTAACCCGTTTTACCTTCTCTTCCCCCTCCAACTGTCCTCCAGCAAAGTAGGAACAAAAGAAACCATCTCTTTTGTCTACTCAAGCATCACAATTATTAGGCTAAATTAGTCTATTTCCCCTACATTGTCTCCCACTACCTGCATGTTTATGAGCAGTGACAGCCGAGGGAACAGAAACATCCAGGACAAAGTTACAAGTGTTTATAAGCAAGTGTTTCTTATCCTCTATCGCCCATTCTTCAGCAAATCTACCAGAACAGAATTGCTTTTGAAACCTCTAAATCTGGAAACCGATTGAAATTCCCCACTGGATATGGAAGTTTTTAGGAGGTGATATCACACCATGGTAGAGTGATTTCCTAAGCTTTGTTTCCATTGAAAATAGCATAAAAATAGTGAGTGATTACATAAGAAAACATAAAGTAATAATGCATGTACACAAAGAAAAGAAAAAAACCTAAATCAGGGGGTTTTTTTGGCTTTTGAGTCTTTGAAGTCTCTGCAACCTCAATATTTAGTTAACATAATTTTGAATATCTCTATCTCTTTCTCTCTAGATATATTTAGTATATATTTAATCATATGTTGTTTAAGTATATATACTTATATACACACGTATATATACGCAAGGCAAGGCAGTCATTTATATATTTACACACATGCAGTTATACATCACTGGATTATAATATTTGATTTTATTATTATTTATGCAGCTGGACTAACTCTTCAAAAACTATTAATTCCCAGCTATGATGTATAATATTCCTTCAGGAAAAACTGCGGTGCAAAAAAAGAGGCTTAAGCTTTACTACTGTTGCCTCCTCTAACAGAACGCCTGTTAATTGCAAACTGGGAATTCCACTATTAAGATTTCAATAATTGTCATATCACTTGGATAGTAAGTAATAAATCTTCTTTGTAAAAGCAGCTTAAGTGACAATTGTTCATCTTTACATATAGAAAAGATATCTGCCTGACATGAAGTAGTGTGTTATTGCAGTTAAAAAGCCTTCTGCACAAAGCTTATTTTTTTTAGCCTGTGAGGAAAACACAAGTAGGTGACTATAATGGTCAACATTCGTTGTTTAAGTGGCTTAGATGCACGCTGCACTGCTCAGACATTTACGAAGATAAACCTGTCCTTGTCCCAGAGAATATACAATTATCAGTCTTAACTGAAATGGATGGAAAGGCTCTGACAGATATTGGACCAGGATGCATGAGCAGGAAAGGGCAGAACTGGGCTTGAGGTTGCATGCAGGTATCACAATACGCAGCAGCGATTTAAAATTGTAAAAGTAGAACCGGACAAAAGCAGGATTTTTCACTGCTTACTAACCTGGACTGTCGTCTTTCCCACTTAGCTGGCTGGTAACTTTTTTCTTCCCCATTGAAATGGTCAAACAAAATACTCTTTCCAAATGTTTGAAACAAAAGCCAAGGAAACAAAAGGATAAAATCACAGAACTGCCAGGGGAGCTTACATGTAGACGCCTAAATTTAGACACTTTTTGCTACTTATATAACAGTGTGGGTAGAATTCTATGCACCACCGAAGTCCCATTCAAGGTCCCTTTTTTGAGGGCTTCAGTGCAATTAACATACAGAGGCATTTTGCTTAACTTTCCTCCAGATAAATTTCCTCAATAGTGATATAAGGGTGAACTTTTTCATTAAGTACTCAGCAATCCTCTTCTACCTCTGTGAAATGTTTGTATTCCTTTTGGGGTTCAGGCATAGAAAAGGGGAGAAAGATTTAAAACATAAACATAACGGGTCAAATATCTACAGGCTACCTACTGAATGCAATGCAGAATTTGTCCTGATGACTTGTAATGACTTCTAATATTTCCAATAAGAAGGTTAATTCAAAATTTTAGATTTTATTTTAATCTTAGTACATCACGGAAAAAATATCACGTAAGTCAGAACAGTGCTTGCAATTGTAAATGACAACTTTTAAAATCTTATAGTGGATGAGTGAGTATTAAAGTATTAATTTTTTTTTCTTAATTTGTGGTAAATTGTTCTACTTTTGATGAGGTGCATCCAAATTAATACTAAAATAAGATTATATAGTTGAAATAACAAAACTAGTAAATTTTAAGAGCCATTTCCTTCAGTACAATGTAGTTCTGGCTGCACTGCGGGTTCTGGGGACAAACACAAACCTGTAAACGAGACCAGCTCCAAACTGGGAGGGTAGGCAGGTATCTCAAGGTCTCTGTCATCCCTCTTTTCACTTATGCTTCTAAGTGAGAAGTGCTGACAGACTTTTTCAGTAGAATTTCTTACAGCCTTACTGCAGTATAGTCATTGGTTATCCTAAATTACATATTTATTTTTAGACTTCAGTTAAACTCATCTTTTCTATTTAACCAAACATGTAATGGGATTTAGGCTTGCATTTAAAGTAAACCATATGTTTGTTTTGTCCAAATGTATTGTTTTAGAAAGACTATTAATTCCTAGGAAAATGGAAGAGCTTTTATTCATTCAACAGAAATTACATTAAGACCCTGGAGACCAGATCCAGAGAGGTGTTCAGGCACCAAACTAAGAGAGAATAGAATAGAATAGAATAGAATAGAATAGAATAGAATAGAATAGAATACAAAGAGCTGAGCACCCATAACTTTTCATGGGTCTAGGCCTTTAGAGTCTGACTTAATATCTGCTCCAAATGAAATTCACCAAACTGAATATCTTAAATAATTGCTAAATCAATATTTTGGGGTTATTTGTTATGCATTTTAAGATTACTTGCAGGTAAACCAAAGGTGATAAGGCTGAATGTTAAACTCATTATTTACTTTACTTCATTTTTACATTTTTTTACTGTTTGCTTCTAAACACAATGGAAAATATATTTAACAAAGCAGATACATCCATATTCCATTATTGTATTTAAAGCTTTTTCTTGCAGCTACTAGGATAAAGAGTTAAAATGAGTTTCTGGCTGCCCTTTTTCATTACCTTTTTATTAGAAATTACCACTGTGTGCACAGTTATTTATACACATCTGTCTTTCCTGCCATAGAAATAGTACTCAAGAACATATTGTCCCCAAGAAAGAAGAAAAAGAAAAGAAAAATTCTGCAGATTAATACATGGCAGCATTTCTGATGCTGAAGCTAAAGGGATGCTGTTCAGTTGATTAGGCCACAAAATTGATTTACCTTTAAAGATGTTTCATATTATAGCTCTTTACTTCCAGACTCCCAGACGTGGTTCTTTTGAAAATCAGTCTTCACTGGCAAATGTTTATGACAAAGCAATAACAAATGGGGCAGGGAACAGCTCCAAAGGGTATGCTTATTGCTCTCTTCTCAGAACACCCAAAGGCACTCTTAAGACCCGCTTCATTGTCTTTGCTGACAGTAAACTTGCAAGCCCAACTCCCTACTGCAGTCGAAAAGCATCTTTCCAGAGCACTCAGGACCCATATTTAAAGCCATGATTCATTGTTTAGTGCAGCTTGTGGAAACATAAAATCCTGCCAAGCATTCCTGGTCAGGCCACCCATGAGGGGTTCCCATTTGCATGGGAAGTTACTGGAGGCTCCTGGGACCTCTTTTTAAAAATAGGGTAGATTTAGCCAAAAAATTTATGGGGACCAATAAGAGCAGAAAAGATATTCAAAGACATGAATGACAACTGTATATCTCACCCCCATTTACTTTCTATAGAAATTAGGCATGTAAATGACATCTGAGGCTTTGAAAAGCTCCACCTGCTAATTTTAAAGCACAGGATGGTAGCATGTTGTAATAAATTAGAAAGCATGTCATGCTGAACAAAAGACATCTTGGACTACTAATCTGCTGCAGGCTCATCAAAGAAAAATGTCATTTGAAAATGTGCTGGTTTTGGCTGGGGTAGAGTTGATTTTCTTCACAGTAACTAGTATGGGGTTATGTTTTGGATTTGTGCTGAAAACAGTGTTGATAACACAGGGATGTTTTAGTCACTGCTGAGCAGTGCTGACACAGAGTCAAGGCCTTTTCTGCTCCTCACCCCACCACACCAGTGAGTAGGCTGGGGGTGCACAAGAAGTTGGGAGGGGACACGGCCGGGCCAGCTGACCCCAACCGACCAAAGGGATATTCCACACCATATGACATCATGCTCAGCGTATAAAGCTGGGGGAGGAAGAAGGAAGGAGGGGATGTTCGGAGTGATGGCGTTTGTCTTCCCAAGTAACAGTTACGCGTGATGGAGCCCTGCTTTCCTGGAGATGGCTGAACACCTGCCTGCTGATGGGAAGGAGTGAATGAATTCCTTGTTTTGCTTTGCTTGCACGTGTGGCTTTTGCTTTACCTATTAAACTGTCTTTATCTCAACCCACGAGTTTTCTCACTTCTACCTTTCCGATTCTCTCCCCCATCCCACCGGGCGGGGAGTGAGTGAGTGGCTGTGTGGTGCTTAGTTGCCGGCTGGGGTTAAACCACGACAGAAATGCATTCATTAAGTTAGTGCATACATTTAATTCCATTGTGGTGTAAAAGCTGTGGTTTCTGCTGATTTTTTAAAAAAAAATCAGAAATACGTTCCCTAAAACCATAGAAAAAATATTAGACGGGACACTTCATGCGCATAAAGGCATAAAGGGAAATAATTTACAGCTGCTATGTGAGACATCTCGGCATTTTAAAGAGTTGCTATAACAGGCTATTGCATTTTAGGACACAGCAAAGATCTTCCCCATGATCACAGGCTTGCTTACCTTACCTCTTTATCCCCATAAAGCAGGGGTGACATGCTAACCATTGCAAAGTCACCTGTGAGGGTTAGCGTATTACATCAAAATGTATTCTCTCTGTATAATCTAATGCGTGTTGGGGGAATTACAAGACAGCATGATGAATTAGGCCCACCTATTGTAAGTACTGGAATACATGTACTCATGGAAACCTCCAAATGAAGCTAAAATGGCAGTTGGGATCCTGCTTATCTTGACACTTACAAAGCTGTACTTCACTCCTTTTAAAAAGGAAGGCAGCTGAAAAGTTTAAGTTCTATACATAGTAGTATTGAAGGCAAAAATTAAGCTCCAGAGAATAACAGAACTGAGAGTAGAATCTGGAACACGGTTCTTAACTCAAACGTGTTGTGCTTAGTTTTCAGGATATTATATGTCAGGAGAATTAGTGGGACATTACATAGACATGACTTGATTTTCTTTGGCTCCATGGAAAGAAGTGAGGATAAGTGTAGTTGCTTTTGTGCTGAATTTTCTAGCAGTTGTGTTAAATCAAACTGCTGAGGCCATGTTTTTGAAGCCCTGCACAAAAGCGTGGTCTTGAAAAGACATGGCATATGGGCCTTCCCACCTGCCCTTGCATTTCTGCAGCCAGTAAGAAAATGCAGGTTTCGTATGCACCATGGGAACACACTTCTTTCTGATGGAGTGCTGTATGTTGGTTTGAGAGATTTGCAAGTGGTCAAATGACATGTCAGTAGTGCAGAACTCCAAAAGAACTTGACAAAATAGAGTGACAGTGTAGAAAAATCTTTCGCAGGAGCGTAGATACATGTTTTGCAACAAATGTAAGGCAATGAACCTAGAAAAAGAATAATCTGAACCATGGTTACAGGATACCAAACTCAGAACTGTCAGACATAGTTCACCGAAAAGATCCCAGAAACAGCTTTCTGAGAGCATCAATTCAATATACAGCAGCTGTCAACAAATAAAAAAAATGTTTGACATCATTTGGAAAGGCACTTAGAACAAGACAAAGGGCATTATTTTATTGCTGTTTAAAACCCACAGCAAAACCAAGTTTGTTTGCCCACATCTTGACTCCTGTGTGAGGTTCCAGTCCCTGCAACTCAAGAAGGATGTAGCAGAGTTAGAGAAGGTACAGAGGAGGGAAGTTAAGATGATTATGGTTATGGAGCAGCAACTTTATAAGAAGACACTAAAAGGTCTAGAAATCTTCAGTTTGGAGAAGAAAAGGATGATGGAAGGTAAGATAAAGATTTACAAAATAATCAAAGCAGTGGACAAAGTGAATGAAGAACTGTTATTTACCATACCACAATACAGGAGCTAGAGGATACCCATTGAAACTATTAGAAAATCAGTTTTAAATGGATAAAAGAATGTAATTCTTAACATAGAGGGTAATGAACCTCTGGAATTTATCATCAAAGGAAGTTGTGGATGTAGATAGTGTATCAGTAGGTTCAAAATGGTTAGACAAAGTCATGGACAACAGGTCCATAAGTGGATACCTCTAACAACCCTAGTACCATAATCCTGGATGTGTGGAGTGTAAGGGGAATGTACTGAAGAAAGTGTCAAGACTGACACACGCTCTCCAAACAACATCTCCTAGTGCCGCTGTCTGAGACACAGCACTGGGCTTGATGGACCATCAGTCTGACTCAGTAGGACATTTCTCACATCCTTACAGTCTCATATATGGAACTTCTGGGTAATAATATAGGACTACTTATATGCAGTCATAGCATAAATATTGTGGATTACAGTAGGAATATTGCCCAGGTGGTTAGTCACTGTATGCTTATGGTGAGGTATCACTGTGCCTTACAGGAACTTACTCATTAAAACCTGATTTGGTGTTGTGGGAATGCATGCAGAAAAGCTACACAACATATATAGAGGATACAGGAGACACACAGCACACTCTCCAGCGAGAATGTGGCAGGCAGGCTGTTAGCTTCAAGCCACCTAGCTCCAACAGATAGCAATCACTGTCCTAACAAAGTCGGCAGGCTGCAGATCAAAAGAACTGTAACGTGGTTTAAAGCACTTCTGAAGAAGGGAAGGAAGGTCAATTGCCAGAATTGCCACCAAGCTGACAGGCAGTCTGCGGAGGGAGCCTAAGGATATTCACCCTTCTTGGATCCAGGAAATGTTAAGACTTAGGAAAAAGAGCAAGTATACACACATTTGGGATTTACTGGTTTTGTGATACGCTTTTCTTGAAAACATTTTATTGTAAGTAAATTTTATATGGCTTTTAGGAGAGAGCTTGATCACTGTACAAGTTATTGTTATTGCCCCAGATGGACAATGAGTGCCAGGATCTCTGCTTGCTGAGAAACTCACAGCATGTACTGGGGAGTGAAGGCTAGGTCTGGTCTGAGGGTAGGGGATAAACTTGATGCCATGCAGAACCAGGTGACAGTGAGAAGCCAGAGGCAGTAGGGTGGGGAAGGCTGTGCCCTTCCTGAATTGGGGTGGCTAAGGGTGCTTTTCAGCTGGTACTGCCGACAGCCACGCTTTGAATATAGGGCCTGATGTGTGCTACTAAGTAGTTAACTTTACCCACAACTCTTGCTGTTAAAGGATCAGTTTGTGCTAGAAATAGTTTCTACCCATGAGAACAGCAGAAAATATAGGTATGACAGCGGGTAAGACAAAGGAATAGATGCCCATTTTACACACGGAGAAGTCAAACATGGGATGATAAAAGACTTGTCTAAAATAGCACAGGTGTCTCAGCCAGAACTAGGGACTGAGCCCTAGATTTCTGAGTCCTTATTTGAATCCTCAAGCCCAGGACCTCTTCCCTGTTAACAGTAATACTGTCTTATTAGGCAGGCACATACCCAGCTGGACAAGTTAATACATTGCATTAGAATGACGCTATATAATCAATCAGCTGCAAGTGAGCATCTGGCATAATAATGTTCTTGCTTTCCTTTCCTTCTGCTCCTTTTCTTGTTTCCCTAGCTGGTGATTTCTTCCTTTTGTAGAAAAGCTTCATCATTCTATCTCCAAGGATTAGCTGACACAGAAAACTGTAACAGGAGCTTGCTAGCACTATGATGGAATATCTTTTTACACAAAAAGCTTTTAATAAGCTAGCATCTTTCCATGCCTTCCTCAGCTGTCACACGTATGCAGCCCTTTTATGTTGCCCCAAGAACTGAACAAATAAGTGAAAGAAAAATATCCACTGATGTTCATTCACAGTTTTAATGAAATTCGCTTCAGTAATATTTGTGCCTCTTCTTGTTTTTGTATTACAGAAGGACTTTAGTCAGCCAGTTTACTGGCATCAATGATGGGGGGGGGGGGGGGGGGGGGGGGAGCAGAACGGGACAAC
>NW_008825614.1:12974240-12994170 GCF_000699105.1 Pygoscelis adeliae | reverse complement strand
TGTGGGGTGTGGGGGGGGGGGGGAGAGAGACTGACAGACAGAAAAGATATCTTCAAAGCAGGACAATTAAATATAACCTACCAGGCCGGTGGATAGGATACCCAGAAACTCAAATCAGCCTTCTCTCAACAATTGTCTCACTCATCCCTCTGGTAACTTTCCTACCCATATAATTTCTCTTCATGTTTCTTTCATGTTTTCTTCATATATATACACCAATATTCGCATTTAGTCTATTTGTTTTTAAAAGGTAGGGGATAGAGTGGGAATTTTGGGGGGGAAATCCCACAGCTGTAGGCCCCCGCTGACTGTCCCCATCACATTTAGAATGAGACAATAGAGGCAAAAGAGCATCCCGAAGAGTCAGAAAACACAGAAATGTCTGACTTATGTGGCCAATTACAACACAGTCTGTATTTAAAATGTTTGTGTCAATCACAAGCTTGAAAGAGAAAAATTCAAAAATGCACTCATCAAACCGAAAAAATGGGTACGTGTAAGGAAGCTACAATTTGCTCATGGATATTTCATGATCTAAGAAAGGTGCCAAACTAATCAGATAAATTGTTTGCTGTGAATTATTCACTTGGGTCTAAATTGCTACTCTTTCAGGAAAATACAATGGAAACCTATGACTCCTTGTCAGGTTTGTTCTTCAGGAGCTGCATCACATTCACTGTTCTTAGCAAAAAGGGCTTTGTATGACAGTTAACAATATAACAGTAACAAAAAGATTTTGTTGCCTTTTTCTCCTGTTTTTAAATTACCTTCCTCCATATTCATATTATAACTTTACCTCTCACACACAGACCCTGATTCAGCAGAAGATTTCAACTTGCTTGCCTGTGGTTAAGCAAAGCTGAAGAAAGATCTTAAAATAACAGAAGAATGAATGTATGGTTAAGGACGTGCTTATTTCCCCTGCTAAACTGGGACTTTGACATGTATTCTAGCTGGTCTGAACTTTACATTCCAAAGGCAAATGTTTTTGTCAGTTAATCTAGGCACAGCCAACGTCTGACAAAGGCCCCGTTATTGCCGCCCTTTAAGCTGCAGTAACTTCTCAGCCCACTAGAGCGCAGTCCTTTCTCCTTGTATAAAAATATTTGGCATTGCGTAAAGAAAGGGTCGAGTAAGTAGCCTTCAAAGAAATACTGTAGGCGAGCAAAACAAAAGACTAGAGAAAATAACCTTACTACTGGAAATAAAATGTAGAGAAGCAGTAAAAAAAATTATATGAAATGCCTACAATACATTCACTCAGAAAACTTAGGTCCAAAATTTGAACCTTCTTCTCTGCTTGACCCATCCAGAAACAAATGGCTTATTGTTTTCAGTTTAAGAAGTCTGGCTTCCTCTCCTGCCTGTTATATATGAATACACACACAGAGGCAGTTTTTTTCCCCTCCGAGCTCACTCTATTATGATGAATAATGAACTTATATTTCATTGCCATACCCTTGCCAATCTCCTTCAGCATTTTTGAAAAGGGATTATTTAAGTTGCAGAGCGCTCAGAATGGTACTTATATTTTTATTTTGTCCTGCTTCAGTCCTTTGTCTTGAAATGGATGATTCAAGCATAAAGCAGGTACCATAAAACAGTGTATAGCTGATGCACTATAAACCTGCACATCTAACTGTGATTAATAGAGATAGGTGTTTTAGCCAGTGATTGTACAAGGGCTGTTGGTGAAAAGGGAGGAAGCAAAAGACATCCACGAAACCATAGTGAAGAATGAATTGTGCTGACAAAAGCAGCAATATATATATAAAAATGATAATTATCTGTATAAGATAAATGGTGGGTCAACGTTAGAGAATGCCATTTGCAATAGTGAAAAACAGGACAGTCCTTTCTTAACAGGTAGCAAAAGCACAGTGTGCCTTTGGCTGAAACAAAAGTACAGAAAGTGCCTGAAAGCATTGCTTTTTTGGACTGTTTCCCCTGGTAAGTATCTTACTTTTCCAGCCCTCTATCTCCTGACATGGAGTAGGCTGAAGGAGTGACAGCACTTAGGGAGCAAGAGTGCTCTCTTATAAATAAATTGACTGGTGCGAGTCTCTAGATACGTCAAGATGTAACTAGGGTCATATCCTGCATATGGAATCTTCTCAGGCTGTTTCATCCCAAGTTGCATGAAAGATTACCATTGATATATGGGCTTTCGGTTCTGGTCATACAGCGTGAATCTGCAGCTTCTGGAGTCAGCGGGAGAGTCCTCACTAGGTAGGGTGAGGAAGAATCCCATGGAGAGACTGTCCTTTAGCTGGCTTGCCCTTTCTCAGCTCAGCACTGGCCCTGCAAGACCTTGTCATCTCTGGTGTGAGCCCTCTGTGGTAGGTGGTTCTCTAACAAATATAAATATGGAGACTGAAAAACCTTCACTGAATCACTCTACAATATCAGATGCAACAAATTCTGCTGGTGAACTCATGATCCAGTACAAGGGAACATTTCTTATCTAAGTAAAAAGGATTACTATTTTTAAAAACCCTGAAGTATATCATGTAATAAGCAAATCTGCAAGCATGTAAGTTTATCTTTTGTTTGAGAAATTCAGCTCAAGATAAAACTAAATGTCATGGATCACTTCAAATTTAGGAAAAAAATTAATTAGGGTCGTTTTTAAAGGTCTGAAGAAGGGGGTTAGATGAGTCACCTCCACATGCCATTGAAGAGAATACTGGACTATTTTAATGATTACCTGCACAGAGGAAAGTGAAACAGTTCCTGCCTCTCACATGTCCTCTCATGTATATCCATACAGTGAAAAAGAGAGAGCTGTCACTACCCCAGAGCACCGAAGTATTCCTTCAGAAAGTTACCAAATAACATTTCAGCAAAGCATGTAATGGTAACTTAGAGAAGAGAAGCTACCATGAAACTAGATAACCTTTCAAATCCATTTATCAAAGTAGTTACATTTCTCATTTCAAGGCAAGCAGCAGATAATAAATATAGATCAAAGGAAGCTAGTCAGTATATAAAACATTGTATTAAATGAAAAATTTATTCACAAAATAGCATTATATATTTTATAGCCTCTTCACAGCTCTTCTTACTTATAAACTGAGCTTTGTTTTCTATGTTGAACTTCAACAGCTATCATGTCACATAGCTATAACCCTTGGGGAAAAAATCCCCACAGATTAAAGATCCATAGACGCTAGCGATGGTTCCGACCACAGCCCAGAAGCAAGATGTGAATCCTTTCAGATTCTGAGGACATCTAAGATGCGACCCAGTTTGGAAGCACAAACAAATGCTTTTGTTAAGCAAATTCACGCTAGAAACCAGGTTCAGTAAACCCCTTCAGCCATTCTGCTGCTGAACACACGCAGACCTCTCAGATTTCTTTTTCTGAGGCACGAGAGAGAGCGCTGCCTCTTCCCATCAGGCGAGAGGCATTTCTGGTGCTTCTGGTGCTTCAGGTCGTGCCCCTGGGAAAAGCCACAGCTCTGGGCTGTGGCTGTAGATTGTGCCACTCAGAGGGACAATGCCACGTGCCAGGTCCAACCAGTAACCAGCTCCTTGGCAGCAACACGGTGTCTCTGTTCTCCATTTTATGACTTCAGTCCATAACCTCATAGGCCTCTCCTTCACAGTTGCCCTTGATAGGGGTATGGGGTTGACATGTCAAAGACAAGCCTTGTCAATATGGGAGAGAGACGCCCTTGCTGCGGGGAGGAGTGAAGAAGAAGCCAGATGAACGAAGCTTGTGCTGAGTGGCTGGGACTTGACAGATGTGTAGATGTAGTCATCACTCCTGCTCTTGGGACAAAATAAATGGGGGTGTCGATAACCCTTCATACCCACCCTGCATGTCAATCCTTTGCAATCCACAAGAACTGACAGTGACAACACAAGGTGTTATTTTCATCTTCCCCAGCTAGTTTTAGCAAATCTGGCCCCTTCATGCACAACAGTCCTCTTTTTGAACCTGACAGCAAATACATATTTTTCTGGAGAGTAGAAGTCTGCCTTTTAACAAAAATTTGCCCATTATTGTGGATTTTATAATGTGCCTTGACACTGCTGTCTATTTGATCTCCTTCCATTCCTATAGTAAGAATTTAAATGTTACCTTGAAATCGTGGAAACTGAAGGAGGGATATTGCATCCCCTAACTGCTTGGGGATGTTCAACTGTCAAATTTACACACAGTTTCTTTGATAACCTAGCATTATTTTAACAGACTTTTTTAAATGTCAAATGTCACTTTTTCACTAATTTTTCAGGATAATTAACTCCTTGGACATGAGTATATTATAGAGAAAATTTTAAACGTTCTATCCATTCAAAAGTTTATGCCTGAAGTTTTGTTAGAGTTTATTTGTAATGCATGGAGTGAAATCCTAGCTTCTGATCTGGAAATAACAAATATTAAAACTGTACACAGAATTGCATGAAAATCCTATAGCTTGTCATAAGGGCTTAATGAAAATGCACCATTTCTACAGATCCCGGCACTGTCTCCTGCATCTGAAAGGCTCAGGCAGGAAAACATGTTTTAGACACAGTTTACATAGAAAATACTAATAAAGCAAAGCCAGGCAACAGGAGAAAATGTGCATTTATATGTAAAGTAAATGAAAATTTGCTTACTGGAATGCCAGGAGAAAAACAGGGAAAGAAATGAGAATCCTTTGGGGTTAGTTACTCAGTTCTTGTGCTGGCAAAACTCTGCATAAAGCCATGTTAATTTGTCTGTGGTGCCTGCAGAGGGATGCAAGTTAGAAAAGAAGGCATGGCACCGGGAGATTCAACCTACTTTTCTCCCCTCTTCTATATCAGTCCTGACCAAGAAACCGCTGCATGTTTAGGAGTCAGTGATCCCCACGGCAGCTAACCTGAGCAGGCGCAAGCCTGTGCTGGGCTGTGCTGGGCTGGGCTTCACGTCCAGCGTGGCCCTCAGGCCTGTGTTGTGTTGCACAGGGTCCCTGGAGGCAGGAGGAGCCTGCAGGAAGAGCCCACTCGGTACCGGCGCTGGCACCACCTGCCTGGCCTTGCCTTTATCTAGAAGTGCAGCAAGAACTTCTCACGAGAACATCCTGTGGGAACAAAGCTGGTTTTTTGTAAGGAAATTGTACATTAGCTCGAATGACCAAAAGGGAGAGCTTCTCTCCACGGACAGGATCTGCTCTGCTCTGTGCAGCACGCCATGGGAAAATCTATCCAGGCTCCACCCGATGCTGCACCAACATAGTGTGCCCAGCATCTGAAGGGACGTAAGATTTTCTTGCTATCTACATTCTTCTTATTATTCCGTCTTATTAAAGCAGTTCTCTTCTTAAGCCGGTTGTTGTTGGGTCTTTCTTACTGAGGTCCAGGCAGGACCCTGCACCATCCCCCTCTCCCCTCACCTCCCCATCCCACCCCAGTGCAGAACAGCTTCTAGCCGAACTCAGCCTAATATCACCTCATTAAAAAAGGTGCAAAATCACTATGCCACTCCCCCAAAATATCTCCAAGCATACCTCCCAATGATGGCTCCTCCAAAGTTAAAACTCTAAGATTGCATCAAGGATGGGTGTATGAGCTAAGCTCTGCCTCCATCCACTCTGACAAGACAGCAATACTGACTCTATCTATTTGAAGAAGGTACAGGCAGTTTACTGGCAGGTTACCAGCACAAACCCTCCATCTGCATTCCATTGCAGGTGCTGCACTGACATCTATAAATTAACCCTTTCTGTTTCCTTCAATTGGAATCGCTCCATTAAGGACAGTAGTGAAAAATGTATGACTCCCAAATAAAGTGCCCTGTATCTTTTTAGATACATAATGAATCATGGGCAAGGAATAACATGTTTTATTTGAAGTTCACTAGTATAATAAGCAACCATTTCGAAACATCATGCAGGTTAAATCCAGTACAATATGCAGTACCATCAAACCCAACTATTTGGATAGCCATCTCTGCTAGCAAGGCTAAAACTGAGTTTATCCTTTTCCTTCTTTTTCTCCGAGGAGCTGTGAATGGCGATTTTAATTAAGGCTGCCTGCCCATCATCCCAATTCCTCTTAATTTTGCTGAATTTTAGCCACTGGTTAATAATGGTAAAGTGGACAATAATCAGTTTGGTACATCCTAATTTAGAAGTGCTTGACCTTGCAATCTTAATCTACTTTCATTAATAACGATCTTGAGCAGGCAAAGCCTACTTATCATGGTCGAAACTCTGCACAGATCCTATATACTTAAATTACATAATTCCTTGATCAGAAAATCTTGACAGAATATGTTTAAAAATACTAGCCTGAGGCTATAAAAGTAGATAATATCAAAACCACCAATGGATTACAGAAGTTTCTTACCTCCAATCTTATGATTAATCCACTAATACTGTTTATTAAATAGAGTTTTAATTGAGATTCTATTCTCTTGATATTCTATAATACTGGCTTGAAATACTAGTTAATGCTCTTATTTTTATGTCAGATGATCACAGAGTAAAATTCCCCCAACCATAAGCAAATGGAACCATTACTTGCTGGTGGAATATTGTGAAATATTACACAGGACTTTCAGTTCTGCTCCAAAACTGCAGTTTACTAAGTCAATGCTTCATATACCATAGCTGGGTCAGTGACCACACAAGGTGCAATAACAGCAAATTTAATTTAAAATTTACTTTATTAAAGCAGTAGTTAGGTACAACAGTGACAGGTTCCAGAGAAAAGCAAAAAAAAAAAAAAAAAAGAAAAAATATCTGTTTACTGTTACCCAGAGTACATTCCCACACTTTCTCCTATTTGCACTTGCCACTTGCAGAGAAAGCATTATTTCCCTCTCAGGTGTTCAGACATTGGTGCACTGAGTTTTTATATCATTACCCAGCCTGGTGGGTCTTTTAACCAGAAACCCCTTCTCAAATACAGGAAGGCCTCTCCTACAAATTTTAGTATCTGTAATACAGACAGGAAACATTAATAGCAGGCTAAAAAAAATCTGTAACATCAACATTTTGAAGCAGAACTGCTTACGTTAAAATCATTACCAGGAGAAATTGACGTATGCGCTGACATTAAACATTCTAAAGCCACATTCATTCTTCTAGGAGAAAAGCTATATATAGTGGATCATTTTTTAGAAGTAGATGCACATTTAACAGCAAGACTGTTTTCCTATTAGCATAGTAAAGGTAGCCAAAAAGATTCTGGATGGAAAACTGCAGCAGCATGTGGGAATTTGGTGGGGCTGATTTGCTGAGATACAAGTCACTGGAACAGCAGCGTGAATACGCGCCCATTCATTTATCAGGTACCTGTTGGTTATTTCCATGTCTGTTCTGGTGATTATGAATTATTTATGATTCATCCATAGTTGGTTATAGCAATTCTTAAGTAAGCAGACAGTTATGAAATGTTTAAATGTATAGAATCGGAACATGACTAATGCACAAAGGCAAAACAGGTTTTGGGACATCAGACTGATTTGCACACACTGAAACAGGATTACAGCATACGGAAATCTGCATGCAGATTCAGCATACAGAAACATGTACACACACATACATATTTGCGTAATCTACACTTACATGCATGCATATAGGCATGCTTCATAATTACCTCCAAGAGGCAAGATATATAACTACAATGATGTCTTCATTTGATTTTACAAGCAATAGAGATAACCTTTGAGTATATAGGCACCGGTATATGATGAATACGTACAGAACAATGCACTAAGAGTACACACACCCCTACATAGATCCAGAAGACGTCATTGCTGCTTTATAGCATCAGGTCAGGATAGCATCTCTTTTGTGCCCTACCTCTTTATCACCGGTAGATCAAGTATACCTAAATTAATGAAAAACTTATCCATAGATCTCAAGGCACTTTATAAAGATGACTAGGTATTATTTCAACTCACAGATGTGTAGAAGATATGCCTAAACTCATACAGTGAGCCTAAAGTCTTTAACCACATGCAACTAAACACGCCACCCTTCATGCAACAACCCTAATTGAGATCGGGTCCTGAAAGCCCATTTAGTTGCTCTTTGTGTTGCACCCTCCTAAAGCTGTGGTAGTCTTAAATCTGTGCTCGCCCCTTTCCTGACTGCCAAACTTAAGAAGTGAACTCGGTCACTCCGTACGCAGGAGGAGACTCAGTTCACGACGACAACCACTAGAGGTCAGGCAGGATATAATTCATGGCCACAAAGAGGCGGGAGATTTTTCTGAGAGTGCCGTTAGCAAGAGAAATGAGTGACCAGAGTGACACTTGAGTGACCAGAGTGACACTGACATAAGAAGATTTAAATATTCGCTACTTTTCATGTCAGAAAGCAAAACTGTGCTCTTGAAAACTGACATAGTCAAGGCAGATCACATGCACTGGTATGGAAGTAACGGTGAGGAACTAGTTTTATTAGATAGAAAACAGGTGTGCAGTTACATATGGACATTCTATATAAACAGAAGTTAGTCACAGTAACTACCTCACTCAGCAAGTGTTCAAGTCTACCCAAAGTTTACTTGTTTACTGGATCTTCAGTTGCTACCTGAAGCAGTTTTTCCACATTGCTTTCATTATACAAGGGTGTGTGTGGGGAGGAGAATATGAAGTAGAAAAACACTATAATACTCTATTTTTCTTGGCTGAATGAGAAATGCAGTCCCAGCCTTAGAATACACGCAAAATATCATACTGAAATATACAAAATAGTTCAGCAGCTACTTCCCTGAATCACCCACTCAATTGTCACTCTTTTGGTGAGCTCCTCAGGGACATCAGTTCCTTCAGTGAAAATCATAGAAACATAGAATCATAGAATCTTAGAATAGTTTGGGTTGGAAGGGACCTCTAAAGGTCATCTAGTCCAACCCCCCTGCCATGGGCAGGGACATCTTCAACTAGATCAGGTTGCTCAGAGCCCCCTCCAACCCGACCTTGAAGGTTTCCCGGGATGGGGCATCCACCACCTCTCTGGGCAACCTGTGCCAGTGTTTCACCACCCTCAGCATAAAAAATTTCTTCCTTGTATCTAGGCTAAACCTACCCTCCTTTAGTTTAAAGCCATTGTCCTGTCGCAACAGGCCCTGCTAAAAAGTTGGCCGCCATCTTTTTTATAAGCCCCCTTTAAGTACTGATAGGCTGCAAGAAGGTCTCCCCAAAGCCTTCTCTTCTCTAGGCTGAACAACACCAACTCTCTCAGCCTTTCTTCATAGGGGAGGTGTTCCATCCCCCTGATCATTTTCGTGGCCCTCTTCTGGACCCGCCCCAACAGGTCTGTGTCTTTCTTATGCTGCGGGCTCCAGAGCTGGACGCAGTACTCCAGGTGGGGTCTCACCAGAGCGGAGTGGAGGGACAGAATCACCTCCCTCGACCTGCTGGCCATGCTTCTTTGGATGCAGCCCAGGATATGGTTGCCCTTCTGGGCTGCAAGCGCACATTGCTGGCTCATGTCCAGCTTTTCATCCACCAGTACCTCCAAGTCCTTCTCGGCAGGGCTGCTCTCAATCCCTTCATCCCCCAGCCTGTATTGATACCGGGGGTTGCCCCGACCCAGGTGCAGGACCTGGGTGCACACATGATGACTTTTGTCACAAAACCAGTAGCACTGCTCAGTGGGAGAGCCAGTCTGCAGCTGCCAGGGCCTCCCTTGCCTCACAGGCTTTTCCTGTCCACAAAGTGCTATTTCTGATCAAAATGCCTCTCCCCACTAATATACATGCTCATATTCCCTTGCAGCCTATATAGGGCTATAAGCTCAAAGGTTAGGCAGCATTTTCTACTTCACAGAGTATGTTTTAGAGAACTTCCTCACACAATCATGTTTCTTTTTCCCATATACCACTTCATTACCTGGTGCACTCATCATCCTGCCTGATTTGCAGCTGAGTGCTCTGATGGCACTTCTATATTTCTTGGAAATATTTAAAATAATTCCACCAACACTGGCATTAGGGTAGGCTCTGTTGTCAAAAAAAGGCTACAGTGGCTTTGGTTAGCTTGCTTACTTGCAAATAGCTATGTTTTATCAGATACCATACCCAGAGTGAATGGAAGAAATGATCGAAAATTTGGTAACGTTTACTAAGCTTCACATCTAACTGTATCTCTTACATTCCTAATTTGGTATAGATCTGTAAATCTATACTTAGATACCTGTTTCTGATAGCTCTGTCAAAAAAAGCACATCCACCAGGAATATCGTTTTATTCAGGTTAGCCAAAATCTGTATAGGTACTTGCCATCTACTGGGCTGTGAGATAGTTAAGTATGTAAGTCCTTAGTGGTGTTAGGCAAAAAGTTATACAGTAAGTTTAGACCTACTTGCCACAATATGAAAAGAAATAAAAAAGGGAAGACATGCATAATATGTTACTAGTTAAAAAAGAATCTGCTAATCTTTTAATACTTGTTGATTTCCAATAAATCTTTTACTCCTACAACAGTTGATGTCATCTTTAACAGATATTAAAAAGTAAGTCCTGCATCTTCTATGCAGCTGCTTCAATGTCAGAATTGGCCTCACACAAAGTGGGGAAAACCAGGAACTGGCAACCTTTCTGTTCTGGATTCATATCTGAAGAAATAAACAAAAATTAATGTCTAATTGCTGCCTGTAATGGTGCAAACTTGTTTCTGCAACTGTGACTCATACCGATTTGCTTATTTATAGTAGGAGTGATCTACCTCTGATCACTATGAGTAGGGACTACAGAAGTAAACTGAAAGTTGGTACAAAAGTCTGTTCTGGTTCCTCTGTCCCTATACATTTTATATATGTGACACCGCTGTTTTAATAAGTCTATACCATATGCATAGACAAATACCCATATATCCTTCAGTTTCCTTAGATTCCTCCAAAAAAATGAAAACAAAGAGGGCTACACATTCATCAGTTTCCATGGAGAGGAACAAGGAAATATAAAGACACAGTAAAATTCACTGTTTCTCTCTTGTTTTTATTTCCATCTCCACTGCAAAGCCCTGAATTTCACATCGCACAGCAGTTAGAAATTGGAGAGTCACACCTGGTGGATGGAGAGAGAAATAAATGTCACAGCTCTGTGCACAGGACAGTACAGGCTTTATTATTAGCATGTACACAATATAATCTACAATTGCATTTCCAACGGGAATTGTGAGAAAGCACTCCCAGTACTCCCAGAAATATTCTTCCAATAAGAAGCTATTAGTGATTCTGCAAGTTAATAAAGACCATATCAGAAACAGAGGACAGATGTGGAATGACACATACACAGTATGTGGTCAGTAGGTGTCGAATTATCCAGATAGGCTGTATTGATACGCTGCTTCTATATTTGATCCCCTTTGGCGGAAACAGAGTATGTATCTTCAGAAGAATAGTGACAGAGCTTCTGAGCATATCGACTGAATGGAGCGAAGCATGGGTAACAAGTATCTATGCAAACTCATGGCGGATGAGCACAAAGCTTTACAAATAGCTACAGCTGCAGAAATACTCCAGGCATAGGACTCTCCCTCTCCTTTTCTGTGTTATTTGAGACTTTATAATCTCATGAATCTGCTAAGAAATTAAACAAAGGTGTTCGTTAGCACATGCAGGGTTAATTAAAAGTACAAATAAACTGTATGTGGCAGAATCAGGAGGGGCTACGATGCACAGCCTTTTCCATTATCAAGGGTAATGCAGACACTTTGGGAGGCACTGGGTAGCATGGTGCAGAGGCACCTGAGCTGGTCCCACTGCTCCAGCAAAGCACCTCCTAGGATGAGAAAGAGCAATGCAGATGCTTATGTGTATAGGGTATATGAGTAATGGAAGAGTTACAGTCTGTTAATAGTACCGATGGCTGTATACTTTGTCACTGTACCTATCACCACAAACATTAGCAGCTATGTTTCTGAAGTGTGACATATACAGAACATAAGCAATCTGACAGAATACACTGAGCATCACTTAGCTGCCCTGTTGAGACTACTGTAAGGGTCCTGCAGTATTCCCACTCACTGTGTTGCAATAGTGCATGTTACAGGTTTGCAAGGGCCTTCAGTAACTACACTATTAAAGTGAAAGGTATCATTTTAAGCTGTTTTTAGAATGCCATTTATTCCTCCCACCCCCTGCTAAGACCATGGAGAATACAGCTAAAACATACCTTGGGAGGATGGAAGGGGCAGCATTGCAATACAACACTGCTCCAGACTGTACGGTACTGGAGATCCTCACCAAATTGAGAGCAAAATGTTTCATAATCCATACAATCCATGTAACAAGAAGTTACACCCACTCAAGGAAGCTACTCCCTTTTGCAAAAGGAGAACCTAGCCCAAACTGTTACATAAATAGATTATGGTAAGAGCATTACCACAGTTCTGCCTCTGTTAATATGAAGGGATAGTCCATGTATTAAATAGCAAATGCACAAGAGAAAGAGAAAAATACAGGAAGAAAGAAATAAATAAAGAATGAAAAGGACAAAGCTCAAAAAAAAAAGTTGTTGCTTTAAACTAAGGAAAAGGTTGCTGATTAAAACTGAACACCAAGTCACATTGGTATCTGAAAAACATTGAAAAGAGATCTCAAGCACAGAATTTTTAGTTGATATATCCTGTCCGTATTTTTACAAGAAAGACACAACTGGAGACATGACTGCAATATAAATGATGTAAGAATATGGATAATTATTGTGAAAGAAGAATATTTTTATTAATGTAGAAAACTGAACTTCTTCAGTGCTGTACCAGGAACAAGTATCTGCATTGCGGCTAAGGCCTTTCTTACATCCGTTTCCAAACATATTTATTTTTTGACACAAACAGTCTGCAAAAGCAAGATATGTTCCATTTTTGTGAAGAAATCTGCCTTTCAACAAAGTATGCTAATTTTTTTTTTTTTTTTAAATTCTGCTCCAAAGATGAGTAGTAACAATCATAACTGATTCCTCACACTTATCTATCCTGCATCTTGGCATATGGTTGTCAGGAACAACCCCATCAACCATATACTTATAATATTTTTTCACTGCTATAGCATCCTTCATCTGAGATTCCCAAGGCTCTTCACAATTGTAGAAAAGTATCAGATTATGGATGGGAAAATGAAGACATAGGAAATGATGGTTTGGACAACAGCGTCTCCCTGTGGCACCGTGACTGTTACTGTTATTGTTTGCTGTTTGTTAAACATCACTAGTGAAAACTTCAAAACCCAAGAAAAAAAAGGAAGTTATTGTCCTTGCCCTTTGATTTATAAGCAGAGACTCGGTTTATTAAACACACTGCAAAAACAAAATATTCCTCAAAATATTAGAGTGTTTAAATCAGCACAAGTATACATAACTGTATGGGTTTTGCTATATTATATCGAAGGTCTTTGGTTTATCCTCTGATGCTCACGGGACAACCAGTGTACTAGCAAACAATCTGCATAAAGCTAGGACTATACTGGTCTGAAATGGTACACCTCGGGGTGGAACCAAAGGTCCAGATTTTATTATGGTATTGAATGGAACATTAACATACATGTTTTATCAGTGTTTCCAAATGTTCATTCAATAAATTCCCCCTATATAATGTGTATGATTAATCTGGACATTCTAAACTTGAAAACTGTGGTTTTGATTAAAGAAGATTTGTTCCATACTTCGTAATTGCAAGCTATGTACTTCCTAGAACAATTATAGCTTACAGTAAACACACAGACTATATACACTGTAAAATCTGTGTACAGTACTCAGGCAGTTGCATTTGCTTCTACTGCTCACAGCTAGATCCATAAATACCGTTCCATAAAACATTCAAAGGGCAGAAATACAGTGTATTTCAGCTTTTTTTATGTGGGTGATATAAATACTCATGTTTAAGTTTCATTTTGTAACTGGGGATGCTGAACTAAGGCTGTTCGTTTTGTGATTTGGGTTGAAAGTGGAGGGATTCAGACAGTGCTTAAAGCACTAAAAAAATGATGAGACTGTTCCAAAATGAACAAGATTTGGAAGGCAGCAGTCAATGTCTCTCCTAGTTGCAAAATCTTGCCACCATGAAAAAAGGGGGTCCCAGAAAATTCTCAGCTTAATAAGGGTAAAGAAACCCTGACACATGCTGAAGTACACAGTCCGTGAGTGGAAAATTGCAGATCTAACAAGCAAAAGCTCTAGAGGCAGTTTTCTCTGCTGTGTAGAAACTCAAAGGGTTCAGCAACATCTTTGTAGGTTTTTCAGACACAGCTATTCCCTACTAAAAGCAGACCTATGACTATTCTCCAAATAAAAGACTGGAAGATTGCACACAACTGTCTGCTATGTCAAGGCACTGTAATGGATGGAAATGCAAATGGCAGCAAACGAAGGTTTAAGTGTAAAATGCTTTATTCTGGCTTATCTTGAAACTTGTAAACATTGTTTTGTTTGTTTGTTCTACTTCTGGTATTACCCAACCTCTCCAGTTGTTCATTCACCCAACTTATAAGTGACACCAACTTACGCTCTCTTTCCAAACTGTAATTTTCACACAGACACCTTCTCTGAATTAGTACAAAAATGCATGAGAAGATGTCATTTTTTTTTCTCAATGGCTCTCCTTTTTTAAAAAAGCAGAATTTTGCTATCTGCAATTCTTCTCTATAGAGCCAAGCAATTTCACTTTTCTAACTTTTTCTAAAATCCTAGAATTTCACCTACGGTATTAGAATTTAGAATTATCTCCATGCAGCTGAGCAAGTTCATACCCATTTATTTTCATTTAACTAGAAAATCACATTGGTATCACTTTTAGCGGTCAGTTGTTTGTTGCTTTAACAACGAGTACTGTGAGAAAAATGATGTTGCTTATGTTTCCTCTTTGTTAGTATGAGTCCCTAATGCGCCCAACTCTCATTTGCTTACTAGCAAAAGATTTCACCTTTGTCAGCACTGCAAAGCCCATACTGTTGTGCAAAAGCAAACTGCAACCTATTCAGACTCTTGCACCATCAGCAAAGCTTTGGGCTAAGTTCTCCTGATTGTGACGCTCAGCTATACTGAACAGTCCCTTGCTTTGGAACAGAGGCTGTGTTGTCACTCATGCCAGCATGAGCTCTCCGGTGTTTAACCCTTCATTGCAACAGTTCTCTTGAAGGCAATTTCAGCCTTCAAAGGAATAATCAGTAATGAGTGATTGATCCTTTCTAGCCATCACTTGTGAGGCTGCAGATGGAGTACTGCTTCCAGTTTTGGGGTCCCCAGAGTAAAAAAGACATTGACATACTGGAGTGAGTCCATCAGAAGACAACCAAGATGATAAGCTGACTTAAGCACATGACATATGACAAAAAGCTGAAAGAAATTGGCTTGTTCAGCCCTGAGATGACAAGGTTACGGTGGGGGGAGGGGGATCTTACTGCTGTCTTCAACTACCTCATAAGAATATAGAGAGAAGACAGAGCCAAACTCTTCTTGAAGAGGTAGGTATAGGATAAGAGGCAACAAATACAAAGTTACAACAGGGAAATTTTTATTAGATATAAGATTTTTTTGTTTGCTTATTTTGTGAAAGCAGTCAAACATCGGAACAAGTTGCCAGGAAAAGTTGTGGCTTTGTCATACTTTGAGATATTCAGAACTTGACTGCAAAAGGCCCTGAGCAACCTCATCTAAGTTAGCCCTGCTTTGAGCAGGGATTAAATCAGATGACCTCCAGAGGTTCCTTCCAACCTAAATTATTCTGTGTTTCTACAATTTTATGAATTTAATTTAGAGAAATAACTGAGATTATCAAGAGATTATTTCTTGAGCTTCCATTTCCTATGAACTGCTCCTGAAAAGAGAAACAAGGTTCTAGAAAAAAGGTATCTTCTCTTGCGTGAAGGCATAAAGATTTTAGTTCGTTTTAGTCATGGAGACAGTAATAATGACTTACACCCATACTCTTGTAAATAAAAGAACAGAAGGTACAGTACTTAAATGTGAAATAAACAAAGAAAACTATAAAAACCTACTGGCATCTACAAATGATACTGAAAGAGAGAAGGCCTACAGCCAAAAGGAGATTTGTACTCTGTGTTAATAAATAAGCTCAGTCTGGTTATACGTAGGTCATTATTCACCTTCTGATCTTGCTGAGAGTAATTGTCAACACTGATACACTCCTTGCTTCAGTTTTCGGAGCCAGCCCCTTGTTTAGCAATTGCCAAACTGACCACTAGGTTGTGTTTACTAAATAGTGTCCAAGGAAAAGGCAGTTCCACTCCACGGGAAGAAGCATTTCCACAGAATGACGCCCTTCCGCGCTACCAAAGGCTGGTACCCAAGTTACTGCATTACTTTCCAAGGTCCAGCCTCACTGGGACTTGTGACAAGTACCACCAAAGAACTGGAGCTATATGTCTGACTTTGTCTGCTTCCCCTGCTATTCCAAGTACCACAACGACTACATTCAACAATTGTTGGGTTTCCCTGGCTGCAAGCCTTGCTTGACCTCGGGAGAGAAAAAATAACTCTTATTTCCTTTTCCTTTCCACTCCCTCTTCCTTCAGCCACTTCATATCACAGATGGGCAAAGCAAAACCTGGCCCTATACATAACTTTACTTTTCAAATATTTACACAGATTTTCTAAAGGTTAGGAAGAAATTTATTTGCAGTAATGTCAGCAAATACTAAACTATTTCACCAAAGATTCACACAGCTAAAGAAAGAACTCAGGGAGACAGGAGATACTTGTGTTTCATATCCTATGCAATAAGGTTTGAGATGCATGGACCAAAATCCCAAACTTTTTTGGCTAAGATGAAGTAAAACTGTTGCTGGATTCAAAAAGTAAGGGGAAGATATTAGCGTTTCTTCTCTGGTAATCTCCACGGCAGACGAAGTGCAACAAATAGTATAAATATGACCAACTAATAAACAGAAAGCTGATCAATTGTCCAATTTTCATCTGTCATTCCTAGATTTCTTGTGTCAGTTCCATAACTTTATCTAGTCTGCTATCTTTATTTTCTCCTCAATAGAATGCGTTCTGTGTGATGACATTTTATTATTGCTTGGCTATTGTTGCTGAACTAACAGCTGTCGTGTATGAATTGTTTGGCATTACACAAGGGAATATAGTAAATATGAAATCAAACATGCATTTTTAAATAAAACCTGCAGGGATACCAGTATGTATTCCAGTCTCTTTCTTGGGTTTCTATGTTGTTCTTTTTTTTAATTTGGATAGCTAAATCCATTGGATTGTCTTGTATTCTAGACTCCTTGTGTACTGCATTTACGATTTATACAAGCATATGCATTATATAATAGCAACTGAATACAACAATGAATTACAATTTCTTTGTTGAAACAGATAAATGCAAAACTACATTTATATGCAAAAGTATATGGGCAAATATATGAAGATATATGCAAAAAATAATGATGTTTATATTCCATAAGTGAGATGCACTTACGGAAGTGAAGCTCTGGTCAGCAGAGCAGGATGAGTCTATGAGACAGTTTAGCAGTTATGTAAGCCTTCGAAACAGGGCTTAACTGGTAAGCAGATAGATGAATTTCACCTCAACGGCAATAACTGGGCTAGAGAAGGCACAGTTCATTGATGTCGCAGTCTTCCTACACCTTAACTCATTACCACTTCCTCTCTCCTCCAGCCATTCAATGCATCTCGTGCTTCTTCTCAAATTTTCTGGGGGATGCAGAATAGAAATAACCAGATTTTAATCAGAAAATGAAGCACAGATTCATAAAGGACTTACAAAGATATGTGTGCAAAACAAGGAATTCATTCGCTACTTCCCATGGGCAGGCAGGTGTTCAGCCATCTCCAGGAAAGCAGGGCTCCATCACGCGTAACCGTTACTTGGGAAGACAAACGCCATCACTCTGAACGTCCCCCTCTTCCTTCCTCTTCCCCCAGCTCTATACGCTGAGCATGACGTCATATGGTGTGGAATGTCCCTTTGGCCAGTTGGGGTCAGCTGTCCCGGCTGTGTCCCCTCCCAACTTCTTGTGCACCCTCAGCCTCCTCGCTGGTGGGGCGGGGTGAGGAGCAGAAAAGTCCTTGACTCTGTGTCAGCACTGCTCAGCAGTGACTAAAACATCCCTGTGCTATCAACACTGTTTCCACCACAAATCCAAAACGTAGCCCCATACTAGCTACTGTGAAGAAAATCAACTCTACCCCAGCAGAAAACAGCACAATATGCTCTGCTGACGGGGTTAATGTTCGTTCTTGCTTGTAATACATTTGGCTTATATCTCTATCAAAATACAAATGGCACTTTGTTCAGGGGTCTCCTCAATACTGTAGCTCTTCTGACTTGCATGTTGTGTTGAAACTTCTGCCGATGACACTAAAAAACTATTTTGAAGTAGGGAATGTCATCAAGTAAAGGCTTGTACCCGAGAAGCCAGCGTAAACCCTACGGCTAACAGTTACGACTCCCTCTCAGTGATGAACTAATTCTCCAAGCAGTGAACTTGCAGCTGGCCTAGAGCTTTGGCTAGTATGGTTAAAGACAGGACAAAGAGGAGATCCTTTTCACAAACGGAGGGTGATTCTGCTACTGCTTACAATACAGACAAGGTAAGTAGAGATGTGTAAAAGCATCTAGTTTAAGGATTATAATCAAACCAAGTCTCACAGACTTTCTATGTTTACTACTGCATTTCTTTTCAAATAACTGTAACTTTATAGTGCTTTCAAGAGGAAAAATTCTGTTTAAGAAATTCCTTTGCTAAACGCATATTCACTGCATTTCTTTCACTTTTTTGCTGATTAATATGTCTAAGAACCGAAGTTCCTACATGCACATAGACTTCTAGGAGTTGGAACTAAACTTAAAAAAAGTGAAAGAGGGCTGCGGCAGCGCATGCAGCTTTTAAGGCATATATGACAGCATCCCCCAGTTAGAAAAAGGTATCAGGTATGGGTTTTTATTTCTGGATGCATGCCTGAGAGATCCAGTATTAGTCACTAAGTAGGCAAAAGCCATTTAGAATTTGGGCCTGAAGCTAACCAACGAGTGTACCTCTAGAAAAGGCATGTATCAGGTAAAGGGGAGAAATGCCCGACTAAACCAAGTACTTTAGGTAACAGAACTTGTAGAGAAAGACGGAAGTGTGAAAATTTTTCTGCTTCAGTGGTGAGATAGGAGTAAGGATAACATTGGCAAATCGTTGGTAAAATTGAAAGATCAGATTCACAAGCTAGTGACTACAAATATGGCAACAGAAGTACCCAGCAACGTTTTAAAAAATGTGGTCACAACTTGGCTCCTTGATGCATATTCAAATATCTAAGTAAGTATCCAGAATTTCAAATAAGTATCCAGAATTTTAAATATGTTTTCACCAGACTTATTAGCTCAGGATTATTTAGTCTTCCTAAAAAAGGAAGAAATTGGATTTAGCTTATTAAAAAAATCCAAACTTGCTTACCATTTCTGCAGACTGTAAAATTAACCACTGAAAAATTCGTATTTATGCATGTACTGGGAGCATTTACAAAACAATGCAAGGACACTTGACAATTTGCCTTTCAGAGTCTTTTGTTTTATTTTTCTTTAATGACATTAGGTAAAGGAACAAGGACAAAATCATGTGTTCCAAAACTTCTCAGTTTATAAGTGAAATCAGTAATTAATCCAACTTGAAAGGGTATAGGTTTTTATTTCCTTGCAAGTAACATTCCAGCTACTTCAGTTGAATACCGTTTAATCCCTGACAAGAATCTGCAAAGCCCGACATATTTAACATTTCTGTGGTTCAGAAATACAAAGAAAACACAGAAAAATCACGAGCTGTATAGCACCACCACCACCACCACCACCCCCGTACAAATTTTCTTTGGCTGTATGGTGGAGTGCCCCCTCCTTCTCATTAATAAGAGCATTGCTGCCCTTAAACGGTATCTGTACATTTTCATATTGTTGCCAGACTGGGTACAGTCACAGCAGAGCAGCTGTAGCTCCAAGGGTGTTCAGGGTGATGCTTGCCAGAGGGGGTTA
>NW_008825614.1:12973836-12974200 GCF_000699105.1 Pygoscelis adeliae | reverse complement strand
CATGACTCACACAACAGGCTGCATGTTCCATACGCAAAACATGCGGTTTCAGAAAACAGATGGAACCACCAAGTGCCAACATATTAATTAATTATCACGTACTTCCTTTTCTGTCTCCCCGCTCATGTTTTGGAAGCATTATGGTAATTATTCACAGCACGTTCAGGGCCTCGGGTGTTGCAGAACAGCTATTTAGACACCGAGTTCCTCACTGGGAACAGGTACTTAAACACGCAGCTCCTGGAGGCCGCAGCCAGCGGCCCGCCGCCCCCTGGAGCCCAGCGCGGCCTGCTGCGCCCCCGGCATGCCGCAGCGTGCCGGGCGGAGCCGCAAAGCCCCACCCACCTCTTCCGCCGCGGCCCGG
>NW_008825614.1:12950106-12973155 GCF_000699105.1 Pygoscelis adeliae | reverse complement strand
CGCTCCGTGGAGGTGCTGCCGGCCCCTCGCCGCCTCGCCTGCCCGCGTCTCTGCTAGGCGGCCGCGATGTCTGACAAGGAATTCATGTGGGCCCTCAAAAATGGGGACTTGGATGAGGTGAAGGACTATGTGGCCAAGGTAGGAGGCGGCGGCGAGGGCTTGGGGTGGGCGAGGCGGCGCTGTGGGCTGAGGAGGGAGGGATGTGCTCGGAGCCTTCAGGGCCCTCCGTCCGGGGGTCGGCCGGGTGAGGCTGGGGGGGTGGCAGGAACCGCGACCTGCCTGGGGACAGACTCTTGGGGAGCTTTCCGCGGTGGTGAGGGTCCAGGCGGTAGGGCGCGCTTCCCCTCCCCCTTCTTCGCGGCCCTCTCGGTTCCTGCGCGTCCTCCTTTTCTCACCGGCCGCCCTGCTCCCCTCCTGCCCCCCAGTCGACCCTCGTCCCTGCAGCTGAAGTTGTTATATGTCGGTACATGAAACTTTCTGGATTGACAGCCAATATCCTACTCCTGCCTCGCCGATTGTACGTGTATATGCATATGTGTGGCCTCGGTTTGGTTATCCTTCCTCTCTGTGCCTCAGGGCTCATCATAGGGTGATGCTAAGCTACCGGGTGTGTTGAGGCTTAATTCATTAACCTTCTGTGAAGTGTTGTGATATCTAGTTAGGGCGAGTGCTACAGGAACAGTAGACACCTGTGTAAGGGGTGAAAAGTCTTCAGGTACACTGTAGTATTCGGAGGCTGGATTCTGTCCTCATTTGCTTTCACTTGTCAATTAGGTTTGTGGGAAAAGTGCATGTACATAAGGGCAAGATTCTGCTTCCGTGAATCCTTAGTGTTCAGGGATATTGTCTAGAAACTGTTACATCAGAGCAGAGGCTTACATGTAATTTAGCTATAATTACTTAGATCTCTGAACAAGTTAATGATTGTCTTTGGGAGGTTAACACACACTGACATATCTTGCTGTGATGACTTAAGTTCTTCGTACTCCAGTTGTCAACTTTGGTTGGAAGTTACCCAAATTTGTAGCACTCCTGGCAAAAAGAAATGTGTGCAAGTACTTCCAGCTGCTTTAGTACAAAGTCCAACAGCTTAGCTTGAATAGTCTTCTCTGACAGTTTCAGCTAAGCTACTGGACTTTGCATCAAAGTGGCTGTGCACTCACATGCTCTGTTCTGTCTGTAAAGTGCTAGATGTAATAACTGGGAATAATAGAGTTGTCCCACTTCAGCTGTTTAAGTGTCGTGTACCTACGTCTATGTAATAAAGTTGGATACTACATTGATATGTCTTATTTGTTCTCAGCTTTGGGGGCCTCCAGAGTGTTTCAGCAGCAGATTTGGATGCTTGCTACAGCTTTTACAGGAATTCCATATATGTCTAGAGAACTCACTGCACACTAGTGATTAATGGATCCTTGTGTATCTGTTGCTGAGGCAAAAACTTTGGCAGTAACCATCTTGAGTCGGTTTATATCTAAAAGATCACTGCAGTACTAATTACAAAGCTTTTTTTTATATTCCCACTCTTCCCGAGTGGCACTACAACTTATGTAGCAAATGTATTTATGTGATCACTTTTCATCTGCTTCAGTGCAAAGTCAAATACTTAGTTCCATCTGCTACTGAAAGAGGCTTGAGCCAGCCTGGATGATGCTATAGTAAAGAGGCTGAAGGGCATAGTCTAACTGCACTAATGAGGTAAAAATCCTTAAAAGAGAGATACTGTCTGTGGTTAGAGGATTACAATAAAAGAAGCCTTGAACAATCTTACATTTTAGAACTGCTTCTGATGTAGAAGGTGAATAAACTATGGGAATTTTCTGCTTATTTGTGACCTAATCTTGTTCATTCTTTTCCCCCCACTTGCAAATATGCTTTCTATCATCAGCTGTTAAGCATCCTACTTGCCAGTGACACAAGAAGACTGATGTTTTCTTTTCAGTCCATTATGTTTTCGTGACAGATTGTGGGCTAGTAAACTCTTATCCTGGTTTCCTGTGGAAACAAAGTTTATATGAGCAAGTTTTGACTGACTCTCTTCCTTCCTAATGGTTTGTTAATTTTTTGGCTAAATTTTGTAAGTTTACAGGGATACAGGTAGATACTGGTGGGTTTTGTGAAACTAAATGAAGTAGAGGGAGGTACCTTCAGGGAAGACAAAAGCACAAGAATGAGCTTATGTTTTACTGCACAACAGGAAACGTGCATTGAGGAGGAGCAAGAGAACTCTATAAATCCTCTGACTGTAGGAGAAGCCTCAGTTAGATCTTCACATTCTTGGTTCCTAAATTAATGAAATCTGTGAGGGCAAATCATGCTTTGATAGTCACAGTTCTCAGAAAAGTATCTATTCCATGCTGCATGTTTTCTTTTGACTGTCTTCCTTATCAGTTATATGGCTTCTGCTCCCTGCTGCTTTCCTGTTCGAAGTATGATTTCATGTTCAGGAATTTTACTTATATAAACTTTGCAGTAGTAGAAATTCCCTCTCCCTGTAGTGTGGGAGGCAGTCGTATATCTTCCAGTCTGCATCTTTATAAAATTCTTTCTTGTCTGTCTTCCTGAAACTTTTTATTTCCAAATTCTCATTTGTGTTGTTTCTTGTTCTAGTCTTGTTTCCTCATTAGTTGATTGGAAACAATACAGCTTTTAGCTATAATCTTGCAGTTTTGCTGCCAATTACAACATAAAGGGTTTGACCTTGGGTTTTGTTTCATATGTGAATGGCAGGGCTTGAAATGCTAACTAGACCCTGGGCACTTCAAAAATAATGGTATAAATGGATGTCATCAGTGAGGCTATAAGAGTTGAACTCTGATAATCATTCATGGCTTTTCTTCACTTGTGTGTAATAAGCTGTGGATGTTCTGTCTTTGGAGTCATTAGTATCTCTCTTTTTTCATCTCGGATTTGGTTAGTAGGTACCAAGAGGAAGGTAGCTTAATGGCTCTCAGACTTTGATTCAAACAGCAGGTGAAACAAAGTATAGTGTGAAAACCTTTCTTTTCAATGACATGGTTTATCCTCTTTAAGTAGAGAAAGTTTGTGCCACTTCAACAGTTCTTGGACAAAGAAAGGATACAGAGGCAGAAGGAAGAGTCTCCATTTGCATTTTATGTATTTCTATGTAAAGAGATCTTGCATTCTCCTAAAGATACTTTCTTCAGAAAGAATCTTTCACAGAAACAGTAGTTCTGAGGGGTGGCAATGAAACAGACAAATGCCAAATGATATTGCTTTGTTGCTTAGCAAAAGAGATCTTAGTGCTGCCAGTATGTGCACTTGGAAGATGTTGTTGGCTTCTACTTGATAAAAATTTGAAAGATTCTTTGTATAGTTTGAATAGTCCTGTAAGACTTTCTTTTTTGTAAGAAACATCTTATTAGTCTCAGCATTTCTTGACTTGTAATCGTGTCAACTTTCTCTTTATGATAAATGTTAATTTCTACTGAAGTACTGTAGTTAGTGTGTTATGCTAGCAGTTAAGTATGGTGTCATCTATTTTTATGATGACTAGATTAAAAAGTAGTTTTTACTGTTTGCTTTCTTTGATGTCTTCCTTTTGAATATAGCCAGCATATGTTGGCTTCAGAGGTGTCTTTGCAGTAATTGAAGGAATTCTGCGCTCTTCCCACATACATCCACTCAAATTTTTAAAATTCCCCAAGAAAGCAGCAGCTTTCATGGGAACAGATGAATCAAATGGCAGTTAAATGGGTGAGGAAGACCCACGCAGATTAGAGAAATTTGCTTCCCCCAAGGGAGGGAACAGGGGGTTAAAAAGTACTAGTTAGAAGAAGAGCAGGGTATATTAAGCCTGCAGAACTTCTTAACGTGAATAGTGCTTGCTGCTCTTCCTTTTCTTTATCCTCCTTCCCCAGTGGAATGAGAAGCTGTACAATTGCTTAAAAAGACTTCTCTATCGACATGTACATGTAATGTTTCCAATCAGCAGTAGATTTCTCAGGCTAAGTATAATTCCTGTTCAGTCACTAGGCACAAAGTTTTTGGCAAGATAAACTTGGATTTGTAAGAAAGAGGTTACAATAAATGTTTGTTCTAAAGTAATTTAATCTCCCATAGCTTAACTGAGAAGTCCTCACTCCATGAGCTGCTGTAATCCCCTACATCATTGCTTCCTAAACATACCACTGCTTACAGTTATGTTTGGTAAATCAACTAACCTAATAGAATAAGAAGATAAGACAGTCAATCAAACTGGAAGCACCAGATTTTTACTGCTGAGAGGACTGTGAGGTTGAGCTGATGGTAGGCTGTTGTCATGGTTTAACTCCAGCCGGCAACTAAGCACCACACAGCTGCTCGCTCACTCCCCCCTGCTGGGATGGGGGAGAGAGTTGGAAGGGGAAAAGTGAGAAAACTCATGGGTTGAGATAAAGACAGTTTAATAGGTAAAGCAAAAGCCGCGCACGCAAGCAAAGCAAAACAAGGAATTCATTCACTCCTTCCCATCGGCAGGCAGGTGTTCAGCCATCTCCAGGAAAGCAGGGCTCCATCGCACGTAACAGTTACTTGGGAAGACAAGCGCCATCACTCTAAACGTCCCCCCCTTCCTTCTTCTTCCCCCAGCTCTATATGCTGAGCATGACATCATATGGTATGGAATATCCCTTTGGTCAGCTGGGGTCAGCTGTCCCGGCTGTGTCCCCTCCCAGCTTCTTGTGCACCCCCAGCCTCCTCGCTGGTGGGGTGGTGTGAGGAGCAGAAAAGGCCTTGACTCTGTGTCAGCACTGCTCAGCAGTGACTAAAACATCCCTGTATTATCAACACTGTTTTCAGCACAAATCCAAAACATAGCCCCAAACTAGTTACTGTGACGAAAAATTAACTCTACCCCAGCCACAACCAGCACAGCTGTGAAATGAATTTTTAGAAAGTATGTACATGCTATGCTTGCCTAGTAGGCATTTCTGGTGTGGAATCTTGTTTTTTAAAAAATAAATCAACCAACCAAAACAAAATCCCTAGAGGATCTTCAATAACTCAGCTGGAAAACAGCAACTATCTATGCATCCTACACAAAACTGTGGTACTACAAACAGTCTTGCAGTTCTTTGGGATATAATGTTTGAATACATGTCTTGAGAAATGTGGAAAACTTGACTACTGCAAAACTAACTGGAGAGACAAACAAAAACTTTGTTTAGAAATAACCATTTTGAAAAAGAGGTAGCAGTCAGGGGTATAGTTAAAGTCTAAGTGTTGTGAAAAAGAGTAGAGACTTAAATATGTCTGCGAGAAGAATTAGATTGGGGAAATAAATAGCTTTTAACTTTTGAGGGGTAACCTCTGTTCTTTCAAGTGTTCATTGAAATGGCTTCTACACCTTCGGGAACAAACTAAATGAAAATGAACACTTAAATGGTCGTTATATATGGGTGGATTACTTGAGTTACAGATTAACCATACCATGGATACATTGAAATTCACCTTGTCTCACTGTGTTGAATGCTGAAGTGCACTTCATTATTGTGGCTACATTGATATCTGGATTGCTTCTGGTTTGGAAACAGTTTTCTTCCTCTTAAGTGACAGGGAGCCTGAAAGCCTTGCTGATTACAGTGCAATGTAAGTATATCTCAGTAGCTTGTCCAGGAGCATATCAGGGCTAGCACTGACCTGGGAGCTGCTGGACTGAGTTTATCCTCTGTGGAGCCTCTTGGATATCTGTCTTGTAACTCCTCATTGTTATGCCAATACTTGTACTATGTGGGTTTTTCTTTATCTGGAGTATTGTAGCCTCCTGTTATTTTCCTCTTTGTTACTGTTGAATGTGCTGGAGTGTGATTGCTAAAGATACAGTATTGTTCTACTGCTTAGTTCTACTGAAACTTGGTGTTCAATTTACACTTGTAAATTTGAACATGATGACCTAAACCTTTCTTTTATGTAACAAGACAGTTGCTTGCTACTGTAACCTGCTGTTAGCAGGTTCCATATTCATGGTAGAGTTACTCTTCACTAAAATGCCATGAATGTACTAGAAAAACTTTCAGAAGAACCCAGCATGGCACTACTTTTTAGTAGTGGGTACAATAAGACTTATGAGGCTGATGAAAAACACCTTTTCAGGATGGCTAATTGATTTCCCCGGTCTGATCCAAAAAAGTCTGAGGACGTGTTAAAGAATTGCTCACAAATATTAATAGTTTGTGCATCAGTTCTTTAAGTAGTTTATAGGAACAGAATGGAGTAACAAACTCTCCTGTAAACCTGTCATTGTGGTGCAATGTATGACTCACTGACTGAATGAACATCCCAGAATTCTCAAATCTGTCCTTTTTGTGAAGGTACAGATATGACTGATTCTGAAGCCATTTTCATCTGAAATGTAAATGGGGTTCATGGTAAGACTGATCACAAACCTGTAACTGCTAAATGTAGTAGTATCTTTGAGACGTTGATGTCAGGCCTAGGATCATTTTGTTCATTCAGTTGGCGTCTGTGCTCTGAAACTCTTGGTGGCTTTAAGAGATTGTCTAAGTATGTGATTGATGTTTGACTTATATGCTTAAATAAAAAATCAAGTACTTCCTTATTTGTTTCTGTTTAGGCTGTTGTCATTATGCTGACTTGTCCTGTGTCTAATTGCTGTTTGCTGCAAAAAGTAGAGAGAGTGATCAAAATCAGATTTTAATAAGACATTGAATTTAAATTTTTGTTGCTGAAAGTTTTACTAATGTATTCCATTCCCTAAATTGAAAGTGAATGTTCTCTCTGCTGTGAAGATGTCCTGTTTTGTCCGAGTTTGTGGTCTTTAGCATATGCGTTACTAAGTATGACAGTACAAAGTTAGGAATAGGTTATGAATAACAAGCAGAGAATTCAGTGGTGTGAGGAAAATATTTACTTCTAGTACTGCTCCTTTTCTTCCCACCCTCCCTTATTCTAACCTCAGTTTTTCCTCTTGGATCAGTTTTATCTTTACTATATCCTTGTTTTTCAAGCCTAGCTCTTGTCTTCCAATTTGGTTAGTTAATTTTGATTTCAACAGGAAGGCATACAGAAGACGAGCTAAGCTTTCTAAAAGAGAAAGCTTTTAGAAGAGAACAGTTCTGCAGTGGTTTGTATTCTGTTTCCATTTGGAATAATATGCGGAAAGTTGTGTTAGTTGTAAAGGTTATGCATTGAATGCTGACTTGGGTACCATGGAATTGGTGAGTCATGCAGGCCACATAAGTAAAAATACTGAATGAATGGATCTTGCAGCAGTGTCAAAATGCATAAATAAGGAATCCCCTGGACAGTTCACAACAGACCAAACAATTTCTATGTGCTTATTCTGAAGGAACACATGCTTAGCTGTTAAGATATCAGGACTTGAAAGTCAAATATTCTACCCAAGTTTAAGCAGAACATCGTGGACTTAGAAATGCAGGATTCTCAAGTCCAAGAATTTTTGAGGCTGAAAGGCACTTTAAAGGTGTAGATGAAAGGTCAGAAGAGAAAATTTAGGAAAGATACAGAAAAGCCAGGGGATGTATAAAATTGTATTGCTTAAGTCACATATTCATTTTTTTATATGCATTCCCAGATGAGTGTTCTTAGCAGGTTTTTAATGGCTTTATGTTTATGCTTGTTGAACTTCTGAATATGCATCCAGACAAAAGTGTGAACAGAGTTACTTCTTTGTACCTAACTTGCACACTTCCAAAGTTGAAGGTTTGTATTAAGTTACTCTTGTGGGGTGGGGGGAGAATAATAATTAAAAGCTCCACCTTGAATGTTGTATTTACCAGCCAATACAGTTCTGTGGAAAGAGGCAGTTGTCATTTGTGTAGACTGATCTCCTGTTACTAGGACAAAAGCATTAGCTGGAATTAAGAAGTGCCAATAACTGACCAGTCGGTTATACAACAATTGTTTTTCTTACAAGTTGCAGTTTCAGCAGTTTTGAACAATTAGATGTTTTTATGCTTTAGCTCGTTATGTGGAGGGGTAAGTACAAATCAGCACAGCTCATATTAAAGAGTTTGAAATCTTTATTGGTTGCTGGATATGCTATTGGCTCTTTTTACTGCAAATTGATCCTAAAGCCTATGTTGATTGCGACCACCAATGGCAAATTCTGCAATCACATGCCAGAGATGGAGAGGGAAACAATAGTTTCCTTTAAATGTGTAAGGGACTAGTATCTGTGTTGTTCTTTCACACAGTGAAGATCTGTAGCTCTCTGACTTGAAAAGCAATCAGTATTAGTAAGTCCTATTGAACAAGAACATGGTTCTTGTCTTAATTCTCAGTTTGACTGGAATGTACTTGTGTGTGTGTTGGTTTTTTGTTGTGGTGGTGTGTTGTTTTTTTTTTTTTTTAAGTAAAGGACAGCAAATAACTTGATGTTATCCTGGAAGCCGTTGAAACCCTGATGAGGGAGAGTAGGAAGGGAAAGACAAATATAGTCTTGTAAACTCATAATGCATATGCACATGAATATGGCTTTGAAGTAGCTCGGGGGACTTGGGTTTTGGTGCTTTTTAGTACTTTGCCCGTTTTTACAGTCTTTATTAGTCTTTTGTATACAGTGTAATTCTGTAGTTCAGTGCAGATACATAATATGCCAAGGGTTATTGCATTTCTCCAAAGAAAATTTTTGTAACTTCCTTGCTGCAACAAGAATTAGAGTATGGTCTAGATTTTTGTCTTTGCTTATATGCGCTGCTGCCTTCTTCACCGGTTACAGGCCAAAAGGGAAACAGTGAAATAATTTTACTTAGCCTTCAGCTACACTTTGAAAATCAAATAGAGGAATTGCATGCAGTGGCTAATAAGCTGAACAGACCAAAACATCACTAGAAAGGTATTCTGGAGATTTGCCTGTCATACTTCCAGCCAAAGTTCAAAGAATACTCTAAAGTGTATCTAATTATGGAGTCAGTTTATAAAACAGACTTGTGTGCTCAAAGTTTCTTATGAGCTAAGATCAAGACTTGATAATTATTGTTGAATGACTGATACTTTCTTTCCCCAAACTCCAGTAATTTATGAACTTGCTTTTTAACACACTTGTAGCCTATAAATTAGTGATTAGCTTCAAGGTGGAAAGATGAGCTGGAAGGCCATTTGAGACAAAAGATAGAGAGCTGTCCCATAGAACAGTTACCATCAGCATATCTCTTCTAAACTGATTTGTTAATGATGCTATGAATGCAAATACCATAGGCAAGAAATGTTTAAAAAAGATTTTTGTTTGTTCAAAAACACTTCCAGTACTTGATTCAGGTAATTGGATTCAGGCAATTGGGAGGAGGAGGTTTCAAGTCTTTATATAAAACAGATGAGTCAAGAAAGTTCCTGTGAGGCGAGATCTGCATTTCTATGTATGCCCTGTATAAAAAAAATTCACGGGATCCTTTGTATTCAAGTAAGGCATTTGGGAGAATCTTTATTTCTTGGATTGCTAACTTCTCAGTAACTTCAATAATAGTATTAACTCTTCCTTGGCTAAAGGGGTGGATATTTAGTAGCATGGTTTTAAAAAGTTGAATATGGCCTGTAATAAAGCATTAATTATCTGTTACTTAAATTTATCTTGGAGATAGTAACTCAACAGTAAATATATTTAATTTCAAAATATATTCCTTTAATTAGAGTATAACATGAAATACGGTCATCAGTTCTTGTGACAAGTTAGTAGACTGTATTTACTAAAGCATTTTCAACAGTAATTCCTAGTGAAATCTGAAGAAAATAGCTTAACTTTTGTAGATGGATTATTTGAATTATAAAAGTGCAATATCAATATCATTAAGTTTTAATGAAAGCATTACAGTGAAGCTGTACACTCCAAGTGTATATAATTGGTTTACAGAGCCATTCTGTTGATGTTAATGCGTATGTTTCTTTAAGTATATACTGCTTAGAAAGCAGCATTTATTTTATGGATTTAAAAATAACTTTTCTGATCAAGTTTTTTTACTTCTGTGTTTTGTTTTTGCATGATTCCAGTCATCAACTGCTTCAGCATGTCAACAAAGATCTGCATTAAGGCACAAAACTTCTAGAACTCATTAATACTGCTTTTGATATTTCATATCTTTTTATGCATGGCTGTGTGAAGAAAATGTAAACTCAATGTGCACAGGAGAATAATGCTTGTTAATCTTACATGAAAACATTTAGAAGCTAAGGTTCATTGCTTTGGGTTTGACAGAACACTTGATCTTGCCTTGGACATATCCTTTTGTTCAGATTCTAGAGAAGTTAAGTCATGCTTATGATGCTAAGTCCCAATTATAACAATTAAAGTCAGTATTTTTTTAAACTATAACATTAATTTTTGGAAGATGTACTCATGTTCCTGTTTATCTTCTCATATCTTCATGATGGATTACAACCTTAACTTTGAGAACTCATTTATTATTGTGTGTGTGGGGGGGTTATTATTGTTAGTTTTTAGATCATGCATAGAAGTCAAAATATCAAGCTGGCACCTACTGAAACTGAAACCCAATAGCTGGCGCCTACTGTTCTAGAAGGAAAACAGTGACTTCCTCTGCGTTCTTTGGACAACGTGTACCGAGGATTTTAATACAGAAGTTAATGTTGGGGCTTTTACAGTACTAAAAATGCTTTAATTCAGAGCTAGCAACTAAGTGCAGTTTGGATGGTAATGGCTTTTATTCTTTGCTTAGCTGGTCAACTTTTGGAGCAATAATCTAATGATGGAAATAGCCTGAATCCTATTACTATACCTTTGGATTGCTTTATCCTTGAACTTAGAATTTTACTCTAATACAAACTTAGTGGCACCAAGGAAGTAAAGCATGGTACAGTGTATTTTTATCTGTCCAAACTTGCTTTCAGAATTCCATGACTAGATGATCTGACATGTTAAGCTTGAGTTTGTATAAAACTACAAGAACAGGTGTTCTGTAGATTTTTTTTTTTTCTGTTTTGGTAGTGTCATCTGTTGTCAGTCTGCTGATGGTATAGTACTGAATTATTGAGACCTCATGTGATTTCTGGTTTAAGTATGGTTGATGTCTGCTGTTGAGCAATCATCTGGCACCCATGTGGGCTGGAATATTTTCTGCTTAGTATACCCTTAGAGTGGGTATCATCGAAATCAGATCATCCAAATTGGGTCAAAATGCAGCAGTGTTAAAACATGTAGTCTGGACAATTACTTCTGGAGGAAAAACCCTTTTAGGCCAGCTCAGTGTTGCCTGTGAAACACTGCACTGTGTTCAATGGATACAGTACTTAACACATCTCTTTAGAGCGAACATTAGTTTTATGTCAAGTTAATGTATACAGTCATTAGATCTGGCTGTAATTCCTTAAGAATTAGTGGTTACATGGCTTTATTTTTGGTTGTGCCCACTGTGTCATGTCTGATAGACAAGCCCTAGTGCTATAACTAAAGCATTTTAACTTTAATTCCAAATTCTAACAATTCTTTGAAGCAGAGGTAGCTTAGAAAGTGTGTCTGATCATCAGCTGTTTCAGTTCTTGATCTAGAATGTTTAGTGCCCTAACATTCATCAATTAAAGTAGTACTCTGGACAGAGAGTCTCTTGTTAGAAGTAGTAATAACCTTGTCTGCAACAGCTTATTCTGTCAGAACTGGTTGCTGCCATTACTCTGAGCTGCTGCCTAACTAAGAGGCGAAGTGCTTTTGGACAAAACTTTTAAATAGGAATTCTTAAGAGCTAAGAGAAGCTGCAAAACTGGTCCCTTCATTCCTGTTTTATCACTTAGTAATGCAAATAGTGAGTCATTTCCACCAGTTCTCACTCAAGTCTTAGATTATGGATTTGGGGCAGGGGGAGAAAAACTGTTTTCAATAATGCACATACTTGACACATCTCTGAAGCTTGGATCGTAGCTCAAGTTTCTAGAAGCTGTAGCTAGGACACAGTAGGTTTATTACAGTTCTACAGAATGACTCGTGTGTCAAGTTTGTTTGTCTCTAAAAATGCTGATACAACAACTGAAGCACAGATGGCTCAGTAGTTCGGTTTATTTAGCAGTTGTTTCTGGAATCGTATTCTTTTGACTGAGACAAAGGACTTCAGATTGCATTTGATTATGGTGGATAAGCTAGATACTTGTTTACCACTAACAAATAAAACCTGAAAAGTATGCTTGTTAAGTATCTTTTCATTGGCTTAAGCCAAAATAAGTGTAGGGGTGCTTATAAAAGCTTTTCAGAGTACTTTAAATACCATATCAAGACAGGTAAAATCCAACATCGGGTTCATAATTAATTTTCTTAACTTGTGTAGACCAAGTATTGGTGTTATCATTAGCAGTTGAGGCTTCTATCAAAGTAGAAAATTGCAAAGTAGAGACCCGTTTTAAACATACATGGACATCTACATCTGTCCGCTCTGGTTGTAGAACTTGCTGCAAAATGCCAACTGGAGAGACTCATGCTATCATCAGAACAAATAACTCTTTTTGATAGACCGGTGAAGGTCTTTTAGCGGGAATGTTATGCTGAAATTCTTTGAGTAGCCTTTTTTCAGCTTTTTAAATACTGAAGCTCAGATGGATGTGGCAAGCAAAACTAATAGCAAAGACTAGATGTGGATCCAGAACAGCAATGAAAACTTACTACTGATGTCTGCAACCTGTTCCACAGAGATTTAACTTTCTGTATTCAAGAAGTTCCCTTCTCAACATCTGTTAACTTGATTTTGCTTTTTGATCATCATCTACAGGATTTCTCATGGACGTTTTTGCTATTTCTGTTTGTTTCAGTAAGATGCGATATGAGGAAGGTGTAAAGACAGCTTGTCCCAAATATCCCCCAAAGCATACAGGATAGAAAGAAGACAGCTGGGAGAAAATTCCTTGTTGCTCCAGGTTATGAAATTTAGAGGACGGGGGATAAAAAACCTGGCAGTGTCAAAAAGGCGTTATTAAATATCTCTTACTGTGAACACAAAGATAATCAGTAGAAAGGCTTAGCTAATGCAGTTGCTCGCAGCCATTAAACAAAACCCAAAGCACTTCTAGATCTTCTGAAATTCTCTAAGTGGAAAGTAGTTATCCCCTACAACAAATCTAGGTCATTTACTTCTGTTCAGTTGTCCACAGACAACTGTGGTCCACTCAGGCTGCAGTTGGAAAACTACTGGAATGCTCAGAATTTGCTGAACCACTGAGCAACAGCAGCAGTAGTCTCTGCGGCAGGCTGAGTTAAACAGGGTTATGATAACTTATTTAGTGGACTGAAAGTAAGTAATTTTTGAAAATATAGAGGATTTAAATGAAAACTTGGATCCTGCACAAAATTTTTGCAGTTGCCATGGGAAACTGCCTACTTGCAGTTACAATGAGCTGATTTCTCAGCTTTGGCAGGAACTTATTGCTAGTTTTTAACCGAAGAAATCTGCTTCAAAATCATAAACAATTCACAAGTTACAACACTTAATCTTTTTCCTTCCCTTTCTGCTCTTTGGACTTAACCCAGCCTTTGAGTTATTAGTTACTTCACCGTGTTCCACTCTTGCTCATAGGTTGAATATTGACCAAGGGCAACAACAGGGTCATTTTTCTTGTGAATCAGAAGATAGGGACAAGAAAACTTGAGACTCAATCTTGCTGAGCAGAATATATGTAAAACCGTTGCTTCTCCTTAGGCTGCCTTCATTGCTTGAGTAGTTTTTTCAACACATCAGGTTGAAAATGTGGAACATCTTTTTTTTCATCTGCGCTGCCCAATTCTTAGTTCTGCAATCCCTGAAGCATCATATGTCAAGAGTTTTTTCCCTCTTACAGGAAGAAAAAAATGTACAAAAGTTTAAATAATATGCTGTACTGACTTGTGTTAAGAGCTGGTCATTTGAATTGTTCTTGTTTCTAATTAATAAAAATGGACAGGAATGTGAAAATAGCATGTTAGTCTAGGGTTATGACGAAATACCCAGAAGCTTACAAAAATGATTTCCTTGTCTAAAGTACTAGACTAGTGGTTTAGTTATCTTCAGGTTTGTATTAAGACAGCTGATGTAAGGGTATGTCTACTGTAGCAACTTAAAACTGAGTCAGTTTCAGTAATGGATGCAGATATTTAACCTCTCTGCTCTACCCAGCAGAAACTGCTTCAGGCTAGTGCTCCATTTCAGTTACCATGACAAAATTTCTAGAGAAAATTGTATAACCAGCTTGGAAGAAGAGATTAATTTATTGTCCCTGCTACGTGAAGGTATTTTGAGTAGTGTTAATTTTAACACTTGGAAACTAGAAATAAGTTTTTTTAGGAAAAGCCATTAGGCCTGAATTACTGAATTCATTTTAAGGGTGTTTCTGTCAGTAATCTCCAAGGACCTGTGAAAGTGCTAGTGTGGATTTTGGTTGGCTAAATCAATTTATATCTTGGCAGGAATGAAAACTATTTCTTCAAAGTCAGTGCTGCTTTTTAGACCCTGAGACTATTCTATAGGGGTGAAAAAGTCAGTTGAACTACAACACTACTTCAGAAAAACTGGAACATTGTGGGATCATTGAACTGAAGGCCTAAGGTGCAGACCAGGTGAATACTTTATATAGTGAGCTCTGTTGTTAAGAACTGGTGTTCTATAATGCTGTCAGATTTCTTCAACATATTTTACAGAAATACCTGTATTGGAACAAAAGGCACCTACAAATCCAGCTTTGAGTTAAGGTTAATAGTACGTGAATCAGCTCTTTGGCAGTCATAAGGACAGAACTAGGGTTACAGAATGGCATACGTATGGAACCACTCCAGAGGCAGACTGAGGAGGATGAAAGCACTCTTCATCAGGTCACATGAGGAATCTGGGCTCTCTGCACGTAAGCCCAAGGAATGTTTCAATAGTGAGAAAATTTCAATAGTAAGAAAACTGAGGTAGTAGCACCTGACCTTTCAGTGGTAAACCTCAGCTTAGTTTTTTGTTCTGGCAAAAGTAAAAAATGAGAACTTTTTTGTGTTTGAACTCATAGCGTTCAATTTTAGTTCTCCTTGAGTTTTTAAAGAAAGTAAATTGAAAACCAGGGTATTTGAGGCTCCAGTTCTGTGTTTAAGCAACTGATTGGTGGAAGAAGAATTCAGGGAAGGCGAGCTATAAAATTCTGTTTCTGTCATGGAAGATCAGATTGCCTTTTTTTGGTGTTATTTAAATATAGGTGAGATGATCCTGCAGCCTGTCTAATGTAAAGAAGGTTAAGATTCTTCAGGGGCTTTTCTTTGCATTCTGGGACTCGCTCATGACAGCATGAGAAATGGTGAGTTGAAAGAGTGCTTTTCAAGGCTATTACTTGGACATACAACTTATGTCCCTGGTCACATATTTTGAGGAATCTGTAACGTACCCAGAGTTACACAGAAGGTGAAAGCAAAATGGTCCACTGGAACTAATGTAAAACATTGCACAAATGTGCAGGGACGGAGGTATGATAGCCAAAGTTCAGTCGAAGTTGAAACTAGCAAGGAATCTCAAGGGCAGTAGAAGGGGCTAGTGCATTGATAATGAAAGGAAGAAAGGGGAATGTTCCTGATGAATCTGAGAAAGCAAACACCACACTCATTCAAGAATGGTGAGAAGGAAGATCTGGGGAACTGTAGGTAGGTCAGCTTAGCCTTAGTCTCTGGGAAGACTATGGAGCAAATCCTCCTCCTCGAACCCATTTGACACTGCCAGGATACAGTAAGAGACCAAGTTGAAGTTTGTGGTATATGGACTGGGTAGGTGGACTGTAAGGTTGGTGGAAAATGGGCTGGACTGTTGGACTCAAAGGGTTGTGATCAGCAGTATTGCTTTTAAGTGGTACCTGGTTACCAGTGGCACCTATCAGGGTTGGTATTGGTAGTATTGCTTAATATTTTTATTGGTGGCCTAGACAATGGGATGCCTTTACCAGTCAGGACAATAGGATAGAACGAAGTAAACCCATGCACCTGTACAAGCTGGGGACTAATTGGCTAGGTAGCAGCTTTTTAGAAAAGGACTTCAGGGTCCTGGTGGACATCAAGCTGCAGATGAGTCTGCAGTGCGCCTTTGTATTATTGAAGGCCAGCAGCATACTGGGCTGTATTAGCAAGAAAACAGCCAGCAGGTTGAAGGAGTTTTTTCCTTTCTTACCAATTCTGAGGCTGCATATGAGTACTGTGTCCAGTTCTGGGCTTCCTAGTACAAGAAAGGTATTGACAGACTAGAACATGTTCAGAGTCAAGAGTTTGGGGGCCATCAGGATTCCTGAGGACATACAAGGAGATGCTGTTAGAATTGTGGTGGTTTGGGGTTTTTTTGCCTGAAGAAGAGAAGATAAAGGGAAGATTTTATTGTTGTCTTTCTGTACCGAGGGCGGGATATAGAGAAGCTTGCTTAGAGGTGCACAGTGAAAGTGTAAGAGGCAACGGTTCCAGTCGGAATGTGAGAAATTCCAGTTAGGTATAAGAGAAAAATATTTTACCGTGAGGATGATCAAACCTTGGGAAGGGCTTTTGCCTAGACAGCCTGCAGAATCCTCCATCCTTGGAGGTCTATGGAACTCAGCTGGGCAATGTCCTGAGCAGCCTGATCTGATTGGACCTACTTCGGGCAGATGTTAGACTGGATAACCTCCAGAGTTCCCTTTCAGCCTTAAATAGTCAGTGATTCCATGAGTCAGTAGACTTACAAGCTTGTAGAATTAAACTGTCCTTATATTTTCAGATTATTAGTCAGATCTCGGGAAGCATGTTATTTGAGTTTTCCCTCATTACTGCCAGTGTTTATGACCCATGGATTAGTTATTTAAAAAGATCATCTTATGTTTTTACTGTTACAGCAAGTAGAATAAAGGCAGAAGTTTTTGTTTGACTTACAGTATTCTTAGCTCACAATCATTTTAGAAAATGTAGAATGATTGACCTTGAAGAATAAAAGTATGTAGAAAATAGGGGTTTTTTTCAGTTGTTTCTGCTGTATTGTTTTTAGGGATTCTCAGTCAAGGTGTTTAGATCTGCAGTGTTGGAGAGGTAACTTTTGAATTAGGTCAGACCCAGAGCTGACATGTGACAGCAGTAAACAGTTGAAAAGTCTGTGAACATACAACTGAAACAAACACAGGTTAAGCAGTGAACTTTGGCTTAAATACTTAAAATACAACCATTTTGAGAATACAAGTAGAATGACAAAGCTAAATGTATTATCATCAGAGTACTTATGTTGTTTGTTTTTGTTGGGGTTTTTTTAAAGTCTTTCTAGAGATGGATGAATCTGGAAAAAGTTATACTGGGGAATGATTGAAGGGGTGTGAGCTGACTCAAACTTTGAGCAAAGGAAGGAGAGTATTAGGGGAAGATTTAATACACGCTACTTCCTCCATACCCCCCACATCCCCATTGTGGGAGTGCAAGATTGTCTACTGAATCCTGTTTGAGTATACAGCTAATAATTTTTTCAAGGTGTGGTTTGTACAAGCTTGCTCTCCCTTCAGATGACTAAGAAATACATTGCTCTTAAGTGATTTCAAAGTTCAGGTTATCTATGTTCCACTTAAAAACATAAAGCTTACTCTTTCAGGCAAATAGTTAGGTATAAAAAACTAAAAATGAGTTAGAGTGGAAGGAAAGATTTCATTCAGTGGATACCAATATGGTTTCTATTACGGTAAAATATGTCTTCAGATTGTATCCAACAGCATAAATCACAGTTTACTTCTGCCAGTTTCATTTTATAAAGTTAAATCAAATTGGGACCATGGTATTTTCAATCAGAGGGGGATCTCTGGATTTACAATATCACAATGTAAGAAAGATTTTACATTTCAGTTACACTCAACAGCAATGATGGAGGTGTATCAAAGCTTACCTAGCTATCTACTAGGAATTTCTTTTAAAAAAAAAAAAGACATCTCATGAGGATGAACACAGAAAGCAGATGCTACACTGAATTTCACCTGTTTGTTTTCAAATGTTTCTTCTGGCATAAAATCCCAGGAGGATTTTTTTTATTACACCATGTGCTTTAAAGTGAAGAATGCTGCTAACGTTGCATAAAGGAATATTACACATGTGATCCTTCTGATATAAAGGCCATACACTGTGATGTGACAAAGAAACAAAAAGATACAATACCTAAATTTTACTTTTCTCTTTCATCCACACATTTGTCTATTGTTCCTACACCTGAGGAATATAAATGCTCAAAACCTGAGACGCTCCTGCTTTCTGCGAGTTGAATTCTTAACATCTTATGCTATAGATCTGTATAATGAGATTGGTTGGAAATACTTCTGATGAACTATCTCACTTAATCTCTTTGTATTTGTTTTTAAAAATTCAACAACCAGTATGAACAAAGGTCGGGGGGGGGAGACAGTAAAATATGAAGTGTTCGGAAGTAGTATTCTCAATATGCAGTAAGATATTCCAAATATCTCATCCATAGGACTTAAACTTTTCTTTATAGCAAGAGGATTTTTCACTCTTCCTTTTTCCCACTCAGACAACAATAATAATGTTATTGCTATATTTAAAATGTCAGAGTTATCTAATACTCTATAAGAATGGCCATCCTTTGTATGTGAAGAGATGGAAGTAATGCAGCAGACTATACAGTGAGTTCATCTTTTTCCAGAATAATGGAGATAGGAATTACCCAGTAGTGTAGCTCTTGTAGGATGCTTCCCTGTGCTCTAAGGACATCTGACTGCATGGAATGTGGTTTCCTTCATTAAAACCGGAATGAAAGGAGTGCATGAAATGGGGAGATGAAGTTATTTCTGCATGACAGAATAAGTACAGATGGGGATATGGAGTTGTTTCTAAATCTGAAAGAGCATTTTAATGCCACCAGTATTACAGATTCTGCTCTACTAATACAGTTAACCTATGCAATAGGATTTAATGAGGTCACAATTTTCAGTTTCTATTCCTGTGGTAGAACTGCAGTGTAAATCCTAGCTACTTATTTCTGGTGTGTTCAGGTGCCAAGTGGTGAATAAGGTGAAAGAACATATTCAGCTGGGAAGAAGAAAATGATCAAGTTAATTCTCAGACTGATTAGTTCCCTCATTGAATTCATTGTTCTGCCACTAATTCTGATGCAGGGGTGGGAAGGATCAAACTGTGGCTAGGAGTAGCGATACTGTAACTGCTACACAAGAGAAAATCGCTGCTAAACTGATGGGTGAGCTGTGACATTAATAGCACGGCACTAGTGTTCTAGAGCAACATTACTGGCAAACCACAGTGCCCGAGTGAATAGCTGGCTCAGATTTGGTTTCAGCTGGTGTGCCACTGCAAAGTACGCCTGTGATTGAAGCATATGGAGTGTGCTGTAGGGATGCTAGAGTGGCACTAGATGAGTTTAGTTTAGCTCATTTGGCTTTAAGCATTGATGCTTTTGAAACTGGCAGGAACTGGGAAAGGAGGGAGTTAGCAGGTAAAGCTAGACCAAGGGAGGCATGGAATATAGTCTGTGTAATAGAGCCTACAGAAAAGGTGGGGGCCATTCAAGGACAGCGTCAGTTTGGTGTGGTTAAATCATCTGCCTGGAAAATAATGAGCTTTAGAACTTGTAATTTATGACTAAACTTGTTCATTCAACATTTTTAATGAGCTGATGTCATAATGTGCATTAGGGACAAAGTCAGTGAAATCTGATTCATTCTTTAACTAGGGCTGCAAAGAGTAAGGAACTTGGCAGAACTTATTCAAGGCAGCTGTTAAGGTGCAGATACTGCATGTCCCCAAATTACTCTGGGACATCCAGCAGGCTTGACAGGAGGGTAACTTGGCTGTCAGGGAACTCCTATCTGAGCTCAGATACAAAGAGGGGGAACATGAAAAGTGGAATTGAGGGTGGGTACCCAGGAAGAACGTAGGCCCTCTCCCAGGGTGTGCAGGGATAGAACTGAAAAAGCCAAAGCTTGACTGGAGTTAAACTGGAAAAGGACATGAGACACAACCAGGGTTTTTGTGTAGGTATATTGGCAAGAAAAGGCAGAGCAAAGGAAGTGTGTGTGGTGGAGCGTAGTGGAAGAATTAAGTTCAAGAGTAACTTAAGTACTCAAGACATTAGTTAGAACAGATCTTTTTTATGGATTGAATTGCTCCATTACAGAAAGTGGGTGATAGCTGCATTTGGAGGACGCTATAATGAACCCTACTATTAGTTATTTAAAAAGCAGAGAAAACTCTTGAAAGTATTTAGAACTGAGCTTCAAGTTTTTATTTTCCTGTCCTTCAGTGAAAAGTTGATACCCAGCTTTCAAATGCAGCTGATACTTGAAGTCCTTCTAAATGGATATTCTGCTGTTACCTGTGTATGTGAGTTTTCCAAGTAGGACATAAGATCAACATGTTATAAAAATCTTCTTTCATGCTGTCTTGTTTAGTAATTGGAGATTCACAGAAAGGCTTTTCTTTACCTGTAATCAGATTTTAATAGAGGAGATTAAAGCAGATACCTGCTAACTGCTGGTTCTGATGTTTCATGTGTTGAGCCGATTTTTAATGTTATTACATAGCTGGTGCTCTAGGTCTTTGATCTGCAAAGAAAAACATTACTGATGTGCCAGACTTAGCCTTAAATGTCTGACTAGGTAAACTGAACGTATTCTGGAAGGGCGTTAAAGAGGTGACCGTGTCTTTTCTTTTGCAAGGGCAAATTCTTTTCTGAGGCTTTGCACAAACATTTGCACAATTGTTAGTGAATTTGTAGGTCCACTCTAGAAAGTGAAAATAAATAATCTTCTTTCAGGAGAGGTGTGGCCTTTGAAGGTATATTTTATTTTGAAGTTGATATGATTCTTTGATTCTGGCTTAATTACGTCTCCTTCGAAGTACCTTCATAACTATTGATGTTGCTGCTGCTCTGTTAGACTCTAGAAGATGGCAAAAGTCCCATAAAACTTCCTGGGAGAATTGTTCGGTCACTTTGTCTAATATACATAAGATTTTATTCCTGCGGGCGTAAAGGAAAAATGCTGCTCTTTGGCAGTTCATGTGGGTTCTGACCATATGCCTATGCAGAGTGTGGTCTTTTTTAAAGAAAACCTTTAGCAGCTATTTAGTACAGTCTTAGTTTCGGCCTACCAAAATATTGGTTACTTTTGCTGTCTCAGAGGTCAGTATTGAGAATTATCACCTGATAAGATTGCTGATACCGAAGTCCATAACATTCAGTATGATGTCTTTGGCCAATATTATTCAAAAGCACAGTAATTTCAGAAAACTTTACATAGAGATAACTTTTCTTTGAATCTTTACTTCCTGTGCTGTTTCCTGCCTCAGCCTGTTACAGGGCTTGAGAGACTTTGTCTCATTCTGTTGACATAATTAGCCACACCTTCACCAGAGCTGCCTTATATATGAGAGGGGGCTCAAATCTTATGCTTAGGTTTTCTTTTATCGTATGAAGATGTGACTTGGCATTTGGAGCTTGTTGCTATAGCTACAATATATAATTTCTTTGCTAATGTGAATCCTTGAATTCTCTAGTCATTCACTTTTTAGATGCTACCATATAGAGAAGATGCACTTCCTATATAAAATGTGATCTGTTATGGCTGGCCAGTCTGTCAAAACTGAGAACCCAACTGCCCATGTAAGTCAACATCTGTCCCGGCTTAGCTGAACGGGATACTTAAAGTGGAAGAGCAAGAGAATCCAACTTGGAATGCTCATCCAGTGAAGACAAGAATCAACACCCACGGGATTGTATTATCCTAAGCTTAAAAGAGAACAGCAGCTTGTTTAGATAATCTTTGACAACCTTATCTAGGATGTTAGATGTGTTTCACATCGCTGTCTAGCCAAGTAAAAGATTTATTGTTGCAGCTGTAGTAACTACTGTCTTTGGTAGTACCAGTGTACTACCAGTTTGGATCGTGAGGGTTCAAGCAGTTTTCTGACTTTCCCATTTTATAGGTGATTTTATATGAAACTCATATCTTGGAGACTTAATTAAGCACATAAATGGCAGCTGGTGTAGATAGAGATTGAAACTTTATATCTTTAATTGCAATTCTATTAAAAGTTGATATTTCCATGCCTAAAGGCACTTTCTCTTTGCAAAAGTGTAACTATAAGTATATTCTTGTGAGTTTTATAACAGCTTGTCTTTAATCTGAAAAATTTGTGTGTAGGTGTGAGGTTTAGGGGTTTTTTAGTTGACCTATAAAATTTCCACTGAAACAGTTTAGTCTACCAGCATGAAACTCCCTCTGAAAAAGAATTAATTTGTTTCCATGGATACTGATAGACTTCTAGACCAGTGGTCTCCAAACCCTTTTGATCGTGCACCCCATCAGTAAAAAAATTAGAGCATGCACCACCGATATCTGTATATTTATTTATAAATTATATACATGTACTACTGTACTATTACGTACATTATAAAACATACCCAAAAATGAAAATTAAAGATGAGATAAAGATTAAATAAATACTATTTTTGCAGCGAAAAAATTGTTTCTTCTCACACCTCAATGGATTATCTTGCACACCTCTCCAGGTTTTGACACTCCACTTTGGAGACCACTGTTCTTCCTATGGGGGAGATGCCCCAGGCAATATAAACAGGAGATCTAAAGGCCAGAGAGAAATTACCTATGAAGAGTCCTGCGAGTTTTCTGACATATGTGTGTTAGAGACTGCATTTAAAGCAAGTGCTTGTGCCAGAGTTTGATCCCTGTATATGGAATGGATTGATTTGTCTTCCCTTCCTACTTCTATATGTCTTAGACTGGGAGTAGGAAAGGCCAAATGAAGTTTTATAACATTCAGTGATCTCCTTTACAGTGGCTTTTCACACCCATGAAACAGCTAGATATTTGACTTTGTTTATTGCAGAACCTAGGAGTACTTGGTTTTTTTTATTTTTGTAACTTATCGGATATATTTGTTCATTTGGACTAAAATGTTCTGATGTTTGACTTTGAATGCTGTTCATATATTTTCTCAGTGCTAGTATTCAAATCCATGTAGTCTGTGTTTGGGACATCCTTGCAGACTTTTTGCTAGGTAGTCCCCTATAAACAAGCTTTCATCATCTTTAAGGGAAACTTAGAAAACTTGGTGTTTGGGTATTGTGTGTGGTTTTTTGGTTTTTTTTTTTTTTTTTTTTT
>NW_008825614.1:12888131-12950076 GCF_000699105.1 Pygoscelis adeliae | reverse complement strand
GCAGGAATTTATTCCACAGCTAGCTTAGGAGAGAACAGAGGGATCTGTGGTATATTCTTCAAAAAGAAAAAAAAAATCCTATAGTGTAAGCCAATAAGCCAAACAATATTTATAAGCTAAAGGAAGGGGAGCTTTGTTGGACTGTCTTAATCTTAAGACATGATGATTCTAAATTCCTTTCTGAATGTGAACTTTGTAGCTTTACTTTGTGCTACCCCAGGACTTAGCTTGCTTGTCCTTCTCCTTTACCCCCTTATTTACCATGTCTTGGCATGCATCAAACATTACAGGACTTCTTAGAGCCTGTTTTGAGGTAGTGATTGCATGGCTTTTACATGGTTGACTTCCTAAACTTATGAATCCCAGTCCTTATGGATCTGTAAACATCATGTGTTATTTAAATGCCAGTTGTTTTTTAAATTGACGGGAAGTGGCAAGGTGTGAATAAGAATATGGGTAGAGCTTAACTTCCTAGATAAGCTAAGTATATGCTGTTAGTGTACTGTGATCTGGATGATTTTTTTAATTGGAACACAGTTGTTAACATAGCCCCGCCAACGTTTTGTACTGAAATTCAGCAAAAGAGAAGTTACATCACAATACTGTTTACCAGTAAAGTTGTTGCAGGTAAAGAGTTAGACCTTCAGTTAGTCGTATTGGAATTTTACTTTATAAACTATTGTACAGTGTTGGTAGTCCACATAGCTAAAGCTGGACTTTGTTTAGAAGTGCAACTTGTTGCTGTTCTGAAAATCATACATAAAAGTAAAGCTATATTTTTCCTGATGTCCAACACGCTTCAGAAGCCATAGCCATATTTCAGGGTCAGTAACAGCAGTTGCAGTTTTTTTCATTGTGTTACTTGCTGCTACTTCATGCTACTTTGAAGCCAGAACCTTCAATGGTGTGAGAACCAGGTTCTGACCTCTGAGACCACAGAATGCACGGTGTTTTGACTTTAAACACCTGAAGTTTAAGCACGGTTGTGTTGCTCTGACTTTCAGCAGAGTGTATTAGGAGAAGAATTGAATATTGTATTGATAGGAGAGGAGAATTCTGAGGTCGTCTTGTTGTTTGGCTGGTAGTATGAAACTGATAATATAGAACATCAAATGCAGAATAAGATTTCCTTCTGACAATCTCCTCTTCTGTTCTTAGAAGCGAGGTGATATCTGGAAGATATATGTCAAGCTGTCTATTCTGTGAACTTTCCTAGAGATTTGGGGCAGGAGTGAGGGAACTGCAGGGGCTCAGTAGAGAAGTATGAATTGGTGCTGCAGCTGAAATTCTTCTGATTGTTTTTCTGTGGAGATGCAGGACTTGAGGTATGATGCTAAATTTAGCCACTACCTAAAATACTAACATTACTTGCACATATGAACAAGAAGTCACTTACCACGTAGCTTGTCAATATTTGGGTTCCAGTGACTTCTCATCATTACTGAAGTGCAGCAAATGAGTTTATCCTCAGTTGCACAACCCAAGGTGAAGAAACAAAGCTGATTAGGCACTCACTAAATTAAATTTTGTTTACGCCTTAAGAGATGTCTCAATCCACTAGTACGAGTGGCATTAGAATACAACTTCCTGTGTCCTGATTTGGTTGACTGTCTTCAGACTTTTTTGTCATGTAGAATTGGCAGGTGCTATTTATAAAACAGAATGGACAGTTTCATAATTGGGTTTTAAGTTATGGATGGTCTGTACTCACTTGCTAGTAGCTATGATGCTGACTTATTTCTATGCATCTGGTTTCTCAGTGTGCAAAACTTCAATATGTGTAGAAGCAGGTAAAGTAACTTAGCCAGATAACTAGGATCCCAACTGGGGGAAGGAGAAGCAAAATGAGCAAATGTGAGCATTTTTTTTACAAGCTCTAATGTTTTGGGTTTTTTTAAATCGCATGAGTTACCTAGTGCACTTGGGTACTCACTACACTTGAGATGCAGTGTGGAAGGAAGGGCCAAGGTTATCTTACAGTCTTAAATGCATAGATGAGGGAAAGGAAATCAAGCAACTTAATTTTCATTTTCCTTGGGCAATTACTTAAATATTTGGATGGAACATTCTTCAGCAGATTTGAAGGCGTTGGATTTTTTTCAAGCTGCTCTTGGTGTGTTAGCTCTAAAATTTTGCTTATTAGATTATGTTTACATTGAAGGGTGAAGATGTCAACCGGACACTTGAAGGTGGGAGGAAGCCTCTTCACTATGCAGCAGACTGTGGACAGCTTGAGATTCTGGAATTTCTGCTATTGAAAGGAGCTGATATTAATGTATGTACATCAATTTGCAAACAGATGTTAGGGTCTTAGGGTCTTCTCCTCCCCCCATCCCCCCAACACACACACATAAAGAATTGGTATAAGTGCCTAAATGGTTACTGAAAGACTTAGATCAAACTAAACAATTTGATGCATTTAAAAATATTTTAGAGGTGGTCTCCTAGAGGTTAGAAGCTTAAAATTATGTTTATTAAATGTTTCTATTCTTTTTGGACACACTAGGAAAAGTTGTTTGTAGCTATAAAAAAGTTTATTTAGTTTGACCATGATTAGAAAAATAAATCCAGTAATCACATCTAAAGAAAGTTTGCATGAAATGCATATTACATCTGTTGGAAGGGACTTCAGAAGACAGTGCAATGCATCCTTGGCCAGGGCAGGATCGACTGTTTAAATCGGTGTGCTTCTCTCTTTTTGGGAGACATTCTTGTACAAACTTAGTCATTTTGTTGTAGCTTGAAATGCGTGGCTTTTTGTCGTGAAAAGACTTGGCTGGGCTGTATTGGCACTTCAAAATAGTGTAGTTCTCCATAAAGTGAAGTTTCTAAATACTTTAACCATACACCCCAAATGCTGTGCTTTGGAATACTTGTCTTGAAAGTTAAGGTACAACACAGCTTTAGTCCTTAACAAAATGGCTTGGATTTTTTCCTTGGTGTCTGGAAAGATTATCTCTTCCTCAGGAGTTCTAGCTGGAGAGGAAGAAAAAATGGAGGAAAAAATAAGAACATTTCAGTTGCTCCATTTCTTATTTTTTCCAGGACTATAGTTTAGAGAGGAGAAGACAGCCCAAACAATGTTTCAGCCAAAACTGGTTTCTGAAGTCAGGCTGGCTGAGAAATGTGAGAGTTAGGAGTACTGTTTTTAAATTGGGCAAAATTTGTCAGCTGCAGCCCTGCAATTTCTGTCATTGGCCTAAAAAAAAATAGATAAACATTGGGATACCTGGAAGTCTTATGGAAGAAATATCTTGCTGTTACCTCACTGTTTTTTAAACAATGACTCTTCTTTTTAAAAAGGAGAGTAAAAAAACTTCTGAGGGAATGCATTTCTGGATAATATTCTTAAATCCTTACCTTCACGCTACTGTTAACAAAACAAAATTAAAAAGTTAAGTGAAACCTTTTAATGCTGTGTGAAATTGTGCTTCAAGTAACTGTGTCTCAATTTACAGGCTCCAGACAAACATAATATCACACCACTCCTATCAGCAGTCTATGAGGGCCATGTTTCCTGTGTGAAATTGCTTCTGTCAAAGGTGAGATACCATGTTTAGAACAAGTTATCCATTAGCAAAGTGTATTACTATGATTTTTCTTAAGATTATGATGCTCCAGGTAAGTTCAGAACATCAAACAAATGCTGTTTGTTGCTAAACCAGAGAGGGTACTCTGATTATGAAGATAGTTGAAGGAGAAAGTTCCAGGACTTTTGCAGTGTAGCAAAAGTAATAGTGACCACTAAGAGTATTGTGAGCTCCAGCTAGAGAGCAATTAACAGCAAATCAGGCAAGAAAAACAATGCATTCCTTCAGCAGACGTGAGGAGAGTGGGATTTAGCTTTGGCAGCCGCTGAAGTGTTTCATGTGATGGAGTCTCCACTGTGAAGTTGCTCAGAGGTGCGGCTTCCCTCTGCTTTTGCCAGATGACTGAAAACCCATCTGGGCTGGCAGAGTGAGGGGAAGTAAAAGTAGGAAGACAAGCTTTATCTGTTACAGAGCTTGTAAATTTTGTCCTGGGGAGAATAAGCTTAATCTGTTTCTGTTCTCCCTTTGATTCATATTACAAAGGTGATCCATTTTACAAAGCAGTAGTTAATTCAAGCATTCATATGTGCCCGTTTTTGTTACACCTCACTTACTTTGAAAAAAGGAGGTTAACAGTGCATTTCCAGTATATGAACCCACTTAAATCATTTGGCCAAAGGATTCCATGCCGTGTAATGTTTTCATATGCCACTTCCAAGGTAAAATGGTTTTCCTTAACTGCCTTAATGCTGCATGAATTTCACTTTTTTTCACTTCTCTGATCCTGCCTAATGTTAGTTATGCCTATCTGTGAAGAAATGCTGTGACTGTTAATTTAGGATTCAAATGGTGCATCTGACTTGCTTAAATTTGTTGTGAGGACCGATCCTTCATTTAGGATCATTATATACCCATTACAAAAAAAGGTATCCTTTATCCCATGTTGTATTTCTTTCCATTTTTGTTTTGAAGTGTTTTGCATTCTAAATAAGTTCTCAAATAATAAATAAGATGCCTCAAAACTTGAGTTGACACATGAATTGTCTGGCAATAGACAATTGGGTTGTGCATTCATTGTAGTCTGTCTTGAGAAAATGTATTGATCTCTATACTTAGTACAGTTTGAATGGAATTGGTTAAGTTCAACAGCCATAAAGATGAGGCAATCTTACAAAGATGTGCAGAATGTTACAAGAACTTGGACTAGGGGATGAGGTTAGAAAAATGTTACTGCATCTGGGTAGTTTGGGAAAGCTTATATTTTCAGATTTCTTCATGCAGAGCTAAATGTTGTACCACATCTGCTTCTATTCACATGGCCTAGCTGATGAAATATTTATGAACTGGAACTTTGCTCATCAGCTCATTCTGTTTGAGGCAGATCTTCTATTAAGAGGTTGTTCTTTCTCTTAATACAGTTATAACCCTTGTTTGAACATCTGTTGTCACATCTTCTTTGTAATGTAGTCTGATTTCATATGTTCTCTGATAGCAGATACCTGGGAGACCGGGTAGTTCAACCCTTATTGAAAGTTCTAAAAATTACTGACTGTTTTACTTTGACTGTTTAATGTTCTTCCTAGTTACTTTTGGAGTGGGGTGTATTTATTGTTACTCCAAATGCAGGACAAATATTGAATGTCTGATACTAGTGTATGTAAATAGTGGAACTGCAAATGCAAATGATGGACCAATATATTTAAGATTTTTCTTCAAAGCTGTTCTTTGTTGCTTTTGTAAATACTACACTTCTACTTACTGCTAAGAAGCTTCATTATTTTGCATGTATCTACTTTCAGCTGCCTTCATTTACCCTGTTAGTTGATCTCTTGCATATGTGGCCTCTGTCATAGAATATTCCTTAAGCTGTTGGACTAGAAGTCAATAACCTCCTTAATGTATTTTTTTAACAGGAAAACAAAAATTATTTTTTTGTACTTTCACAAGTTTTGAGAACCGATGAACAGTGATGCATGTCTCCTTAGTCTGCTTGCATACCACAAATATAAAAAAGTTAGCAGTTTGATCAAGTTAAAATTATATAAGGAATAAGATTGTTCCTCTTCACCTGCTAAGATTAGATTTAATATAAATAATTCTGTTGGATGCAGCTGTTGATTTGGAAATTGAATTGTTTTAAGCTGACATTCTGTACTGCCTTCTACAGTATATGAATCGTGGGGATGTTTGTAAACCTTTTATTGTGAGACTTTTGAGCCCTTGAGAGGAGGAGGGGTGTTCAAAAAAAATGTTTCACACGTTAATTGGACATAAAATACAAAAAAATATACCTTAATAAAAGTACCAAATATGAAGAATCCAGGATTTTTGTAAACTTTCTGATACTGTAGAAGATTCATTCATCTGATGAAAGTAAGCTGGTTACTCTTTCATGTAGTGTGACCACAGAGCCATTCTTTAAACAATCTTCCACTGAAAGCAGTAAAAGCATTAAAAGTATTTGGGCATAATTCACTTTCAGAGGATAATAAATACATGTAAATAGTAGAGACACTGAATCAAGATTCTAAGTTCTTAAACTGACTAGAATGATTAGAGTGGCCCCTTGGTCTTAAGCTGAAGTAGCCTGGGCTGCTGCAAACCTGTGCTTTCTGTTGTTGATACTGGTGATCATGCAGTTGCACAGTGAAACACAGCCAAGCTTCTTCTAAGCTCATATTAGAAAGAGTTTATACTCCTAAGAGCTTAACTTGAAAAGTACTGGGGGACCTATGCTGGCTCTTATTAGTTCAGTCTCTACAAAAGTTTTTAATGTACATGTCACGTGACTAATACAATTTTCTGTAGATGATACTAATAGTTTCAAGTCGTTACACCAACTGTTGTCCCTTAAAGCAGCAATTTGTTTTATGCAATTTCACATAACTTTCAACAAGGCTTTCCTGTGATAAAGCACAGTTTGTTACTCTTGTTATTCCTCAGAAAGGACTGTTTTGGGGTTCTTAGCTAATGCTTATCATACATGGAAGTTGAACGTTGTGATGACACTGTGTCTAAAATACAAATGACTTTTTGGAATAGTGAAGGCTGGTGGTTTATCTGGGAATCACTGGCAGCCCGTATACAGCTGAACTGATAGAATTGTAGAATCACTTAGGTTAGAAAAGACCCTTAAGATCCAGTGCAACCGTAAACCTAACACTATCAAGTCCAGCACTAAACCATGTCCCTAAGCGCCACAGCTACATGTCTTTTAAATACCTCCAGGGATGGTGACTCAACCACTTCCCTGGGCAGCCTGTTCCAGTGCTTGACAACCCTTTCGGTGAAGAAATTTTTCCTCATGTCCAATCTAAACCTCCCCTGGTGCAACTTGAGGCCATTGCCTCTCATCCTATCGCTTGTTACTTGGGAGAAGAGACCGACACCCACCTTGCTACAACCTCCTTTCAGGTAGTTGTAGAGTGCAATAAGGTCTCCCCTGAGCCTCCTTTTCTCCAAGCTAAACAACCCCAGTTCCCTCAGCCGCTCCTCATAAGACTTGTGCTCTAGACCATTCACCAGCTTCATTGCTGCTCTTTGGACATGCTCCAGCACCTGTGATGGCTTTACACAGATCTGCATTTGAAATGTGGTGGAATATTTAAGGTCATAAAAAGAAAGAGTTGAGGATTAGGATTTTTTAGGCATGTAGTTATGACAACTGGGCTACAAAGCTTTTAATAATCCATTGAAATCTGGCTGATCCATTGGGTGTGATGTGTCAGGCTTTGTCCTTCATATACATTGCTCTTTTACTGGAAAGTTGGGGGAAAATTTTCAAGGTTAGCATAGGGTGCTAGGATGACTTGAAATAGTTCTAATTCTGTTCCTTATCACCCTTTTCAGCATAAGAGTTCAGAATGGACACTGTAAAGACAAGTTAAAAGATAGTTCTTTCATTAGTCTGGAGAGAAGATGCTTCTTTTCTCAGAAGCTCAGTTATTAATTATAAAGCTGATGGACCAATTTAGTTTTTTCTTATATTAAAGCAAGAATTGTTATGCTAATTATATTCATTTATTGGACACACAGGTAACACTAACTGTATTTTCCTTTCTTATGGAAAACTTAACTGTTACACTACATTTGGAGTGACTACAGGAACAAAACTAAAGCTGTTGCTCTTAGTCCTAAACTACTAGCTCTTTGTCATTTTGATATCTTTTGAGAAGTGGTAGAAAGCCAATTCTAACTTCCAAGTAGTGCTCCCAGCCATTCTTGCTATTGCACCAACCAGATAACCAGTTCTCATTCACTGGAGTTAGCAATGTGTCAGAAGCAAATGGTTTCACAGCTTCTCAGGAAGCAGGCTTCCTCTGGGAACTGTGCACATGTGAAGTTTTACGTGAAGACAGTGGAGGGAGAGAGATGTTTCAAATTTTCAAGAGCTCCCTGAAGCAGCAATCTGGTTTGACAGTACCATAGCAGGGTGATACCTTGGACAAGCCCTCTGTCTCAAAAGCAGAACTTTCTACTTTTATTCTGCAGTATTTGTAGGAATATGTTGAGGAAAAGTATAGATAAATCAGGTTGGACTACATCTAACATGCAGATTAAATCATTTTTAAAAAGTCTAGAAGGGACCCCAAGAGGTTATCTTCAAGTCATTTTTAAGAATGCCGCTGTTGTAGTTGTCTGACTTGTTCTCGAAGACCTTCCATCAGTCTGCCATTCCTTAATATATTCAACTTTCCATTATGCTGGAGTTCAAGTCACTGGAATAGAACTGTACATTGTTTGCCATGTCGTAGTATCACCGCCATTATGGAAGCTGTGGCTAGGTTTGGTCAGCTTCTGAATAAAATTACTGTTCGAGGGAGAGTTGTGTTGCATTGCATACCCTGTATCTGAATCTCGTGGCTCTCAGGGGCTTGGATTTATATAAAATAAACTCCTTTCTGAAAATCCAAAGGATCTTAGTAGCAACCTTAACTCTTAACTTGAATAACTTTGTTTTGGGCATTCATAACTGTAGGGAGATATAATTTAATATACTGCTTTCTGAAGAAACAAAGTGGAAAATTGTGGTATATGATCTATAAATGGTCCTTTCCTTGGGCAATTTGAAATATTCTAGTGTTAAAGCAGTTTTTGAGGCTGTAGTTTGACAAGACAAAACATTCAATGATATAAGGAGTCTCTACACTATAACCAGTCCCCTAAAATGGATTTTGTAAGGCAGCATTTGGAAATGGGTGAGGAATCCAGCAAGGCCTTGCAAAAAAAAACAAACAAACCTCATCAGTAACCTTGTCAGGATTGACGTGGGTCTGTGGAGATGGGGGGGGGGGGATAATAAGGGGGGGGCTAATTAAGCAGGCATTTCCACTGGATGCTTTGTAACATACAGCCAATGTGCAGTCATGTTTATATCTGCCCAGCCAGATACTTGAGTTGTCTTCAGAAGTTTAATTTGTGGTGTTCTGTGGCAGTTTTAATCACATAAGGGTGAAGGAGTGCTTGTACTCAGTCTTTCTTGCCATACTGTCCCATCAGTGAGTGAGATGAGCACGCTGTCTACCAATGTTAGGCTGCAGTCCCATGTTGCAGCTAAGCCAATGCAAAGGTTAGTTGCCTGCAGAACAGGTGATACTGTTCAGTCTCTTAATACTCTTACCTGCATATTCCTACTGCTTCCTTGCAACAGGCCTGGCATTTGCCCTGTTCATTTGTCCCTATTGCAAGTTAATTTTCTGTAGTTAGTTTCCTGCCAATTGAGGCCTCCAAATTAAAGTTCTGTTGCTGATTTAGTTCCTTGTGTTAGTTTATGGAATTGGAGAAACACTGGTGGCAAATCAAGAGACAGAACCGAGGTATCTTCAGCTTCACTTCAGCTGCTGCCTTAGAAATTCTTTCAGTGCTTTTGCAGTGTGACCTGCCTGTTCCAGAGGGTGGTCTTCTGGGTTTGATTACAGTTTTTGTAGATGTACAACAGAACCCAGTTTCTCTGTTTTACTATTCACCTAGTCTCTGTGTTGTTCCTTTGTAAATGGCAGATGGTATTTGCTTGTTGCTGCATACTAAATGCTTGCTCAGCTGTCTTTGTGGCGCTGTTTTTGTAAGGGATGGATGAATTTCAGATGAAATTTGGGGATAAGAGACATGGAACAGGTGGGAAGAATGAAGCTGAAGTCCCTTTACTTAGCCCTGTAGTGTCCCTTGTACCCACACTTGCCTTATACTATTAGTTGCAAAGGCACACGTAGTCTCTTTCTTTCCATTACCAAACTTCATGTTTATTCCTGATGAACTGTGGGGAAAATATTTTTGCAAGCCTATTTGTCATCATCATTTTGAAAGCCTGGTTTGATTTTTATTAGTTTTGGTAAGTTAAAGAAACACCAGCTATTGTAGTTTCACAGCAGGTTCCTGGGATATTGTCGTATCTGAAGGATTAATGCATCCTTACAACTTCTTTTCTGGAAAAAGAAAATAAAATAGTCAAGGCTAAAGGTTATCTAGCCCTTGCATAACTTTTGCCACAGCTGTATTCCTTTTTTTGTTTCCATGCAAGTCTGTATTCCTTAACTGTGCAGTATAAGATCTGTGGAAATTTAAATTTGACTAGAAGCTTATGTTGGGAGGCCTCTGTTTGGAAGTACCTGATCACAGGAAATCCTGTTGTTTGCATGCACAGTTTCATTGCCTGGGAAATGTATTTGTAATTAAACATATGCATTTTCTAAGAAAAGAAAGCTTCTCATTGCTTTATTTTAGCAATGAAAATAAATACTAAAAATCTTTATGTAGAAATGGGCTGGGCAAAATCTAAATACCAATTTGGGTTAATAACAATGGGTTTGACCTTTGTATGGAAAGTAACATTCAGCTATAACTTCAGGTGGGATGAGACTTTAAGGAGGTGAGAAGTGAAGTGAAATAGATGATTGAAAAAGGAGCTGTAGCTGCATGCTCAATGAGAAGGGGATTCACTGGTAGAAGTATGAAAGCCTAGAATATTATGCCTGCCGAAACAGAGTATACCATGCTCCTATGTATCCTGTGCATTTCCAGGGAACTGGAATTGATTACTTTTCGATAAGTTTAGACTTCATAGATCTTACTTCCTGCCTCTTCCCTCCCCTCCCCTCCCCCCCCAAAGAATGCATTAAATTCTGTCTTGAGTCAACCGTGGCTCCAAATTATGACATAGTTAACATTTTCTAAACTACCTGGTGATCCTGTGGCATTTGGCTACACATTAAAACTGGAGCAATATGAAAACTGCAAGAGAGTTCCTTCCTTAATCTTGTCTGTGTTATAACACTTACTCTAGCTTTTCAAACTGCTGCCTCTAGAGGGGTATTAAGAGCTCCCTAAACAGAGTGATGTAGCTCTAAGTTTCTTCTTGGAATCCTGCAAGTGTTTAAAGTGTGATCTTCTGTGAAAGGCAGGTAATCCCATAACATTTGGTTTGACCTTGGAAAGTACATTAATCAAAAATGGTGAATTAAGTACTGTGAAGAATCATTTGATGGAATTTCCTGGTGTGTTTTACAGGAAGCGTTTGAAATGTGATTTTAATATTCATTAGTGGTTGCAAATGAGTACTCCAGTAGGTTTAAGTAGCCATTTTGCAGCTTTAGAAAGCAAACAGCTCTATAATGCTGTTTTTACTCTTTAGTAAATCCTTTGTTCAATATTGAAGTTGCTGACAAGGTTTTAGGTTTAGTTTTTTGTGTGTTTTTTTTCCAAGTGTTGACCTATTGTAATGGTTGCATGGATTTAACCCCCAATATTTTGGTTTTATTTGCTTTTTTATTTGTGAAGCATAGCAAAAAAACATTTTGAATTGAATGATGGGTTTATGATTAAAGTACTTTGAACTGTAGCTTCACACATTACCATAATTTGTGTTGGTATTCAAGTTCGGATATTTCTTCCAATACGAAAAAACAGATATAACCAACATACAGGTTTTTTGCATAAATAAAACAACTTGCATTGTTTAAAACAAAATGAAATAGTTATATGACTCTGTTCTCATAATTACAGTGTGTACATAGGATTACTGATAAACAGCTAACATGACTTAAGGGTAGATATATTATACTCTTACAAAGGTAGTTTCTCAAAAGGGCCATTATTACACACTTTCTTCTGAAGTTAGCATTTCAGTGAGGACTTCCTGATGCCTTGTTCAGATGTTTTAATTTTGGAATCAGCAATGCTCGGTTCAATTTATTACACTATAAGAAACTTAGATGCAGTTTGAAAACTTCAAAAGTTGAGGTTACAAATGATGGAGTGTTTTCAAGCACTGCTGTTGTGCTAATCATAGTGATCAGCCATAATCAATTGCTATCATGATTTTGACAGATTGGATTCATTAAATGGTTTTCACTATAGCACAGTTGTGTTCGTCTCTGATGGTTCAGGCCTGCCCAATATCAACTGAACCAAAACATTGATAGTGTGGTAAATTAAACTTAAAGATCAAAACCAAAGTTTTTGTTGGCATGTTTAAAATATTCAAATAGTGTCACTCCTTCCAAACCTGTAGGGATTAAAGCTCCAACGTTGTCCTGCGAGGAGCAGGGAGTTGGACTCAATGATCCTTATGGGTCCCTTCCAACTTGAGATAGTCTATGAACCTATGAAATCGCCCATACATTATAAAACTGTAAAACATACTTGAGTGGGGAAAAAAAAAAGTGAGGTTTTATACTTAAAACTTTTCTGTACGTTAGGAAAGACTTGACCTTCCATTTGGGCACAAGATTTTAATGTTTAGATTAACAAACAGCTGCTACATGCATGCTAGATCAGCCTCCAAAAAACTTACTTAACCTACTATTACCAGTAGGTAATAATACAGCATCATATCAATCCTCAAAAATTGAAAGATCCCAAGTACTGAAATACACAATGGGTGAAGATGGTTTTTACTGCCCTCAGCAAGGGATGGGTGAATTTACTAAAGTAGAATGGATTCAATCTTAAGGTGCTATGGCTACCAGCAGTAGCGTAAACCCTCTAGGTCAGAGTTGAGACATGCTTTTCTAATACACACTTTTTTGGTCAGGCTAGAGATCAGGGTACTGTATCCTTAAAACATGTCTTTTGAGGAATTCATTTTGCATGTTCCTACAAAACTGCCCTTTTTCATAATTTTTTTAAACTATCAAGCCTTACTTACACAGTATATAGCCTAGAAATACTTCCGGGAAATCTTAGTATATCTTTCAAATTTATGAAAATGTGTGGAATATCATACCGTAGGCATCCTCAAGAATAGACCTATAGAGGTTTGCAGAGTGATACCTAAAACTGCTCTATCGGCATCTGAGTTTCAGTTGAAAATGTTGTTTTGCTCTGACTTACTGTAATACATGAAAGTAATTAGCTTTAGTCTAAAAAGCACTTCCTGTTTAACATTCAAAGGTAGGGCTTCTTGTCTTACTACTACATTAACAGTAGTTAATTCTTTTTATTAATCTTAAAATATTTTTCCAGGAATTTGAAGCATATTAAAATAACCTTTGTAATTTTAAACAGTAAAGTGGTTTGCAGCATGTTGTGACTTCAAGTGAAGCAGAAATGTCATATCTTGTGTTCACTTTTTCACTTCTGCCTTTTCAGTATTATTAAAAATGTTAAATTATGTAATAATATTGGAAGATATTCTACCTCTGGGGAGGAAATGAATTTTTAGTAGTTTTTGACAAAGTCAGAACTGAATTGTCTTCCAAAATACCAGGTTTTTATTTTGTTTGTGTTACGTACCAGCCTTCTACAAAACAAAATAACAAAAAGTAATGAGTACTAAGGACTGAACTGAAGCAACATCAGTTGCTGTATTTCATTTTGCTTTTAGTTTTTTCAGGGATAGTGGATTTAAGGGATACCTATTTGAAAAGCAGAAAGATATATATATATAAAAAAAAATTAAATTGTTCTATGTTTTTTCTCTTTAAGAATCTTTGATTTTGTAATTTTTAATTTTTTTTAGTGTAGTAACCAATATAATGTTACAAAAGACAGTTAATGGTTCTGATGTTTATGACAGAATGGTTTTGAATGGTTCTAATGGAGGATGAAGTTTGTCGCAAAAGATGTGACAAATCTCATCCATTTGTTCATCTTTCAAAGTAGTTCTGCTTTTTGTAAAGTATCTAATGCAATTTGATCTCTGCTTTCTACTAAAAGTGCATTATAAGAAATATCTTATTGAGTTAGCCAGTTTAGCACTGTTTTTTTTTCTCCTCTGACGGTGGCACAAAGGATGCCATTTGGGAATAGCTGTGAGTTTGACCACTTCTGCCCACTTATTCCTCTCATTCATAGTTGTTGTATTGGGGATTTTAGAGGTACACACATCTATCCACTTTAAGAAGTGTTTATTTGTTGTCCATGAATTCATCCATATCCTTTTTGAACAAGCTGACATCTGCCTCCATAACTTCATCTGGCAACTTGTTTTGGAAGTTTGCTGCTTGCTGTATAAACCAGTCGTCTACCAGCTTCTTTAAGCGCCTCCAGTTTCACAGGGTTTGGTGACAGCTCTGCATTGCCTTTATCTGCTGCCTTCATGTTTTTGTTTTCCTGAACTGCAAGTGTACCTTAGTAGCCATTGTGCTGCCTTCAGAGCATGTTTAACATTTATGCTTTGTCCAGTGGCTTAAGAGGGCAAATGTTCTTATTTGTTATTACCCTGCCAAAGAAAGAGTTTATATATATTTCTGTGTGTATTTTAAGAAAAGAACATAACACAAACATAAAATATTAATAGCGCTTACTCTGGGAAAGTAGAGAATACTGCGGAATCATTTTACTTTTATGCACTTTTCATTAAGCTCGCTTCCAGGCAGTGTTGTACTTCTGAAAATTAAAGTCCTTTTGACTGGAACTTTATTATTTCCTTCTCGTTCTATTGAATGCAGGCAGGAATCTTTCTGCTTAGCTAAGGGGCCATTTTCCTAATTTGTTAACACTGAGTTTATTAAACAGTGTCCTCCTTAGGTAGTCATGACCCTCTTATCCTACATTAGGTGAAGCTGGTTTAGAAACTCAGGTCTTGCGAGTCTGTAACTTTTCTGAAGTATAAATGTGCATGAGGGTGGAAAGCAGTCCTACGCCTAAACAAAAAGTTCTGTTTATACTTTAAAGTTACTTCAGTTAACAGTTACATCTTTTATACTCTAAATGCTGATACATTGGTGGAGAGTTTTATAAGTTAAAGTTCTTTAAACTATGGTTCAAGATGAATACTGGTAGGTCAGTTACTGGATAGTTCCATTTTTCTTCAGGCCTAAGTTCCTTCAGGTTTTCCGAGCTTAACATCAAAGAACAGCTTTGAAGCCCTTTTGATTTCCACATGGACTCTAGCATGAGAGTATTATCTAGCTACCAGTAGAAATAATCAACACCTGCAAAAGAAGCCTTTTTTCTCCCAGGCCAACTAAGATAATAACTGTCGAATACCTGTTAAATCTCTCCGGGTATTTTTAGGGGAAAAATGTTTTGTAAGCAGTGGGTTTCAGTGGTTTCAGTCTAAGTGTGTGTTTGCAATGACCAATGAATCATTTCTTGGAAAGAGACCGATTCAGCTCACCTTCATACCCAACAGAACAGCGATACTGCAGCATACTGCATACTGTTTGGGCCAAGGATGTTACATAGTGGCAGGAGAGAGGTAAATGTTACGATTGTTCCTGTCACTGGAGTGAATTTATTGCATATGCACAAATGTATGCCTGTATTCTGCTACCTGAAAGGTACTAGATAAAGTAAGCTGCCTGGAAAGAATTATTACAATTATAAGTATCCCTCTCCGAATTCTTTACTGGAGTTCTCAAGACCATTTTCTTTTCCTACCTAGAAGCCTGTCTCCCTGTCCCGCAGCTGACTGCCACCAAACAAAACAGTTGGTTCAGCTCATGTCTTGCACTGAGGGGTCTCTAGGGGCTGCAGGGAAGATGAATGGCTGCAACAGCGCAACAGAATCAGTTTGGCCGGTGGACCACAGGATGAGCACTGCTGCCTTAGAAACCACTGTAAAGCCATCTTTCTAGAATGACAGATTGAATATTTACAACTAAAGAGAGTAGAGGTTTCGAAGATGGAAATATTCTGTGTTATGAAAAGTATGATTTGCTGCCAATACTAGTAATGTTAGATCCAGTTTATTAGATGTTAGAAACAGTTACAATGGGAAGTTTAGTGTGCTGAGAGTTGTCTTGGGAACAGACATGGTGTTATGTATGGAAGTTTAGTGGGGTTTTATGTGTATAACTTTTATCGGTAAAGAAGCTCTTGAAATTCTAGGTCCATTATGTTCTTAAACTATTGGGTGTCCTTTACTATTAATCTGTGCACTTCCTTCCTTGTAATGTAATTGAGAAGAGATTTGTACTTACTCAATGGAGAGTTTATACATAAAACTAAAGACAAACCTCTGCAGTACATGCTCTTGCCACCCACAGTGTTTTTCCTGTCGCTTGATTGAGCAAATACATGTGTTTTAAAGTGAGACTTGCCTATCTTCTCAAGAGGTGGTGTTCTGGAATCTAACTTATTTTCAGGAAACATCTTTCCTGATCTCTGTAGTGAGTCCTGTGTTCTCTAATAACTTTTATCCCTTTATTTAACTACCCTATTTACAATTTAGTCTTTTTCACTTTTATGTATATGACTACACAGTACTCAAAACAAATGTGACTAGTTAATCACTCTTTGCTTCTCTTTTGCTCTTCTTCCATAATTCTGGCACTGAGGCTGCGATTGTGCTTACTATTCCGCAGCTTGTCTAGTTGGTGCGTTTCTGTTATCCTCTATCTTCCTGTTGCCTCCCTATTCTGTCTTGTTGCCTTTTACGTGTAGGCATAGCTTATTCAAAACAAACTTGATCAGTTTTGGACTTGGAATGATTTGGGGGTTTTTTTCTATGTAGCAATAGGGATTTCTTCAAAATGGGAGAGAGAAGCACAGTCCTAGATGAATATAGTCTTTTATGATATAGAAGGAAAATAGTATGATTTGTTAGTAAGTAAGCTCTTCCAGAGGTTACCTGTTTAACTTAGCATGTGAAAAAGCTTGCTGCACCATAGATTTCAAAGAGGTGTGTAATACTGAATTCTTGCATTCATGTGAGTAGTTGCTGGAAACAAACAAAAAAAATATTTCTGTTTCTATCCAAGATTAATTGATAATTTGTTGATCTTGCAACTTGCTGTGTGACAAAGGTTATGTGACTTTTTTCCCTAGTTCTGAAGTAAATTTTGAAATTTAGATTAGCTGCATGCCAAATAGTTTTTGTATATAAATGTTGCCTGTTTGGTTTCTAAATGAAAACAATGCACTGCACTAAAAAGCTGTATGTAATCAATATAATTATCCAAGGTAAGTAACTTTTGTGACACACTTAATACAGCCTGGCTTTATGAATTGACAGTCCTTCTCAATGTCTTTACAGGGTGCTGATAAGACTGTGAAAGGCCCAGATGGACTAACTGCCTTTGAAGCCACTGACAACCAGGCAATCAAAACTCTTCTTCAGTGACGGATGGACTGATATCTTAAATGTCTCTCCTGTGGCCTCACACTGCTGCCTGTCTGTCACTCTTTGCATCTTCCAGCTTCTTCAGCTAAATACTTTGGGGGGAGGGAAATTCTTATGAATCAGACTAGTTAGGGGCTTGTATCAAAGATAATCTGTTTGGAGAGGGTTGAAAACTATTATGAACAGCGTCCCTCTAGGACTTCTTTTCAGTGCACAATCTCTTCCCATTTCTAGTGAAAATGGAAGAAGGAAGACAGACCATGATCTTGAATTTTTGGCTTGCAAACCTCCTAGGTTAGTACTAAGATTTTTGTTGAAAGATTCCTTTAGATGGAAGTACTGTGCTATGTACCTGAAACTAATTGTGAAGGAGACAATAGTCCCATGCTAATAGTGTCTGCCATAATCTGAAGTGTAGTAAAGTAGGTGGCTGGGTTGCTTTTCTCTTCTGTCTCAGTGGGTAGCTTTATTCTTCTGCCTAAAGCTTACTTTGCAGTTTTGAGGACTTTTGATACTAGTTATTGGAGCTGTTCTTTATATTGACTAATTGGATGTCACACTAATGTTTTTTTTGACTCTTGAGTAAACCAGAAAAGATCAGCTTGAGGCATGGTTGCGTTACACTCCAGAATATCTTCCAAGGTACTTTTGGATGCTTGAATTTGAGGTTTTTCTTTCCCATGTTTGTTCTAGTCCAGGACAGACGTTTTGAGCAACTGGTTTTGAGAGAGTTCAAAATGTCACTGTAGTTATATCCAAAAGGATTGTAAGATGAAATTTCTTTACTCACCATGTCAGCATAAAATTTATAGACACGTGCAAAAGCTACAGGCTGTTTGGTATGCAAGGATAATCAAGTCAAATGTGAAAAATGAACAGTAATTATTTAGACATTCCTATCAGGTGAATATTGTTGCTAAACTTTTCTGTAAACTTCTAGAATACATGTAAGCTTTCTAAGTTCAGGTGTTAGGAACAGGAAGACGTACAAGTAGAAGTCTTAACTTGCTCTTACTACTGGAGGAAAAAAACCTTTCAATTGTGCATATCTCTGAATCGGTGTTTCATTGTTGGCTGAATGAACCTCTTAAATTTCATTAAGATGTGGGGCTTGTTCTGAAAGTTCCCAGTGCAACCATACCACATTAACCATCGACTTTTAGATAAGATTTACTATACCAGTAAGTATGACAGTACTATGACAGCCTTGATGATTCATGGGAAGATATTTAATGATGTTGTAGGGATTCCCGTCACGTCTTACGGGCCTCAGGAATGTCTGAGCTTCTGGTTTCATCTTGAAAATTTTCATTAGACTGCTGATTCACCCAAAACCGAGTAACAGGTTTTATAACAGAAAAGTGTGTACCGCAAACTATACATCTTCCTCTTTTTTGGAATACAGATTTCAAACTTTCTGATAACATACACAATACAGAAGGCAAATGTATATAATGTCTCATGCTGAATTCTTAAACAAAAGTAGCTGATATTATTTTGATATCACTGTTGAAATTGAGAGGATATGTAGAAGTAGGCTGGTGACTACCACTCATATTTAATGGAGACTTAGTTTTACTTGAATCATGTTGCATATTATGATTGAATGTCTCAGCTATAAAAAGCCTTGCATTTAGACTGTAAAAGGAGAGCAGAAACTGATTTACATGTACACATCCCATAAGAAAAGCAATGGAGCAAACAATCAACTCTGGCTGTAAACTGTACAGTGCAATTACTCTTTGCTTCTTGGAGATGTGTGGCAAGGAAGAGCAGAAGGGTTGGAAATTGGTGATAAATCAATTGATGAGCTGCTGATGAAAGAACAAGCGTGTTTGGTGAACAGTGCTTTTAATGACTATTTAAAGAGAACTCTTTTATCTCTGATCAGTGCTGGATTGTCATGTCATTGTAATAGTGTGAACACAGACTATAGGTTTAACTCTTTATTCAGCTATGAAAGTAACCATCTTTGGCATAAATTTGCCTCCATATTATGCTATCAAATACTTAGCTATTAAAATACTAGTCTAGAAAACTGCAATCTGCTTTTATGTGGAAAACTTGATTATTCAAGTTTTTTGTGTTGATTAGTGTCAAGTTGTCTGGCCATAGTGTTTTGGGTTTTTTTTTCTCTGTATTCTTTCCTGCCCTTCCCTTCAACTCTCATTTAAGTGAGCATTATCATAGTAAAGAAACATCATCTTTGTACTAACTCTTCTGGTGATTCACTGAGGCAATTTTGCCTCCCTTTTTCTACAATTATGTGGACACCTTATTTTTTCTTACTTCACTTGAGGAAAAAAAATGCAAACAAACTGCAGTGAGACAAGTGTTAATTTGGCTGTAATATATACCCAAGCTGCCTTTCAAGATAATTAAAGGATGATGGCATTTAATGTTTGGCTAATAAAGAAGAAATACTTTTTTGCACTACATAAGAGCTGATTGATCATTTTGCCCAGGATTTAAAAAAAAAAAGTAATAATAAAAGCTTATGCTTTTGTAATTGTCTAGAAACTGGGCTTGTTCATTTGTTAGCTATATTGTGGAAAAAATAATGGGTGGCTGCCTGTATCTTTGAGTAGGTCCTAACTAGATGAAAATACCACACTGTAAGTTATTTTACATTCTATAAACAGAATTTAAATACTTTGTCAGACTGGAATCGTATATACTTGGAAATCCACTCTGTTCTTAAACCTTTTCCTTTGGAATTTGTGCTGAATAAGTTATAACCTTAAGTATATTTTGGATTTTGTACCCTCTGCTCCTTTTTCTTAAGGGGGAGCAAATGGGAAAAGGAGTATGATAGTTAAATGGAACTTTATCCTTGAACATAACATTGAATTATTTGTAGAAGAGGCTGGTAAGAATGGAGTGTCCTAGGTCAAGCAATTGCAGTGTTGCATGCAAAATTTCAAAATGAACTTGTCTTAATTATATTTTGTAAATGGATAAACAATCATCTTTCTACGCAGTGACGGAAGAAAATTAGTGCTCTGTGCATTTTGATATTTGACTTCCTCTTTTCACCATTGTTAACTGTTTTGACATAGTTGGGTTCATCATTATCATGGTTCATAGACATCAGAATGCTAAATGATACAGTATTTTTAAGTTTGTGTTGCAAGAATGAATGGAATAAAATTGAATTGTGCGATATGAGAATGTGGAGTGTTATTTCCCTTTCTGCTTCTATGTTTTATTAATCTCTGGCTACAAGTTTTTATTTGTCTGGAAGGCATCTAAGCTCCAGCTCACATGTACAGTGATTAAAATCTTCAGATACTTATAAGACATAAATGTGGAATGGAAGCTGCTTTGAGAACTGAATATATCAAGTTGGTTTTGTTTTGGGTTTTCTTAATTACAACCATTTAAAAGAGTGTTTGATTAATTTTCTAGTCTTGTGGTCTGCATTTCCTGCTTAAATGGTAACGCGTAATACTGAAGATCTCTTATTTATGTTAAATTCTGAGAGACAGTTTGTAGATAGAGGAATGTTCCTCCCATTACCTGTGAAGACTAAAGCAATTTATTGTCTCCTTTACTTCATCAAAGAAACTGAAACAGTTATTTACAGAAGGAACATCTGAAATATAAATAAAATGTGTATTCATTATTTTTCTGCATATTTACAGTGACTTTGTCCTGTTATAACTTTGCTTGTCAGTAGAGATTTAGACTCAATTGCTTGAATCATTTGATATGATTTATTTTAAAATACACACTTTTAAAGAAAAAGTATGGGAAGGTGTTGTGTCAAAGTGGGAAAACTGTAAGTATGGGAAAAAATATTCCAAAAGAAACTTAATTTGTCTGTCTTTTCTGTGCTAAACTTTGAAAACAGGGCCTTCTAATGCTGTATGCACAACCTTTCAGTCAAATATTGGAAAAAAGAGGGACATGTTTGTCATTAATACCAAAGCAATTCAAACAGTGTGATGGCTAGTGGCAACTGATGTGTGTGCTTCAGTTCCTGTATTCATCTTATTGGTGTTTTGTTTGTTTTTTTAATGGACAGCTTTTCTGTAGAAGTAAATACTAGCTAAAGTTCAGAACGCAGATTTCTTTCGCTCACATTCCTCAGCGCCTGGCTAACCAAATTCATCTAAACATGTAAACGCTTTTCCTAATACTTGTTTATGGCTGATCTTTTGGAACAAATGGATTTCTCAGCCCCCTTCCAAAAGGAAGTTGGCCCAAGGAAGCAATTTTTTCAGTTGGATCACTTAATTGTTTCTCTGTTTTGAGAAGCATATTCTCAAAGCTCTCCTCAAAATATTGTTGTTCTACTTATAATCTGACATGTTGGAACAGCTTTCAACTGAGTTATGGCATAAACTTACTAGATGCATTGTTCGGAAAGCACTTTATGCTTTTGAAGCTTTTCATGAAACATAGTGTTTGCCTGCTTGGGAAGTGAATGAGCATTTTTCCTAGGAGCAGTGCTCCTCTCTCCCTGCCTTAGCAGTCAAAACAATGTTTCTATTAATTTTAAACTAAGAAAAGTTGCATTTAGATACCATTGCTTGCTAATGTTAATTTGGAGAGCCTTCTTTCAAATAGGAGAAGTCCTGGAATCTCTTGATTCTCCACTCTTCAGATTGCATTTGGAATGCACCTGAGTGCACGTCTCTGCTCTCCTGTGTCCTAAATGTCTCTGTTTTCAGGAATACTGCAGGCTGCTACAGAATACAGGATTATTTTGTACTCTTCAGTGAGTTCCTGTTTTCCACAAGTATACCTTCATTTTGCAACGTTTCAAAATGATGAGTAGAGGCCTTCCTTTTCATGCACTGAGGTTCATCTCATGGCCATTAAAGTTGAGAAGGAGAACAGTGTGACAAAACCCCAGTAGACTGTGTGCCTCAATTTGTCTGTCAAACTTACAATTCATTAAAGGAAAACTTCTTTCAGTTGTCTCAAGCTGAGCACAGATTTGAAGGATCCAAAACTCAGTCTCAGAAATAATTTCTTGACCTACAATAAACTCATTTGGTGCATATATAAAATTATTTACTTTTGAAACATTCCTTCATATGTCCTTCTTACCGTTTTCCTCTAATTGAAAGTAATTCCTCGGTGCATTCAGAAGAAACTTCAGTTTGTTCACCAAAGCTTTTGTTTCAAAGTAAAAGAAACCATTTTCTAGTTTGCATCAATGTTTAAATATTTTGCCTCAAAAGTGTTTGGAGGTGGGAAGTCTTGAAAAGTATGTAGCTTTTCATGGAAATGAAGTTATACTTCCTCTTTCTTTTTGGAATACACTTCTAATTAAGAAATTTAGCCTTTTCTTTAACGAGTGGTGTTATATTGTGACAAAAATCCAACCACCCATTTCTTTTTTTATTTATTTTCAGTGGAAAACCAACAGATATATACCAGATTGACACAAAATGTCTTTTTTTTTTTTCCCCCCTTCCCACTTACCAGTGCAGTCACCAAACCAGATCAGTATTTGCATGTCCCTACGTAATGATTCAACTTGGTTTCTGTTTCGAGTGGGGATATCCCTGGGAGACCTGCATGATGCCCTCGACTTTTGTAGTGTCTCCTAATACATTCTAGCACAGGGCAGATGTAGAAGTTTAATTAGGACTAAGATAAAGACAGATATCTGAATGCGATTGTTATTACCTGATTCAGTTTCTGCAATGCAGAAGACTTCCCAGTATCTATCTCTTGGCATGCAGAGAGTGCAGATAGCTGCCGTTGTTAAAGACTGTTAACCAGTAATTTGTCATTATACTGGATAAGCTATGGCCATTGTAAAATGGTAGTCTTCTAGAAAGAGCAAATAAATTCTAGCGTTAGGTTCCAAAAGTCTTTCCTAAAGTTTATTCTTGTTACTTGTATAAATTTTATTTTGTGGTTTTTTTGGTCTTGCATGTGCTTTAGGAAGCTTCCTAAAACAAGAATGCTTTTTAGCTTTCTTTCATTGCCCTTTTGCATAAAGCAAAGCTGTAACTTTACCTTTTACAACAGAAATGTCTTTTACATTATTTTTAAATGAAAAATGTAGCTAATGTTTGTGTGTTCTTATCTATTATATAAGAACAGTTGTGCTGAAGGATACTTCCCAACTATATTTTTGACAAATTGCTATGAAAACCTAGTCCTACACCTGATACCAATATCTACGTGTAGGCAAATCCTGAACAGTAGGCATAAACAGAATATGGGAGGAAATGTTGGAGGTTTTTCTTTGAGGCATTGGATGAGATATCATTAGAACTGGGATCAATACAACAACAACAGATTTGTTTTGTGACTATGCACAAACCTCTCTGTATTGCACCTCTTAATAGGAAAACTTAACTTCTTTCCTTCTTTTTTTGTCCACTTAGCCTGTAAGCTGACTGAAGGATTATTTCTCAGTCCTGACACACCTTTAAGGTTTTTCTGTGTGTTTTGCAGTCAGTGTCAATAAACTTCTCAAAAGTACAGAAGAGCTTATTTAAAGAGAGAGATGAAACAGATGGGAAGCACACTAATTTCTAGTGTCAGAGGTTTAAAATGTAAGAACAAAACCCAAGCTTATAAATTAATGAAATTTCTGAAGATAGCTATAAATTAAATATTTACAAAGCCATATTAAACAATGACTTGAAAGAAAAAAGACCCAGCCTACAGCAATAAAACTGCATAACCTGTATACTTAATAAGGAGATGCTTCTAAGGCTGTGTTCTCACTATAAACAGTTGGATATATATTAGCCATTCTCTTGTCTATTTGGAAAAAAAAAAGAAATTGGTACTTACTTAGCAGATGGTTGCTTTGGGGAAAAAGGGATTCCCTTGTTCCCAATTTGCAAAGCTCAGACGTTGGGTTTGAAGTTTTTTTTACTGTCAGAGGTGAGATTTAGAGAGATGTACAGAGAGTCAAGTGTACTATAAATTAATGTCAAAATTTCCCTGAGTGGTTTCTAAAGATCATGTTCTGTCAACTGCATTTGTTCTCCACATGCCAGAGCTGACGTGTGACACGTGCTCCCATTCTCTCACCTTTACCTGCCCTTCCTGAATGTACAGCTTTCAAAAGCTGTACTTTACCCCATCACAGCTTTCTCTTTTTAATAGGTGCCTAGAAAGTAGGCAGAGAACTTGTTTGTAGATGTTACTAGAAAATACTCCATCTAAGGCTGTGTGTCATCTATAACAGGAAAGGAGGAATTAAAATCACAGGAGGAAAGACTGAGGAGAAATTAAGTAAGTTAAAGACTTTTCCATCCTATCTCCTTGCTACTACAGGCTTGTTCTCCATGTTAAATATTATGGTAGTATATCCTATTTCTTTTTTTTTTATCAGATGCTTTATCTCCTTACTGCTTTTCTTCACATTAGATGTACACCGAGTAGTTGTAGGATTGGAATATGATTTACTTTCTCCTTGTTTTTTTTTCCTGAAAGCTACTGGAAGACAAAGTGGTTGCAAAATGCAGTAATATCAATGGTGCCACAGAGATCCTTGGTGCTACCCTGAAATAATGTGGATGTAACACAAGTGTTTTAACCTGCACATTGGGTGCTTGACACCCTTTTGACTGCTTCTCTCATAATGCTACAGGTTGGTAGGAAGAATTTGTTTCAACCTTTGGAGCAAGATAATTTTCTTAAACCTGCAAGGTACTTAATTTACATACTGAACTGCTGATGGTTAACACATGATGCTGACAGAAATAGAAGACATCATGTGTGTTGTGGTCCTACTGCTTTTTACACTGTAGCTGGCCTTGTGACTCCAATTTTCTTGTTAGTTGTGATACTGCATAATTCAAAATATACCTGGGCAAATGCACCCCTCCAAGATTAGACATTTTAATAGCAGGATGACTCAGCAACAGACATTTTAATTAACTAGACAAAACGGTATGGTAAAGATCAGGATTTAAAAGACCAGCTGTAATGCAGAAGGGTGAAAAGGCAGACCTAGAAGCCAGAGAGGAGCTGGAGTAGGCTTTGCAGTATTTTAGAATTTTGCACCAACAAACAAGGCAGGCAAGTGAAGGATATAAAAATAAGATCCCATAGTGACCAAGTAGTTTTTCATAGACCATTTTCTATTTCGAGCTCACTTCTTCACAATTACCATTGGAGACAAAACACTTCTCAATAGCAATGATAAGCCACGTTCATAAACATCTGAGCTTCAGACTGGGAGCGTGGGTGGCAATAGTTGTTGAGGTGATAAGGCAAAGAAAGGTACTACATTCAGGTTGTGTTCAACAAACCAGCCTGTTTTCCCAAGCATCTGGTATTTTGATGAATAAGATTTGTGTGTGCGTTTGTGAGATAGAATCCATAATCCCAATGACTGAAATTTACTGGCTTTTCTTGTCATTAATATTTTGACTTTTAATGTTCTGTAACACTTTTGTGTGTCCATGCTGAAGACACTGTTTATTGCCTTCCTGCTCTGAAATGATAGATGCAACATGCTCTGAATATCCTTTTATTTTTTTAACGGTTTTCAGAAAAGCTTAGGTGTCCATTGCTCCTCAGGCATTTGGACTGAGAAATGATGCCCTATTGAATTGGAGTTTTGCTACGAAGCAGAGGCCCATGTCAATGCAGAGCTGCCTGCTGCACGCACAAGCATTTTCATGGCAGAGAGCAGCTGCATTTTTCCCACTGGTGGCTGTGAAAACCCATCAATAATTTCATGGCCATCTAAGCAGAAAACTGTCACCTTTTAAAAAAGGTTTCAACCAGTTTGTTGTTCTTTTCATGTAGTGACGACTTACCAGAGTGAGGAAATGATGATTGGAAAGAGCTAACGTGAGCTTGACCTGTCTAGAGTAAGGCTTCTACAGAAAAAAGTATATTCTCTGGATCCTCTCTCAAGGAAACGTTCAAACCATTGCCAGGTAGTAGGTATATGCACCAACCGATTGGTCGTGTTGTCTCATCTATTTACTGAGGATTTAGGGTATTTGTTCAAATGTTCTGTGTTCTGCTGTTAAAAAGCTGATGGCTGAAACCAGCAGCCTAAAGCTGCCTTTGTCATTCTTGATGGCAGCCCTATTAAGAAAAGCAATGATACTTGCTGTGGATGCATGACTGAGAGGGTAGCAAGTTTCTTTTTAAGTTGCTGACAGAAATAGAAGACATCATGTAAAGGCCAATGGCTAGTAAGGGAGTTGACCTATTAAGATATCTGACTAAATAAAAATATAAACCTTGTCTTACAGAAGTTTTGAAATTACACGAAATTTATTTTTTGATGGGTTAATAGTAAGAAACATCAGTTTTTAACATGTTATTGGCAGTTAGGGTTTTTTCAGGCTTTCTTTTGTCATAATGAGAAAGTCAGCTTTTTCCTTGTGTTCACAAATCCATCTACCTATAATGGTAGATGAATTGATTATTCTGTCTCTCAGTTCTCTGTTTTAAAGCTGGGATGTATGCCTTCTACGGACTTTGATTAAAATAGAATAATCCCTTGTAGCCTGGGGGAAACTTCTGTCTATGTAAATGGGCAGAGTAACATCTAGCACAGAAGTTGATTTCTTCTTTTTTGTTTTTTAGTTAGTTTGCTTTCTTTTCAGAGAGAGAGAGAGGGTAATTTATCTTACTCATGGACCATTGATCATCAGGTAATAAGAGGTAGGAATTTCCCTGATCCCTGGACTTTGATACAATTTTGTTATTAAAAATTGATACCTTCATCAGTGTATCTTTGACAGGGTTAGTATAACAAGAACTGATGAAATTTTTCTGCTAGTTGAGTTCTACATAAATGGATCACTTCAGACATCTTTGTTATCACAACTGATGCCTAATATACAAGAACTTCTTCTTGAGAATTGAAGAATTCAAGGCAATTTGTTCCGAACACTTTCTCTGTCATGAGGAGTTTAATGAATGTACTTGGCTTTGAGTGGCAGCTGATAAGCAGGTATGGAAATAGTCATGGGAATCTCCTACTTCCTTTGCAAAGGCCTGACTAGAAGTACTGCTGGAAAACTTAAACACCACCTACCACTCCCCCTCCTCCCCCCCCCCCCCCCCAAAAAAAAAAAAACCAACAAGCAAACCCAACCAACCAAAAATCCCAAAAGAACCCAAACAAAAGACAAAAAAAAAAACCCAACCAAAAACCAACAGCAAAAATGAGCTCTGTGTTCCTGCCTGAGAGAGTTGGGAGATTAATGTCTTGTCCACCAAGCTGAGAATTGCAACTTACTCAACTTCTTATCTGTGTTTTGATGCAATAGTGTATACAAGGTGTCATTGTCTCCATACTTATGCCAGTACTGGTAGCATCTTAAAACCGGTTTCCCCAAAGTTATGTGACTACACCAGAGAAACATGAGATATTAGGCCTCGAAGTTTTGTGTATTAGCGACCTGCTTTCTGTTTTCCACAGCGTCTTCAGGCAAATGTTTCCACATGGCATTGTTTCAATGGATAGCCAAGCCAAGTGGTTACAGGAGGCCAGGTCTTCTCAAAAATGTTAAACTTTTCTGTTTCTGTGAGATGTAGTATTTCCCTTTCTTCAGAAATATTAGGGGAAAATATCAAGGAGAGTGTTAAATAGTTTCACTGATTTCATCTGCAGTGTTTATCTTTTGTAAAGCTAAATTTGAGCTTTGAGTGTTGTTCCCGCAACAAGTTATTTTTGCAGTAAAGGAACTCAGGCGGATACAACATAGCTAAGAATATATGGGGGGGGGGGAGAATTTTGTTGATTTTTTTTTTCCAACATATAAATAAACTAAATCCCCAGAAAATCTGTGCATCCTTCAGTTTCATGGTTATTTAGCAAGTCACTCCTTGAAAACATTGGGTTTGACCTTGCCAATTATAATTTCCCTCTGGAAAGAGACGATTGAAACTAGGAAATACTCTCAAGTTTAAGCACTGTTAACCCGTGTAGTACAGCTGCCCAGGATATTGCTACCAAGTTGAACTCTGAATTTGTCCTGCTTGCATGCCAAGAAATGGTATTTGGCTGGAAAATAAAACGTGGTTAAACTGTGGAACCAGTGGCAGGCAGGAATTTTCAACAAACGCAAGACGAGGCTGAAGAAGCATGCAGGATCACGTGCAATACCTGTGGCTATACTGTCAAAGTAGCTGCACTGTGTAGTTGGTGCTTAGACTGAATATCACTTTTTCATGACTTGTGACTCTTGTCACTGACAGTATATGTCCTTCCAGAACGAAGGATTGTACTGGGACTGCAGTCATTCGGCTGTATTCATTGTACCTGCTAATCAAGGAAGAAAAATGTAGGACTGAATGAAACTGAGTCTCACTCAGACCAGCGAGAACTGGGAACGCAGAAATAAACATGGTCATCCTGGCTTGGGGCAAGTGTCCAAACCATTTTTTTCTCTTTGATTATGAATAGATGAATTTTGGAGGAAATGACATTGGAAAGTGGCAGCTGGAGAGAAGATCTCTAAAGGTAATACATAAGAGGGGCAAAGCAGGAAATTTCTAATGTTATTAGGGAACGTAGAAAATCATCAGGCAACATAAAGAAAAAGCAAAAATAATGCAAAGTATGCATTGCAACAAAACTTGGAAAAAAAATACAGAGCAGCAAAACATGGCCAGCATTCATATCCACGATTCTTACAGCAAAGCTATCTTTATGGCCAGGGCAGCAGAAAGAGTTTTTACTCTGTAGGAAAGGAAAGAAATGAGTGTCTGTTGCAATGCATTTGCTAATAAACTTCAGGTTTACACAGTCCAATAGTTTCTGCTCCAGAGGGCATTAGGTCAGTATTGTAAGACAAGAGCTGAAAAAGGTTTGGGGTTTTTTTATGCTGTGATTTGGGAGAAAGCAAAAGAAGTAAGTCTAAACTTGAGGATTTTAATAACCTATTTTCAAATGAATGAATTATGCTTTTTCATTTAGTTTTCCTTTTGTTTTAGTTGCGATTTTAAATACATGAAAGCTGAATAAGTGAATGTTGCAGCTTTGAAGTTCTTTGGCTCAATATTTGCTTTCTAAATGGTGCTATTATTTAATCTTGAACTGTAAAACTATATTCTGCAGGGTTGAAATAGCATTGTGAAATACAGTGTTGCAAAAAGCACAGGAAAGCAGTTGTAATGTTTATTCCTGAAATAGACAAACACAGCAGCCCTTCTAAAATGCAAAAGTGTGTTTAAAATTGGCAGTATATAAGTGAACAACAATTACCAAGCATTACTTTCCACAGGCTTTCTAGACTTTCAGGCTCTGTCTTTTCTCATTGGGAATGACCAAGTTCCATTTATTTATTTATAGCTGGTTGGAAGTTGTGAAACTTTCTTCTGTTTTGATGTAGACTCCTTATACAGAAAAGTTTGAGAACCAGTCACCCAATCCAGTAATCCTTAATACAGAAATGACAAAGATAAATGTATATTTCAACAAAATAAACAAGCACTGAATTCTTTCCATTTTGTAATAAGCAATCCCAATAGAGGTTGGGAAGTACGAATCTATTTGGCTGAAGGTTAGCCAATCTGGTGTGACAAAGCTTTGGGTTTTCCTGCTAGGGTCCTGTCCTTGAGACAGGTCCCTGGCTTCTAGCTAGCAGTGGCAGGAGTGCCTGTGTAGGTTGGCTGCAAATGACTTCATTTTTCACAGCTGTCACCTCTAGGTTTGCTTTAAGCACTGTTAAACACCTTTCTAGTGTATAATCTTGCAGGCCTTGGTCGCTGAGCTTCTGTGAACTACGGCGGAGGAGGAAGAAAACCTCTATTCGAAGGGTAATGTATTGGGGTCTGGTGTAAAGGGTCCTTATGCAACTGGTATGAGATACAGTGGTGTAAGCTGTCATGGCTTTTACAAGTGTGTTGCTGTCATTGCAGCAGTGGTAGGAGAATTACAGATCTCCACAGTACAGAAAGACACAGTGGACAGCCAGTAGATTATTGCTGTTCATTGCTTTCCCCTGCTGAGAAGAAGGATGTTCCAAATGACTAAGTGGCTGTCTCCAGATTCAGGAGAGCTGACTTCCTTATGTGACAGATTTTGTTTATTCTTCGGACAAATCATTTATGCTGCAGTTTGATGGAACAGTTAAAGTAGCAAAAACTGTGGAAAAGGCAGATTTTTTTTTTTTCTCCCCCTGTCTGGGGCTGAGCCTCAGCCTCTTTTCCTGCATTAGCACTAATGCCCACCTGGTCCTGAAGAGAGCTGAAACAGCAGAAAACGTAGCCTAACAGCAGTAACAAAAATATGATAGGCCTGAGATAATATTTTAGCTGTTCTTAGGGAGAAGAAGCAAATTTTTCTTAATTTACAGCAGTGACAAAAATTCTGTATAGCTGTCTGTGGATTCATTGCATCTGGCACATTCCCCAGGCTTGCTAGGTCTTTCCAAAGTTTCTTGTAATCCCCACTGGTCACAAGAATCTAGAATAATCAAGGGGATTGTAGTCACCTTGCTGTTCACCTTCCCTTTCAGTTCATTAATGTGTGGGTTGCATGTCCTCAGTCCAGTCCTAAGGCTGGTCCCTAGGTCACTCTAGTATTAACCTCTATCAACAGTGAGAAATAGCTACTTACGTCTAATTCTGTCTCGCTCAGGTTTTAAACTGTGCCATGACTTTTCCTTGTGCTGGTTGCCATGTTTCTTCAATAGCTTCTTGTGAAGGAGGTTGTAAAAAGTTTTTGGAAAGTTTAAACATTTTCTACCTAGAAGCTTCTCTATTTAAAATCGTGCTGGTTTTGATTGGGTTAATGTTAATTTTCTCCATAGAAGCTTGTATGGGGCTATGTTTTGGATTTGTGCTGGAAACAGTGTTGATAATACAGGGATGTTTCAGTTGTTGCTGAGCAGTGCTGACACAGAGTCAAGGCCTTTTCTGCTCCTCACACCACCCCACAGGCGAGTAGGCTGGGGGTGCACAAGAAGTTGGGAGGGGACACAGCCGGGACAGCTGACAGGAAGGGGGGGATGTTTGGAGTGGTGGTGTTTGTCTTCCCAAGTAACTGTTACGTGTGATGGAGCCCTGCTTTCCTGGAGACGGCTGAACACCTGCCTGCTGATGGGAAGGAGTGAATGAATTCCTTGTTTTGCTCTGCTTGTGCATGCACAGCTTTTGCTTTACGTATCAAACTGTCTTTGTCTCAATGCACGAATTTTCTCACTTTTACTCTTCCAACTCCCCCATCCCACTGGGGGGGAGTGAGCGAGTGGCTGTGTGGTGCTTAGTTGCCGGCTGGGGTTAAATCATGACAAAAATCAATTGTATATTGGGGGTGGGAGGGGTGACAGAGAAGAAACAATAAACAATATGGGCAATTTTTTTAGAAAGCAAGTCCCTTAATCAGTAATTATCTTGTAACTTTACAGTCCTTTAGGGCTCTGGACTCTAACTTCAAAGGAAACAGAGCAAGCATCCTAAACATGTAAATAGACAGGCAATTAAAATCCAGCCAGAAGTTCTGTTTTTCCCCAAAGTCCTTGTGAAGCATCCTACTCTATAAACTGGTCTTTACAAGGGTAAACATATGCTTAGGGGAGTAATCGATTCCTTTTCTGAATGAATTAATCGATCCCCTGCCCCTGTGTCTTGTAACAAACAACAAATTACCAACTGCTGTTAAAGCAACTTCAATACACGACTTCATCTTCATCTACACTAAGTTTGGACAGATTGTTAATAATGCAGGCCCAGGAATGGAGTGAACTTGCAGCTCTGCAATATGTTTCAGAAATCCATTGCAACTGAAAATCCAAGGTTTGCCAGCAGACTAACAGTTCAAACAGCTTGTGACAAGCCATCAGACTGTCTTGTATTTCAATTATTTATCGTCATTCTGTGAATATACTAGACAGTCCTTTAGAATTTGAACAAACGCTTTGAATGATGTGTAATATTTGCTAGAGTTCACCATTACCATGATAGCATGGGCAAACAGCTGAAGAGTATAATTAGTAATGCCTGGTTCTTAGGCACCATTTTGCATGTGGGAGGTTTTACAGAGGAAGCAGACACTTTGAGATAAAAGTGTCATGGTCAAGGACAGAAATAGAAGAAAAATTCATGTCTCCAAATTCTCAGTCTGAATCTCCACTGGAGCTTGCTGCTACCAAATTTATTTAATGCATGATGGTTGAGTCCAGAAGCATGGCATCTCTTTTCTTCTGTGATACAACACAAACAGGTAAAAAGGCTGTAGCAAGCTAATGTCTTACATCTACTGCTACTTCAGATAGCTCTGAGAGATCTGAAGTCCTGAATTTCAGTAAGATAAACTCTGAACATTCTTCACACAAACAGAGGAGAGCAGTAAGAATGATCAAAGGTCCAGAAAACAGACACAATAACAGACCTTCCAATATGTAAATCACTCTTGCAAAGAGGAAGGGAAGCCATCTTTCTCCGTGACTGCTGTGGGCAAGATAGAATGGGTATAAACTGTAGTGAGGAGCCTGACATCAAGAAAAGTTCCGAAACTAATTTCAGAAAGTCTACGGAGTCTCCATCACTAAATGCTTTTAGAAACAGATATGAGGGAATTTTGTGTGTGTGTGTCAGAAATTACTTACATAAACCTCTGGGACAAGGTGAGGTCTAGATCACTTTTTCCAACCTCCTCCTAAGCCTGCAATTTTGTGAAGTTTCATCTATTTGAGGGGTATATATATTTGATACAGATAAGTATATCTAAAAAAAGCATTAAAATACATGTCTAACAAAAAAATGCATACAAGGAATACATATGTATGCAATTTATATGGATTTAAACATTTTTAGTCATACTAAGAATGATTAGTTAGATTGTCTTTCTGGGTGATTTAAAGGATGAATTTGGATTTGGTGTCCTCTGAAACTGAGTCATTCATAGGTGTTTTCATCAGATATGGTTGTTGTGCTCATTGAAGGTAACATCTCTGTACAGCTTATTGAAAAATAATGGACTTTGGTAATAAAAATAACAAAGGCTTGAAATTCCAAAAATAAAATTATTAAAAAAAAAAGTTGTTTTTTCTTTCTTTTTTCCAAGGACATGTCACCTGCAACTCTTTGTATTGATCTTAACACTGACTACTCTGCAAAATCTTCTGAGTCACTGTGACAGCTCAGTCTATGAAAAAGAGATTACAAACAGCCTGAAAAATATAACAAAAAAAAAGGCTCTGAGAGCCATGTTGGACAGTGTCAAAATCACAAAGCTGTTCAATTGTTTGAAGTCCAGTTCTGACACCTTGCGTAGGCACAGGTTACATGCTGATGTAATTAATTCAGTTAAAAATGTAATACTCCTTTTTTTTTCATTTGTCTTCACACTAGCTGCATTAGTACTCTAGTGTGAAAATAGCTTATAGCAGTACAGTTTATTTCCATTCCCACTTAGAAATGGCATCTGCCATCACTAGCCCCTTTTCACTAGTTTCATATTTAACTGCATCCACAGTACTAAGGTTGTTCTTCTGTAATTATACAGATCTAGATAGGGCTACTATTTTTTTTTTTAAATAGATTTTATTTTCCTTCATAATGTAGCATTGCTGATTAATGGATCTTTACTCCCAGGAAAATGGGATTTATACAAAACAAACCACTTGCCAACTGGCTTTAGAGAGTCCCCCCCCATTCATTTTAGTTAATTGAAATTATGAAAATTCTGCAGCCGCTTAATCAGAGGTTTCTCTGCAGAGTACCACTTCTGGCGACGCTTCACAGCTGTATATGACTTCAGCAGATACAAATAAGATATATCAAGAAAAGTGTGTTTACAAGCCCCATTAATTTGAAATAACATGGCCTGTGGTATTGTAGTACCCCTTGATAAACACATTTGGGTTGTAATAGACTTTTTCTGTTCTGCTATGAGGCTATTGTTCCGTGACTTCCAAAAAATATCATTTCAGGATAATTTATCTTCTGTGATTTGTTTGTGCTTAAGGTACAAAGCCAATAATATAATTGTCTTTTTATTTGTAACAAATGATGAGCAAATAAAAGAAAAACATCATGGTCTGCATGTAAACTTTACCTTTTTCAAATGTGAAACCAGATGATAATTTTAGCTGCAGGACATGTCTACGTTACCAGGACTACTAGTGTGCTATACTAGAAAAATGCTGCAAGAGTGAATACAGCTACAATAGGAAAGCTATCCTTTGCATCAGTCCAGCCATCACCCTGAGCAAAAAAGAAACCACAAACCAACAAAAGATCTGGTATGGCAAGATTTACTTCATCAGTTTTGATGTCCAAATGCGTCCATTAGAGATCACATCCCTCCTAGTTGCAAAGCTGCACCTGCATCAGCTTTTAGTTTGAAGTTTCTCATGGAGGTTGGACTAGATCTCCTGAGGTCCTTTAGGCCCATAGGATAATTCCGATTATATGTTGCATTTTGAGGGAGTGCTAACGTTTCATCCATTTATAGTTTGAATCCATACGCACAGAAAAGAAATAATTTGTAAGATTCTTCCTGATTATCCTAGTTTTTCTTCATGTGTTTTAGGATGGTATACTTTCCTTTCAGGTCTTCAAGTTAAATGCAGGCTGTAATCAGATGATTAGAGAATAATCCTACTGTTACAGCTGAGAAAGTAGTCCTTTGTAAATGGGCTACAGTGGTGCAAATCATGCTCAGTCAGCCAAACATGTGCTTCCAGTTTTAATCCAGGTTGTCCATTTTACAGGTGAAATGATCACAATTACTTTAAATAGCACTTTGCAACTGTAAGTGGCCAGGACCCCACCTGTAGTCTGCTTTTATAGCTCAGCCACTGGACAGGGCCATGGCAAACCACAGTGGCTTGACTGGTTGCAGTCACCTGCCTAATTCTGCAGGGTGACCAGAGATTTGCCTAAGGGGTTACACAATTTCTTTTCAAAGATTATGTTCCGAGAACTGTGTGGGGTCCGTGCAAGAGGAGGCAAAAAGGCAGAGGCAGAAGAGGCTTGCAGAAGCATCTATTTTCCATAGCGCATGGGAAGATGCATGTGGCCACTCTATTTCAGTGTTAGTTACACAGGTACTCCCAGGAGAAGAGCATACATACAGTACACACATTTCAGAGGCTGGGGCTGCAAATTATTTGCAGAGGTGTTAGTGCTGGGAATTAAACACAGTAACTCCAGAGGAACTCTAGGCAGCATGGAGAGCGAACAGGAGGAACTAGATGTCTGCGAGTAGTTGCAGAGCTATGTATGATCTCACTGGGATCACAGGGATGTGCTGCAATGGACGGGTAGTGGTTTTTTAGGAAGGACAGACCAGCATGGTGAGACGGGGAGTTGCCTTTTATGTGAGAGAGCAGTGGGAATGCATGCAGCTATACCATAGGATGGGTGATGAGCCAGTCAAGAGCTTATGGGTCAGGATTAGAGATCAACGTGGGCAATGTTGTGGTGGGTGTCCGCTGCTGCCCATCTGATCAGGAAGAAGTAGGTGAGGCCTTCATCAGGCAGCTGGAAGAAACCTCATGATTGAGATCCTGGTCCTCATGGGAGACTTCGACCACCCCGATGTCTGCTGGAGAGACAAGACAGTGGGGTACAAGCAATCCAGGAGGTTTCTGGATATTTTGTTTCTTAAATAATAAGACAATATAAAAACCAGAAGAGCAAACCTGGTTACAAATAAATACCATATCCTTAAGGAGCTCCAATATGAACAAGCACATCAACCATAAAAAGTGGCTTCCTCGAGCTATTCCTACATTATTAGGGAGAAAAAGATGAGCTGTGAACAATCAGAAAGGTCATTTCTCCTGTACTTGCAACAAAATATCAGTTAATTCTTAACTTTATTGTGTTGCAAGCAGATCCACACCTTTTCTTCTATACTTACTAGGTTTTAATTAAGTTACAAAAGAGAAATACAAATAATTACAGCTCTAGGAATGCCTGGAAACACGATAAAGCTTTGACTCTGCAAGACTTTTAACTGTACTTAATTTTAAGCATCTTCTCACTTTGCTTGTCAACTGATAACACATAAAACACTTGTTTCAACACCTAACAGCATCATTGCTATAACATATTCCTTCCTAGAACAATGATCTTCCGTGCTGTACTTGCCTGTGATAACTGTAATCTCTTGATGTGATAAAATGCAGCTTTTTAGTGTACGTGTTCCATGCCACACATGATACACAGCAAATCATCTGCTCTCAGTGCCGTTTTTGTTACAGATTTCTTCATTCTGAGGCTGACAAAGGAGATGAGGATCAATGGAGAGACAGGGGAAAAGAGGAGAAGAAAAGAGAAAAATGGGAAACCCATTTCCCATAACCTGGGGAAAATGGTTATGAGACCCTGGATATACACAGACTCTTCAGTGAGCTGAGAGCATTTTGGCCTTCAACAGCGGACTTGTAAGTCAGTGGTTGATCTGTGTAAGAGAATGTTTTTTCCAGTATTCTTGTTTGGTATCTTGAGAAGTTATTTCATCATTTATTGAACTGTTCCATATATCCTCATAATGAATACTTAATGCTCTGATATTAAATGTCTGATGGCTCTGAAATGAAAGTTCTGTTCCAGTTATTATGAGATATGCCCTTTTCATTTTTAGAGAGCCCTCTTAAAAACACACACAGAAAATCTCACAGGTACCATAGGTACCTTGCTTATCCCAAGCTAGTTTTTTTTGCTTCCTGTTAGCTTGGACACATTTAATTTGCTTTTGCAGCATTTAGTTTGCTTTTACAGAAGGCCTCTGTGGGGGCACTAAAAGACGTCAAATAAGACTGAAACTGAAGAATGGACCTCCTATACCTCAAGGGCAAAAAGCTCACTTGGTTAATGGGCTTTAGGGGAAGGTAAACTGTCCTACCTGCTGAAATGGACATTTTTGATATAACTAAGATTAAAAGAAACATGTGGGGAGGGGGGGAAGGCAAAAGGAAAACTTAGACTACCTCAAAGCTTTAGGATCTCTTGCTTTTAAAAAGATACAATATTGAAAAAGCCATTATTGTTGTTGTTATTTCCCCAGGTGTTCCATCAATTATTTTTATTCCTGTAGATGAAAGAAGTCTGGATTAATTCCCAAAGCGTCTGAGAGATCTCATACCCATGGTCATCAAAATAAGGAAAAAAAAACCCCTGACTTTAAGATTTTATTTTATTTCTACAATTCTGTTAGCTGTGTGAAAAACTACGTGAGCTCTATTAATAACTTACATTTAAAGCAACTCATACTTTGATCTGGAGAGGAATCTCTATATTTGCAGTGCTTTCTCTATATTCTATGCCAGAACCATATTTTTCTATGCAAGGTGGATTTTGGGTTGTCTTTTCATGAAGTTTTACCACTGCCATGGTTTTGAGTAGAATATCTGACAATGAGTAAACTTTGTTAGGTTTGGAGATTTCATTTGAGTAATGTTCCCAAAAGCTGAGTCTGATTTTACTCTTCATCTGAACTTACTGAGAACAGTGTTGCTTGGTAAACTTTGGTTTCCAGGTATTTTTGGCTTGGCTAGAAATAGTGTAGCTTATTTTGTATGTATTTCAGCACTTCTTATTTCAGGCAACACTAGAAATAAGCAGCGCAGGACCAAACAGCTATGGCAAAAAAAGTTATTTAAAAATTAACCAGCTTCATTTTGCTGTCTCCTTGCTATGCTTTTTGGAATAGTGAATAAAGCTCCTTTTAAGTGCAGCCATTGTCATTAGTTACAATATTAAATGTTTGTGAAGGACTTAAAAGCCAGTTTCAAAACATTTTAGGTAACCTGGCTGTCCCTTTCTGTGAGTCAGTCACACCTAGGAGCTTCAGGATACATCACGAAAGACTGAAACGGAAGGAGGCAGAACTTTCTAAGGTAAAACCTTAAAATAGTCTTGTTTAGGGGTCCAATCATTCTGATCCTTTCCCTGCCCCAAGTTGTCTAGTCCTGCTCCCTTCTCCGGTCAGACATTGGTGCTTGTGAAACAGATTGAGGAGACTATAAAGCTGCTGAGCATCTGAGCCCGTGAAAACTCTTGACTTTTTGGGGAGGATGCCAGACAATACTGTTGGCTCCTGATGGCCGAGAAACCAGGGCTGTTGCAAAGGAGTGGGTTGGACTGTGTGACTCTGGGTGACAGCTCCAAAATGGGTCATGTGAAGCCTCCATGCAGGTGTGAAATGAATTATTTAAGTGCTATTATTAAAGTGGTTGCAGGCTAAGTATGGATTAGAGACAATACTTGGATTCAACAAACAGTCATGACATTTAGATACTCAATCAGAGCCACTAAACATAGCATTAAAGAACATTGTTAAAGCACTCAAAAATTAGGAAAGATAAGGATTAAGGTGCAACCTGAATTCAGCTTCCTATTGCATTTTTTTTTGTAGTTTTGCCTAAAATAATCAGTTTGGAGCACTTGGAGAACCAACAGCTCTCTAACACAAAGTCCTGTACTAGGTCAGACAACCACAGCTGCATGATATAGTTCAGGGCTGTTTTTTTTTTCTTTTTATTTTTTTAATCTCATTTTATTTTGCAACAAACTTTTACTTGCAAAGAGGGCTTTAGTCTTAGGAAATGCCTTCCCTTGAACAGCGTTTTGAATGACACCATTTATTCCTCTAGTGAAGATTTCAGGCAAGTGGAGCACTTTTCAAAGACACAGACCCTCTGGCAGCATCCCAGCTCTGCAGCAGCTCTTTCTGGTCACAGGTTCCACACTTTTCATGGCTCTGTGGGTGACAGTATGTGCCATATCCCAAGTGAATCCGTGATGATAAGGGAAAGCAAGAGGGTGCTTCACTGCAGACTTTGCATTTGACGTTTGGAAGGTCCATGGCTGGGGAGCTAACGTACTGGCTACTGGAGAGCTGTAGTCATTTTATTGTGACTTATAGACCAGGAAAGTGAATCTCATTAAAGACCTGACCTGCAGATGAACACAAATCTTGTCTCTCATTATAAACGACATCTGTGAAATGCAGCTTTGCTTCCTAGCAGGAGAAGAAATAACTCAATACTAATTCAGCAGCCCCATCCTGTCCTGTGACGCACAGTGATCAATTGCTTGTTCTTCTTCTCCTGTGGACGTAACACATCTTCCTCGAGCAGGGAAACACTTTAGTCTGATGTGTGGATTTAATTTTCCCATCATTCTTTCTGCTCTGTAGAATATGTGTCTGAGCTATGGCAAAGAAATCTAATATTTTCCAGGAGGCTTTGGCTGGGAGGAATGATTGAGAAGTGGACAGCTGTAAAGAGCTTGTAGCATTAATTGCTTCATGTCCTGTTCAAGCTATTCTTTCTGATGTTCTGTGACATGTAAGAATTATTTCCATGTTATGAAGTCAGGGGCTGGGTGCAACATGAAAACTCCTTTTTCTCCTGATTCAGAATCTACCTCTGGTGATGCCAGAAGATTTTATGCACTGACTGGTATTAGTGGGGATTAGATCAACCTATGACTGTCCCTTTTCCTGCAGGATAGCTGGTTCCTCCCTAACATGGATTTGGTAAATTGTGAGTCACACTTGCCTGTTACTCTTTCTGGAGAAAGCTTTGGTGTTTTTTAGAGAATGCCAGACAAGAATTTCTCTTCCATGTAAGTATAAAACTCAGTGATTTGGCTAGATAGGACCATTTAAAGGAAAGAGAAAAATAGAAGTCAGTTAAAAAGCGTAGAAAAGCACAGTTCTACAGATTGTCTTTTATGAAGAGCAGCGAGAGAGAGCTTCTAAACTTAAGTTTCAGTATTACTCAGTAGAGAGTTTGCACAGGCTTGCAGAGGGCAGCTTGACTTTCTGAAAGCCTGTCAAAATTATCTTACATAGGGGAGTGGCGCCTTTTAAGAGAAAAAAGTGTCCTCAGCCTTAGAAGCGAAGCGTGCAGGTGGGGTTTCCTTTGTGGTCACATATCTCGTTCCCTTGATCTAAAAATAACAAGTGACAGCAGATTTTGTTGTAGTTGCCAACTTATTCTCAAGTTCAGGCAATTTGCTTGTGCTTCAGAAGTGATGGGACACCTTGAATTGGATCACCTGGCATCTGTCCTGCAAACAAATTCTCCCTCAGGGCTGGAAAGCTGGGCAGAAACCGAAAGCAAGGGTTAATTAGGAAAGAAAGGATAATTATCTGGGGTTTCCTTTTTTTTTTTTCTGTTGCAGCCTTCACTGACCTATAGCTACTGTTAATTCATTTCCCATTCTGCACGGATACCTCTGTGCATTTCAAATGGCTTTGCCCATTGTCTCCCTGCTTAAATAAAACCCTGGAGATTCTTCCGCCTTTAAAGGAAATTAAAAAAAGCCTTTGCATATTGTGCAGTTACCTCTCTCTTTGTTTTCCTAAAAAAATGGATTCAGCACCTCCCTGGCAGGACACCAGAACCAGCATGTCAACATCACAACATCTCTCTGTGGGAGTAATGTCGTGTGTGTAGCATCCTGGTCCAAGGTTACACATTTATAGGCAAAACCACATTAAAATGAGTTGTTTGCACTATTACCTTCAGGGGATGTAAACAGCGAGTAGGTTGTTCATCCCTGTCCCAACTGCAGAATCTGTTACAGGCATTAAAACAATTGTGATTTAGGTCAAGAGGTTTTAGAAGAGGCAACCTCATTGCCTCTCCGACACCCTACCCACTGCTGCTGCTCCCCAGAGTCCTTTCATGTAAGACACCCTCTTCTGCACCATTAGCATTACCTGGAAACGGATATCCTTCTTCCAGCTCAGCTTTAATCAGTGGAGCCCTAGCAAGGACATCCTCATTTTCCACTCATTTTTCAGCATCTGTGTCTTCACTAATGAATGCTTTTCCTGGCATATATACAGTGGGTAGATAGTGAACCCTTTCTAAGAAAAAATGTGTGTGTGTATGTGTGTATATATATATGTAACTTTAAAAACACATGTCATTCTGGGAAATATCCTAGGGCAATGATATGACATTGATATAATGGTGTTTTTGAAGGTTAAATGTTGTAATTAAAGCCTGTCTCCAGTTCTGAATCAGCTGACTTGCACTAGAAGTCAGAAATGTGTCTGCATTTTTCAGCTTGCATACCGCAAAAAAAAAAAAAAAAATTAAGAACAGTGTTTTTGAAAGCTCTGATCCTGTTTATACATCTACATATACTGCCAGACTAGATAACGCTCTTCTGATAAGAGGTAGGTGAAACCAACCAACCAGTACAACAGAGACCAGCAACACCCAGAATGTGGTGAAAGAAGAGTTTGCACCAAGCAGCCCTTCGTCTCTAAACTCTCCACCTCCAACCTCTAAGCCACAACGCCACACTTTGCAGGTGGATCAGGACAAGCTTGGGAATTCCTACCTTCATAGCATTGTCACAGAATAAAACCATGGACTAAATGAAAACACGTTACCTTCCATTTCTCTTTGAAATTGTTAAATTAAATATCATGACAAGACTATGTCTTAGCGGACTGTACTCCGCCACTTCTCAGCTGATGTAGAAGCATTAGCTCTGTCTGTTTCTGACTTGGTTGGAAATTTGTATGTCCTAACTCTTACTTTTTTTTCCTTTCTTAATGCACTCAGTTGATTTTAAAAAACATTTTACCTATCCCTTCAAACCATACCTTTCAGAAAAGATTAGCTGTAATGATGACATTGCAGTTTTTGTTGCCGATGAACCAACTAAAGGGAGTTTGTGTTGCGTGTGCCTAACCCTGAACAGCATGGTTCTATCCTTTGTTTGCATGAGAGAATAGAAGCAGCTTGAGTGAGCTTGTAGCTAGATCAGGCTGCATATTTGGCCCGATCACCTGTCGTGGTTTAACCTCAGTTGGCAACTAAGCACCACACAGCCGCTCGCTCACTCCCCCCTTCCCCGGTGGGATGGGGGAGAGAATTGGAAGAGCACAGGTGAGAAAAACTCGTGGGTTGAGATAAAAACAGTTTAATAATTGAAATAAAATAATAATAGTAATAATAATAATACACAAAGCAAGTGATGCACAATGCAATTGCTCACCACCCGCCGACCGATGCCCAGCCAATCCCCGAGCAGCGGCCCCCCCGGCCAGCTTCCCCCAGTTTATGTACTGAGCATGATGTCACATGGTATGGAATGTCCCTTTGGCCAGTTTGGGTCAGCTGTCATGGCTGTGCCCCCTCCCAGCTTCTTGTGCACCTCCAGCCTTCTCAGTGGGTAGAGCATGGGAAGCTGAAAAGTCCTTGACTAGTGTAAGCACTACCTAGCAACAACTAAAACATCGGTGTGTTATCAACTTTGTTCTCACCCTAAATCCAAACCACAGCACTGTACCAGCTACTAGGAAGGAAATTAACTCTATCCCTGCTGAAACCAGGACATCATCTCTCTTCCTTGTGCCTCAGTTTCCTCATCTTTAAACTTTTAATAATGATACTAACCTCCTCCTCACAGTGCCTTAAAGAAAAGAATTACAGAGAGCTACTGTGCTCACCAGGGCCTGTACAAGAAGTCTGGGCACCTAGTTCAGAGGTCTGCTCTGGGAGCATCACAAAGTTACTTTTTGGTACCCCAAACATTTTTATGGGCCTAGATCTGCATGTCCTCGGAAGACCTTAGTACCTCATCTACTTCAGTTGCTGTTGATCTGCTTGTTCGTTCTTCTTCCTTCCTTGCTAAGAACTCATGAAGAGGAAAGTTCATTTATCCCTAAACATGTTTTCTCCTCTGCTTTGGTATTAACAGCTTTAGAGGATCCTCAGCCTCAGCCACATCCCACTGCCACAGCTGCTGGACTTGCTGCTGCTGCTGCTGTTAAAGGGAACCAGAACATTGAAACCAACACGTGCATTGACTTAGCAGAACAAGAGCGTGGGTGTCCCTGTGCCTAAAAGTTTACAGCCTGACCAGGCAAATGAAATCACATGATGAAAGAAGTATGCCAGCGGCCCTCTCCAGATAGCAGATGGAGACACAGCAAAATAAAGTGATTTGCCAAGGACAGAGCTGTGAGTTAAATCGTTGTACCTCCCGGGGGAGAGCTGGGTGTGTACAGACAGAAGATGATGTACGCTCTTTCTGGATGAACAGATGCTTTAGATTTTGAAGTGTTTTTATTCCTCCCCCCACCCCTCCCTTCCACTCTCTTTACCACCTTCATTCTTTCTTTCTCTCTCTTTATTTTTTTCAGGCCTGCTCTTCATATCTCTATATTTGATTATGTTCTCCAGGGAGAACTCCTTCTTCCTTGCTAAACACCTGCTGCTTTTTTGTGAATAAGTAGGGGACAGAAATACAGCAAGGCAGAAACAGAGGGAAGCCAGGCCCCAGAGAGCTACAGCCGAGCACCCGAGGAGGGCTCTGGCGAGTGCACGCCTCACAGCCTCCTGGCTTTGCTCTGCTGCTTTCGCACTGCATTTGGCATTCTCTCTCTCTCTCTCCAGTCAAGCCACCAGGTGAAATCTGTCACCAGCCAACCCTTGGTTACCTCACAAAAGTACTTGCAGGCTGCTGCTGCCAATTCCTCTTTTCTCCAGTAATAATGGATTCCCTGTCATACAGTCTGCCTTAGCTGTAATTTTGGCCTTGCCAGAATAACTTGACAATGTTAGGAGCTGGGAAAAAAAGCTACTTGTTCATGTCTTTATGTCTCCTCTCTGTGTCTGGTGCTGTTTACAATTCCACCTACTCTTCCCATCTTACATTAATCTGATCGTTTTGTCAGCTCTTCTGCCCCATGTCCCAGAGGCTGCACGTTTACAGGGAGAGAAGGAGCGCTGAGTAGAGAGATACAGAGTGGGGGTTTGGACAATGGTATTGAGTAATTTATCAACAGCAGTATCCCTGCTGGAAACAAGTCATCAGCAATAAGAAAGGTGCATGATCTTCCCCTCTGAACTTCAGAGCAGCGGTAGGGCCCGGCACTGAATGCTAATGGCTTTGTGTAGGGCTCATTGTCCTCTGTGTTTGTTCTGAAGTACAAGAAGAAATCTGCTTCCACAGGAAAGCATTTTCAGCAAGGTCCATAGAGGTGTTTGTACAGCCCCACAAAGGGTCTATGTAACTCCTTCAGCATTTTGGAGCTATGAGGGTTTCCACCAAAAGGACTCCAGCCTAAAAACGTCTCCATGCACAAGAAGGCAGCTGGTGCAGTCTTGTTGCGTTGTGCAGTATTAGTGCTTGCTCTTGCTGTGGCCAGACACTCTTTGCTGTTGCAGCACTGAGGACCACAGCACTAACATTTGTGAACCACATATTTGAGCCTGCGTTTGAATCACAGCTGTCCGGGTTTCCATTTTAGTCACAGAAGAAAAAGAGACTGTTATTAAAACTTTGTTCCTGCAAAGAGTGTGGGGGAAGAGCCTGCTCCTATCTTTTTGCTAGAAGTGCATTTCTGCAGAATACTGCTGCTGATAAACTGCCACGACTGTTCTCTTACCCCATGCAATTCCTCTCCCATAAATCCCATACAGATGTGTCAGAGTCCCCCGCTCCAATTCAGCATATAGCACAGATGTCCAGAGACCTTTTCTATGAGATCTGAGTCCTATGCTTTAATGGATACATTGACTTTCCATTCCATACCACTTGGTATTAAAAGTCTTTCCATTGACTCCCCAAATGTCTCTACTCAACTGGACTTGAGCTGTCTCATAGACTTGCGCTGCTTTGATGACCAAAAACAGCCTTGTTGACTAGAAGACAGAACAACCTTTTTTTTTTTTTCGTCATTTTTCAGTAAGAGGTGCGTGGGACTGCAAGTCTTCAAAGCCTGTGGTCTGTGGTCCAAGAGCTAAAAACAGCCAAAAACTTCTCCACCATCTGGATGAAAAATTACAGCTCATCTTGCTACTGTTTCTTCTTCAGCGGTAAGAAAAATAGTTACTTTTAATAGGGTTTATCTATTTAAATTTTTCTCTGCCTGTAACAGGGAACAAGCTAAAAAACCACAGTGGGATCACAGATTTAGACTAGCTACCAGTTTTACAGTCCTGAGAAATGTTCGCATAGCCGAGTGATGTATCACTCAAATATGTAAATAAGTTTTCCGTGGGGAGCTCTCAGACTCTGCCTCAGAGGAAGAGTTTTGCTTAAATAAGCACAGAACAGCTTTGTTGTTGCAACTTTATGGAGCTTGTCCCTTCAGGCTGCTAGTCCCAAAAGCTGTGCAAGTCCTGGCCAGGCTCACTGATGAGCTAGCAAATGTGTTCAGCTCAGACGCTACCTTTCTAGCCCTGCCAGCGCTCCTCTCCCAGCTCTGTTAGAGGCTGCTGCTGCTGCCCGTTACTAATAAGAGAACACTTGTATTTTTTCAAGGAAGGGACGTAGGGCATCTGGGTTGTGCACAGTGAAGGTGATTCTCAAATGCATTTTTCGTGGGACTAAATTATAATAATTCAGCTTTTGGCTTGCTTTGAAGTTAGTGTGGTCATGCTATGACAGTTGTGGTTTCTTTTCTTACCAAAAATACAATTCGAGTTGTCCCTTAAAATGGCAATTCTTGCTTCTCTGCAGCAGCCCCCTTCCTGACAGAGAACAGTGGCATTGTTTTGCCATTATTTTTGATAACTCTTCTGCCTATCCCTATTTCTTTAAAACAGGGATTTGGAGATCTTCTGTACCAGCATCAAGAACTAGATTCAAGGGTAGACTTCAAAATTTTAGATAAATTATTTTCAGAATAAATTATTTTCAGAATATTTCAGAAGCAGATTCAGCTCAAGAGATCCAGCAAAAATAGTCAGGAAATACTAGTCTTGTATGGAACAAAAAGGAGGAGGAAGAGGTGGAGGCATAAGAACAGCAGACAAGATAGAAGCAGGAGAGAGGGAACAGAAACTGGATGAAATCAGGATATAAAAGCTTATAAATCTCTTTATTTTAATGTACAAAAAATGCCAAGTCCTAAAATACAACACTTTCCTGGTAATGACCACATTGTTAAGAAGTTTGCCTTTTGGGGCAAAAGGGCTGGATATGCTCAGTGGCATTATTCCAGCCTTATGCTTGAGATATCTTTTCTTCTACACCCATTTTGAGCAAGTGCTATTGCAAGTCACACATAGGCACACACACAAAACAACTAAGAAAACAGAAGTAGGCATTATTTCAGACAATGAAAACAGCAAGTTTTGCATGCAGATGGCCGCCTTTGAAATCTGGCTTTCTCTCAACACATGTCAGCATGGCTATATATCTTTCTGAGTTGCTGTGACAAGAGCTGAGAATGGATGGATGGCTGTTTTACTGCAGTTTTTGATAGCAATTTTCAGAGATTAGGACTTTTTGGCAAAACAAGTTTTAGAGTCTATTTTCAGAAGGTGCTTGAGATTAGCAAGTGACTTTAGCTACTCCAATATTTCCTTCAAAGATGATAGAGGTTGAAGGAAAATCAGTCATAAAGGAGAACTGAATTTGGTTTCTTATCATATTGTGCTTTTTCAGAGGTTTGTCAGAGCCAACTTCATAGCATGCATCTCAACGACGAGAAAGGGCTGTGATCAAGGGAATAAATATACTCCTGAGTGCGATACATCTGCACTGGCGTAGCTTGTGGCCTCTTGCATTGGTTGGAAAGAAATGGGATCAGCAGGCAATAAACCAGGCAAACTGTCTTTGTGCTTATACTAATTATTTGCTTTTTAACTTTTTTTTTCTTCTAATTTTTTGTTCCTCTTGTTGGCTTGCTAGTGTCCTAGGTTTACCTTCTGATCTCAGTCATTAGTCTCCCTGCCCCAGTGGGAAGTCATTTCATTCAGCCAATGTGGTAAATGTTGTGTGGCTGCTTTCACAGAAGAATTATAATGACTGCTGTTAGTATTAATCACTGTATTCTTGAATTAGTTTTGTAAGGCACTGTCTGGAGAAAGAAGAAGAATTATATTCATATGACAAACTGCCATAACTCTAGCAACATCCAAAGAGAGGGACTGCTTAGCTTAGCACTGACTGGGGACTCATTTTATTTAAGAATATATTTCTCTTCCTTCTGACATTCACGTCTGCTTTATACTAAGTAAAATTATGCTTTCTGTCAAACTTGGGTCACATCCACTGAATCTAGTGGTAAATGAGGGAGTGAAACTATAAAAGATGTGTTCCTTAAACACTGCTAAGAAGGGAAAAGTTAGTGTGTCCATCAGTAGTTATTATCTTTCTCTTGTGCTATTCACTAGTGGTACAGGAACTTCCCCAGACCTCACTCTTTTGATAATTTGTGTTGTAACTCTTTATGGTAGACAACTACGGAACAGTATTTCCAGGAAAGCAAGATCGGTAGGGAGAAGCAGCATCTTTTACTAGCTTTGCTGATATATTTTGAAAAGTCAGATGTGCTGTCAGGTTCTGAGACCCTGCAGGTGACTCTGTGCTTGAAAATGTTTTATATCTGCTCTGGTGAATGATGTTAGCTCTGCTTCAAGCCTCACTTTCTCTGGCCATCACAGCTACAACACCACTGCTATTAAAAAACACACAGAGGATCATTTTTTCCCTCCAGGCTTCCATAGGCCAGAAAAAAGATTATTGTATATCCCTTAAGATGTTGGGAGGGAAGAAGCAATGTTTTCTATATCAGTGGGCAACACTTTCTCTCCAGCTGTTGTCTGGTGGTGTTCTTTGATCACTCCAATCTCTCCTGCTTCACGGCAGCTGTGATACCTCAGTGCTGAAGTTGGGCACGGAATCCTCCCACTTGCTTCTGGATATGGCCCCCACGCAACCCACCATCAGACCAACAGCTTCTGCTCTGTTTAGACCAACAATTCAGACACACATTTCATAACCGTCAACTTCTGGTATCAGCTTTTATAGACATACAAAATAGCTTTCCTTCCCCCGGCATCCATATGCTGAACTGCCAGATTACACAGATGCCCTTTTTTAAAGTTGTAATTTGCAAAGTCTCATTAAATTAAGAATTAACTGCAAAATGAGAATTAAATCGCTTACCTGTCTTAAGCAATGCTACGCAAACTGTTTTCTAGGACTTTAACAAATCATTTTAAGGCTGGGTTTACACTAGGCAGTGCCTGATTGTGAATCTGCAAATCCTTAATCCAAAATTCGCTTTTCAGTTACATGGAACTAAATGCCCAAATGGACTTTCAGAGGAATCTTTGTGCTTAACTTCTGTACCTTTGATCGTATACCTTACATACTGAAGAGAAACAGAAGACAGGAGAGAAAACAGAGGCCAGAGAAAGGCCCAAGGTCAAACAGAAGGTGGGAGCCAGGGCAGAGGTGCCCCATCTCAGCTCCGGCCATGTGCACCTGGTGCTGGTAGTGACCTGCCTCCCCCCCCTCATATTTTCTAACAGCGATTTACGGTGGCTTCGCAAGCCGGCCGCCTGTGCTTCTGCGGGGTGAGGATATTTGCAAAGGAGAATACGGGAGTGTGTGTTTTTCTCACTATAAGCTAGAAGAATGGAGTTTGTGCTTGGATTTGTATTTATTCATGGCAATTTTTCCAGGATGACGTGATATATTAAATGCAAATTTTTATACTAATGCACTTTCATAGTTCCCCTTAGACCAGGAAGATGAAGGATGTTTAACAAATCTGTTAGCTGGCTATGGCTGTTATTTTTCTCTAAGGGTTACCACAGTGAATTTTAATGTTCATTTAAATACCAGCAGCTTCCCATCTAAGACAGGCTGGCATCCTGACTTCCCTGACATCCTGTTCGCACAAAAAGCAATCGGTCTATGTAGGACTTGCTATATTTGCACTTAACCTAGATACAGCTATGCTGCTGGAAGAGGAGTGCGACACAGCATAAGAAGTTTTTGGCCAGTGCTATGCCAAGCTATATCAGCAAGCATATACATATAGCTTCTTGATGTTTTGATCAGTATGGTTATAGCTATTCCAGAGCAAAGAAATGGTACAAAAATCACATACAAGCACAAAGTTACCAAAGCCAATATTTCTAATGTGGGCCAAATTGGATTGACTTTAAATGCAACAATGATGATGAGCTAGCACATCTGCTGAAGGTTTCATTCTTCTTTAGAAAGTAAGCAATCAAAAATCTCAGTGTTGGATGTGTTCACATTTCTTATGTTTCGTTAGCTGCCCTGTGTGTGGACCCTGTGAGTTCTACAGTCTGTCACAGTAACAGTAATGCAGGATGGCTTATTCTTAGAAACACGAGTTTGTGTGAGTAGAGACTCTTTATTTCTTGGGCTTTCTTCAGTTTAAACATTTGAGTTTGTGCAGTTTTTTGCTGCGTTTGTATGTCCTGAAGAAAAAGAAGGTAACATCTGTGAATGATGCGTTCTTTTGCTGACCTTGTCTTCATCCCAAGTTGAGGAGCTTTTTGACTGATTGGCCACCATATTTCCACATTTGGATTTGATACATCAAGTTAGGGCAGAGACATAGCCCAGATCAAGACAGTCTCCAGGTAGAGTCATCTGTTTTCAGGCTGTAAGATTTCAAAAGTTAAAATGGATTAATCTCTGAGTACTCCTTGGATGCCATTTTGTGTTAGCTTTATAAAAGTATGACTCAGAGCATGTAATTAATCCCTAAAGCATTTCATTCTTTGACAAGTTTTGCAACAAATGGGACTTCACAATAATGGTGAAATCATTTTATTTCCAAAATGGCAGAACGAGTTAGCTGTAACATTTCTGCTGGGGCTATAGCAACATGTTTATTTCTGTGCTCAGGAAAAAAATCCAATAAAGATGGATGTATTCCACTTTAAAGCAAGGAAAGAATTGTGAGATCCAAGAATATCTGTGCGTATATATAAAGTTTATTATAGACTGCTGTAGTTAAATTTCTTCATGACTTGTTAAACAAGGAGAAGAGCTGGAAGATCTATTACCTTAATGATTACTTAATGGGAGAAGACTACTGAAGTTCTGGGACAGTGTTCACAGAATTATCTACGCTGCTTGAAGGTAACTATCCATATTGCTTTTAAAGTCTGATTCATTGAATATAAGAATGTCAGTGCAGCATCAGAATAAAGATTAATTTAGGTAATTTGCTGTCCAGGGCCAGTCACAAATGCTTAGAAATGAGCACCAGCTTACGGTTTTATAATACACCTTGAGCCAAGATAACAGCTCGCCACTGCCAAGAGGGAAAGGTCCTGCTCTTTCTTTCAGCTTCTGTGCCCCCAGCTCCTGGATTCATAAACCCCAGCTTGCCTGTGCATTTCTGGTGCTCGTCCAGACACGCAGTAAGCCAATTCACTGAAATGGCAGAAAACTCACCTAAATAATAATAAAAAGAAGTGCTTTTGTCTTTGGTGAGTTGAGCTGGCTTGCCTTATGATCAGTCAGGTTGCAGAGCCAGACGGAGGGGTCACGCACTTGGGATCAGTGGATGTGGAAGGAAAGAGCAGGGAAGGCTGGATAGGAGGAGGAATAAAGGAAAGAACTAAGAAGGGGGGGTAGGGGAGAGTGAGACCTCCCATTTGTGTCAGCAGTGAGACATTTATTTGGCTAAACCATCTATTTTTGCCTGTATGACACCTACTGGAAAATCCAGCTGATCTTCCCAGAGAAGCATTTACAGTGGGCGGAAGAGCTCTTTCCTGAATGGAAATAACTAATTTACAATTTATCAACAAGTCTGTAGAGGGTTGTGGGGTTTGGGTTTTTTTTTCCACATGTGCATTACTTTACACTCATTGTCCTTGAGTTTCATTGGCCATTTTGTTGCTCAGTCATTCATCACGCAATGTAGGCTGCACTAGATCTTAGGATTCAGAAATTGTTGCATCGTCTGAAAACTTTGTCATGTCACTTTTTAGCCTTTTTCATGTTATTTATTTATATGTTGAAGAATACAGGTCCCAGCACTGAACCTAGGAGGATCATGACAACAACTGCCTTTCCACTGTAAAAAAGGACTGTATATAGTTCAGTGCTCTCTTTCCTACTTTTTAAGCAGTTATCAGTCCTTGAGGAAATCTTTCCTTCCAAACTGAGAGGGCTGAAGGGCTTTCGATAAGGAGCACTGTTGCCACCTTTTTTGGAAGGTGACAAACTGACCACTTGAGCATTGATCCTGTCCATATGATGGATGACTTCCCTGAACAAAAGTCATGTTGATATATATATCATATTTACTATTCATTCTCTTCTTTGTTTCTATCACTGCCTCTTATGGAGGTTAGGAATTTTTTCTGTGATTTTCTCAACAGGCAGAGAGCCCTTGTTAAAAATTGGTGCCATACTGCCACCTTTCATTCCTCTAGCACTTCGTCCGTGCTAAGCTATAGATCACACGTCATGGCACTTCCATAGCTGAGGTACTTTAAACTCTTGAATAAATATCATCTGTTCTGGGTAGTTTTTCACTGTTCAGCTTCTCAATTTGTTCTGAGTCATCCAGTATTGATTTGTTAAGCTGAGGCAGTTCTTTCTGGTGAAGAATATCTCCGTTGTAGGAAATTCATGGACAGTTTTAGGGCCATTAGATACTTCTGAAAATCTCTGAGGTTCTTTTGTAGCTTATGTGTATGTCCAATCACAAACATTAAATAAATAGTCACTGCAGTAGGCAAAAAAACCCCAAACCTGTGAATGCTGATAGACAGCAGATAATTGTGTGCACCTGTGTGTGTGGGGGGTGAATGTCTGAACATCCCAGCTGGAGGAAGGGGGAGGGAAATGGGGGAGGTCAATACAGGCAAATGCCAGGGGATGCCCAGGAACCTTGGCTGATAACATTGCAAGCAGCCGTACAGCAGGAACCAGCCTGACTTGCAGCCTGACCTTCCCAGGCCAGGAGGGATCTCCCATCTGGGGACGGAAGTGAAGACATTTTTGGGTTTTGGTTCCTACTGACCTACAGAAACTGCCTACTCACTTGTTTATCTCTTAGTTTTCTTCCACTCAGGAACATGATGAATAGCAGCCAACATCACTGTAACAGTATTACAGATATCTCCAAGCTTGATGCCAAGCCATATATTAAGATTTCACTGTGGAAATCAAAATTTGATAAGAACAGCATTCTTCAGTTTTCTGGATTGAGATGTAATAAGAATCAATATCTGGGAGTTAAATCCAGACAAGTTCAGTGATAACATACTGTTTTTAATGGTGAGAATGACTGGTCATTGCAACAAATTATCTGCTGATTGGAGTGGATACCCTGCAAACTAAAAATATTCAAATCAAGCTTGCAGAGATTTTTGGAAGGATGTACTTGCTTCAGCCTCAACAAAAACTGTTACAGGAGAGAGTAATGGTAGGAATCAGATTATATTACCCCAGTTCTCTCTTTTGGTCTGAAAATGCTATGAATTTTATTTCTTGGAGTGGGAATCTTTTCCTTCTGGATTATTTACTGGTTTACATTTTTATCATCTTTCTTCATATCTTCACTAGCATAGTAAAAGAATAAGTAAGCAGAAGTTTTGGGCTTTTATTTCTGGAGGGCAGAAAAAATCCACAACTTTCAAGTCACAATCAGCATCCCCTCTTCTTTCACCTCCTGTTGGTCACTGATAAGGACATATATATATTCCTTTCCCTTTCCCTAAGCACATGCTGAGCTCAGATATTCCACGTCTCATACCTATCTCTGGAGATAACTGTTGTATGCCTAAGTGCACAGTGGAAAGGACTGGATTTTTACCGTATTGTGTGTTTTTTCTGTCTAGCAGGATTGGTAGAAAGGGTAGCAAAGGAAACAAAATTAGTATGAACCCTAAGGTGGAAATAACGTCGTCCAGCAGACTGAATATCTTTGCTGTAAGAGTTTTCTTCCTCTTCAAGTCTCTCTCACTTGTGGGCAGTGTTGTGGTTTAACCTCAGTCGGCAACTGAGCACCACACAGCCGCGCACTCACTCCCCCCCCCACCCCGGGTGGGATGGGGGAGAGAATTGGAAGAGCACAGGTGAGAAAAACTCATGAGTTGAGATAAAAACAGTTTAATAATTGAAATAAAATAATAATAATAATAATAATAATGTAATAATAATAATACACAAAGCAAGTGATGCACAATGCAATTGCTCACCACCCGCCGACCGATGCCCAGCCAGTCCCCAAGCAGCGGCCCCCCCGGCCAGCTTCCCCCAGTTTATGTACTGAGGATGATGTCACATGGTGTGGAATGTTTCTTTGGCCAGTTTGGGTCAGCTGTCCTGGCTGTGCCCCCTCCCAGCTTCTTGTGCACCTCCAGCCTTCTCAGTCGGTAGAGCATGGGAAACTAAAAAGTCCTTGGCTAGTGTAAGCACTGCTTAGCAACAACTAAAACATCGGTGTGTTATCAACTTTGTTCCCATCCTAAATCCAAAATGCAGCACTGTACCAGCTACTAGGAAGGAAATTAACCCTATCCCTGCTGAAACCAGGACAGGCAGGGATGCTGAAGTCCAAGTAACAGCTCTAGGACTTAACATACTTAGACAATTTTACTTCTGTGTCATTACTATGGCTACTTCAGTGATTCACTAAAGGAAATGCTAGTTTCGTTCAGTTCCTAGTAATAGCACCCTTACCTTTGATTTCTCCAAACCCACCCAACTTTTGCTGTTCCATGGCAAGCTTTGTTTCATGCTGAAAATTGATCTCTATAAGGGTTTACCTGAATGTACAGGATACTGCTTCTGCACTTGTTCTGTGAGTGGTTTTGATACCATTAAATGCTTCCTTTTCCACTAATTTTATGTTTACAGTGGTCAGCTCTTTGCCTTCCAGAGGTAAGGCAGTTCCTGGAAAGGCAGCACACAGCATAGCAAATGCGACCTTGACATACTAGCTTGGTCCTAGCTCAAGCAAAGAGGGTCTAAGTTCCTACCAGGATTCTCTAAAGATTTGTGGTTTTCACTGGTCAGTGTCAACTGATTGACTCTAATTAAGGTTCTATCCCAAGTATGTTATTGTTTCAACCATGTTTTCCTGGTCAGAATGCAAGATTTAATCAATAGGTTCAGTGTTAAGAATGTGCTGCCTCCCTTACCTTTTTGGCCCAGGAGACTAATCAGAAGATGTGTCACACTACACTTCCAGTGGCAATGAATGTTTTTTCACATACTGAATAAAAAATGAGGAAGCGTGCATGTATGCATGTTTTCATGCAGGTGGTTTCCAACAGCCTGGGTCTCTAACAAGTTGTTTTCTCTGTTCCCTTCTTGTGGCTTTTGCAGCAAATATGTTATTCTGAAGATTAAGATTTTTATAAGGGAAAATGGGAAGTCCCTAAATGATTGTTTTCCTGCAGCCTGCACTGCTGGCCGGGGAGCATGAGATGTGCCTACTTGACAACTTAGTGTAAAGGGGCAGAACCAACCAATTTATTTTCCACTGACAGCTGAAAACCTCTAGTTTCTCTCCCTTTCCTGCCTTCCTTGTCTATGCTTCTGATTGCAGGGGTCACTGCAAACTAGCTCCAACTGTTTGCTAACAGCTGTGCTGTTAATTACTTTATTGGCCATCACAGATCCCAGCAGATAACATTTTTGCTTGATTTCCCATCTCTTCTTTATGTTTCTCCTTGTCCCTGCAGTGGGAATCAGCAGCTTTCCCAATGCAGGAGGTGAATGCTTAACATAAAAATGTATTTAATTGCAAAAGGAGGTTTGAAGGGAAACAAAGCGCACTGCTCTCAGACATGCTTTGGTACTTCTTTTTGAATTACGGCCTAAAAGAAGGCATTTCTTCACCTATTGCCTCTACAAAGCTTCATAGACAGAGGGTGGGATCATGGTGTCCCCTGGAATTGTCTGTTTTATATTGATTACTGTCTTCCATCTCCTAGAAAGCCAAATTTTACAGGGTTAAACAATTAGGCTTGTTATAGGGACAAGTTCATGAGTTATAGAAGGTGTATGGTATAAAAGCAGATATAAAACAAGTTTATAATTTTAAGGCATTCATTCACTTGAATGGATCTGATGAAGTACAGTAACGCCAGGGTTCGCACTAACCATGCCTTCACTGTGTGGTTAGCCCAAGCACCACCTTAATTTTCCCTCCAGTTCTACTATCTATGTAGAAAAATACCAATGAGCCAATACACGCTCCCAGTGGGGCAGGGGGTGGCTACCCTCTGGGCTCCAGGTGGAAGCTATCTAGAAACCAGTCAGGAAGCAACAAGGACACAATTCTCCAATGCCCTTCCTACAAGTCTCCCAGAAAGACAGATAGCTTTTCACCCAATCAATAAGCACAATATCTGTGTCTGGGGTTGTAGGAGCTGCTTTCAGAAGCACAAAGGCCAGCTCCTCAGGTAGTGTTTTGCAAAGAGTATGTTTCTTGCCTGTGTTCTACTACTGAGGGTGCTGGGCATCTGTGCTAACACTGGTTGTAGATTTCTGCTTGAGATACCAGCTCCTTTCTAAAGCTTCTGTCCTCTTCTCTAGAAGCTCATAACTTAATCATTTTATTTAGACAATAGTTGAGATATTTTGCAAAGGAAACCTTAAAAATAAAAAATGAACTACATGTGTCAGTAAACAACTGAAACTAATAACTCAGAGTGGCAGCCACCCTCTTCTGGTATTTTGTAAGGCAAATCCCTTCCCAAACAAGAAAAAAGAACTATTGAGGAACCCAGAAGAGCCTCCTGGTATCTCCATGCCCTGCTGAAGTAAAGTTAAAAATTTCCAGAAGTGATAAAAGGGAAATTATGTTTCCTGAGAATGAGTGGGATTTCTTTACAAGACTGTTAAATTTAACTTTAATTGTACTGAGAAAGATGGTGATAAAGCTTCTGGCAAAATTTATTGCTAAAAAATGTTGCTAAAAGTCTAACAAAACATAGGAATCATTTGTCTGGTTGTTGTGGTGTGCCCATTACCAGTGGCTTTTAATAATACATTAGGGTTAGATAAACATCTGTCAATGTTGCAGTAGTACAGTAAATCCCTCCTTGGGGCAGAAGAATAAACCAGTTATTTAGACTGAGGTGCCTTACAGCCCTAATTTTCTATGATTGCACACCATCCCCAGGAAAAACACTGCTGTGCTTGTCACCCATGTTATGAACGGTCAAGGTACTTGGTGCCGTTCTATATGTCTGAAGCCTTGTTATGTACCCACATAACAAGTGGAAGAGTGGGGAGGTGAATACCGTTTCTGCCTTGCTAGTTGTAGTGGCTGACACTACTTTTACACTGAGAAAACCAGTGTAATCCTTCCCCCAGCAACAGGCTGAGCCTGGGCTGTGGTGTGGAGTGGAAACCCTTGACAACTCCTCAACAGGCAAAGGAGCTGGGAAGGCAAGCGTTTTGTGGGACGCCTGTAGCAGCAATTTTGCAATATGCTTGTTCTGTGGAAGAGGACCACAAGTTTGGGGGAATACATCTGTAGGTGTTGCATCCTGCTGCACTACTTATTTATCTGGATGGCAACACAGAAGTGTTCGGAGATTTAATTTATGTTTTGAATTCACTTTGAGGGAGTTGCCAGAAAGTCCAAGAAAATCTGTTCATTTCCTGCTTAAAAACTCCGTAGTCTGTGGAGCGTAAAACCATTTGAAAGGAAAAAGAAATCTTTTAAATAGTTAAAATGGTAAGTCAGGTTTTCATAGGATGTTATTTTTTTCATTTATTTTAAATTTGATTGGTTTTTTTATTCCCTATACATGTTGGAGAGGTGTACTAAAAGCTTCTTAAGTATGTGAAATGCTTTACCTACAAAATTTCTGAGGTGAAAAATGGATAGATGCTGTTAGCAGCTGATTGAGAACATCTCACTTAAGGTTCCTTTGTATTGTTTGTGTCATCCCAACAAATTGCTCGGCATTTGCTTTAACATTTGTACTGGAAGACAAACTAAGTACAAGTGTAGCAGTAATGGAGATTAAGTTTTACTGTTATGTAAAACTTTGCATGACAAGGAATCTACAGCTGGATGGGCTCAAACTAGAATTTTCGTCATGTAATTCTTTCAAATTGAACTTTTTCTGAAAGAAGTGGAATCAAGTGAAAATTCATTTTAAAAGTGGTGGGGTTTTTTGATCTTTAGAATAAAATTGTAGGGTCCAAGATGATTTACCACATAAATAATCTGGGTTAGTAAAGATTATATTAATTCCTTCCTTACATTTATATAGGGCTGTTCATCTGGAAGAACTGCATCCTGTGCTGATTTACATCCTAGTCACTTTGCATATGTATCAAACTTCTAATCTAAGCAGCAGACCAAATGCTTTTTACCACTGCAGAAAAGGATTAGGAAGCTAAAGAACTGCCAGGAAAGTAATTGTAGGTACATGAAATCTATCAATGGAAATGTTTTCTTTCATAGTCACTACGGGTCTCCTTGTGTCCACTGCTTGAGGAGAGGTTAATCTCCCTTTACCCTTGCTGTTTAACACTCGGACAGCTAACCCAGTTGGTCTGGGGCTCTAGGTAGTGTATAGAGGACCAGGGATGCATTTGGGAAGTGATGCACCGCAGCTGTCTGGGCTGCTGTCACAGAATGAAGCATGCTCCAGGAGAGCCACTTTTCCCTCCCCACTGATGGTCATTTGTGACTAACTGAGACCAGGCCACCTAGGTTTTGGAGAGCTAAGCGGTAGTCAAAATGTCCCCTATCTTGACTGGTTCACAGGTAAATAAGTCTTGTCTATTTCTACACTCTTACTCACAACTCTGTGTGTACTGGAAAGACTTTATCAAAGCAGGGTAAATCAGAGTATGTGGAGTTTGGATTGGTCAAAGTATCTCCTAGAAGCTCATTCCAGGAGAAAACATCAAAGGTTTACTAAAAATGCAGGTATAACTTCCAGTTGCAATGGGCCTGTTTTCAAGAGCAGGAAGACTTTTGAGACAAAACTTTCCTCTGTATTTCTCTTGGTTTTACTCTACATGACTACTACCAGACTCTGTCAGAAAAAGGATAATGAGGTACATTGCCTGATGTGCTTGTATTTGCAGCTGATGTAGGTGAACCATGTAATAACAACCACAACCTTCTATGCTGGTTCCTTTTCTGCCTTACAGAAACAGTCACTGAAACCAGTCATTTGCTAGAATAGAAAAACAAGGAAATGATTGATCTTTGAAGTCTCTGTCTGCTCTGCTTCCCTCTCGCTTTGCCATTCTACTAAATGCACATGGAGCTCTGTGTAGGAGAGTCCCTACCACCCACAAAAGAAAGCAGGGAAGTATATTGATAGCATTGCTGAGATAGCATCTCTTAGGGGCATGAGGACCAGTGGAGGAGCGCAGTCAGCAACAAAATGATGATGGAGAGGACAGTCATTCTCTCTTTAAATCTTATTTTACTAGGTGCTTTAGCAAATATTGAACTTTAAATATGAAATATCCCATTGAAACCAATGTAGAATCCTGAAATGGGACCTTTGTCAACAGAGCTATTTATGTAAAAAAGCTTTCCAGAGAATGCAAGTGAGTTACTGCATGCGGTAAAACAGATGAGCTGGTAGCCTCCGGCTCCCAGAGGGGAATAACTTACAATCTCTGCATGAGTCATGGAGACAGGCAGATACAAATACTCTTGTTAGCTCAAAGGAAAAAAAGTTCTGCTCTGGGAGATCAGCATTCCCATCAGGCCAGCACCCTGCCACATCTTGTACACATTCCTAGCTCAAAGCAGATAAATAGGTCATTTGGGAACAATGGACTCCAAAGAATTACAAAACTGCAGTAAAGGGCATGCTCTGTCACACTGCTAATGTTTCTCATTACTTTTAAAGATACTGTTCAAAGGTTTGGGATTAGATTTAAATACACTACGTATAATTCAAAGTAGAAATTCTAAGGTAATGTAATTGCAACCTAGTGAAGGGTTGCACATCCTTCCACGGACAGCTGAGTGCAGAGGGCCATTCAAGGTAAGAATTGCTTGCTCTTTTTCTCTTGTTCTCTGAAAGGAAGTCTTTTTGACTTCTCCGAGTGAAGGCTAAGGTTCCTGCCAAGGTGGAGAGCAGAGAGAAGGAACAGGAAAGACTGATATTCTTCTGTGAATTTGTCTCGTTGTTTCCATAATCTGCATATACCTTCAACCTCCTGAGCTTCCAAAGACAGAGATTTCTACAATCTGGTAGAAATGTGGTATGAGGTTCTTCCTTTTTTATGTTGCCAAAGAAAAATATCTCATTTTAAACCTGTGGAAATGTGTTTACTTATGGTAACCTTCATGCAGCTCTCCTGTTACATAGCTGTTGTTTAACAATGGATGGATTCAGCTATTTGGACATGGCAAATGATAAATAGTGAATCATTCTAGCTGATTACCTGAGTTATGTATCTGTGAACATTTATATATAATGTACTTTATATCAGTTCCTCTTCTCTGTGTGCAACAGTATAGTCACAGGCAGGGAAACAGGAGAAAGAAATTGGAAAAACAAAAGGCGTTATTTTTCCAGAGTTTTAGTTCCCAGAATCTTTTGTCAGGATCTGGTTTCAAAACTTCTCAGAGGTTCTTCTGTGGTTCCTGTTTGGGTCATGTCACTTGTCCCTAGAGCTGGTCAAACAGGCTTTGACTGTCAGCAGAAGTAGCCAGGTGCTCCTACCTCTGCTCTGCTTGGAGGTTACAAGGAGCATAGGGAAATGCTCCAGGCTAAAATCAGAAATAAGACAACAATAACAATAGTCCCAGCATACACCTTCCAGGTGGCTTTTATGGGAGCCTGTAGCTCATGAATGTGAATAGCACTCAATATCTTTCCTTCCTTCACCACTACCTTTTCTCTCCTAATGAGAGGGAATCACATCAGCAGCTCTTCTAAGATCAGAGATGTGGTGGGTACACTGAAGTACCCACCGTGGTGTCACCAGAGCTATAGGCTCCTTTGGAAGAGTCTAGCTCAGGTCACTGAAATATCTGTTTCTTATTTACATTTTGTACGTGGTATTCACATGCACATATATCAAATGGCTTGTGAGATATTGCAGCACTACTTCTAAGCCAGGTTAAAAGGTCCATAAGAAACACTTTAGAGTTTATTCTCTGAAGTTCGGTCTCACTATTTTGCAATTGCTGCAAGTAAAAATGTACAAATAACTAAAAGGCTACAACAGTAGCTTGAACTAAGAGGTTGTCTTGCTCTTTTCAAGTTTCTCTTTTTCTTTGGTTGTTCACATTTCTGGGACCTACAGACAGAAAATGAGATCTCTCTCTCAGAAAACCCCCAGAATGCTACCTCTTTTTTCCAATTCCTCTTCTTCTGGGACAATGGACCAACTCTGCAATCAGTCAGTACCTAACAAAAGTAAGGTACAGTAACATAGCAGAAACAGTCTCTCGTGCTATGCAATTTACTATGTAACCTCTTAAGTACCATGCAGAATATCTCAGGTAGGCTGGTTTGCATTCCCACTTTTCCTGTATTCCCATTTGCCCTAGAAATGTTCTGAGGTTTACTGTTATACCACTGATGATGAGAAATGCAACGTGAGCTTGACTTTTACAGAGTTAATATTGCTGGTGTATTCTTTTCCCTCTTTATAAACCTTATTTCTTTAAGGGATCTGCTTGACTTTTCACACTCCTCAAAAAATGTGTGGCACTTTCCTAAATGAAATAACCAGGGCTTCTGTCCCTGGTAATGGCAAAATAAAATTAAATAGAACAAAGCCTGGACTTCTGGCCATCCTCAATGAAAGCTTTCTCTGTACAGTTTTTGTGTGTTATTCCTGGAAGGTAATAGAGAAGTTGTAGTCAAAACCCACAGCCTCCTTAAGAATCCTTGACTGCCACTAAATTCCAGGGAAAAGTTTCTCCTTGACTTTTTATGGGCAAATAAGCTTGCAATCTCAACAATGTTCATTTGTCTTTGTTGAACTGGCTGTAAGGAAAGGTGGATTTTCAACACTCACCTCAGCCTGAGCCAGGCAGAGGTTACTGTCTCTTTGCAATACCTTCTGACAGCCATGAATTCTAATCAGGCACAGATGATTTTTCCTTCACTGAAGACTTGAACCAAAAAGCGAGAGGTGACAAAGCTCAATCTTGCTAATCTGCTTTCCTCATTTTACTAAACTTAATCAGCAATTGCTGACACTGACCTTTCTTTCCTTGACATCAGGAAAAGGATGGTCTTACTGAATTCATCCCTTCCAACCTGATGAGGAGGCCTACACTTCCAGTAAAGTGTAGGATGCAGATAAGGACATGCATTCCCTCTCTAATGGTCAAGCACAGGTGACCCCATTGACACCATTTGTGAGGGGGACAAAATCCAGCACTAGAAATGCTGAAGTAGAAACAAAGTGATCGCTTATGCAGATCCTTCCCTGCACCTCAGGGAAAGGGGAAAAAAACTTTACAAAATGAATACAGAACAAAAGTACGTTCTGCACATTATGGGACTTTATTTTCTCAGGCACTTTTTCAAGCCAAAATGGAATGTGTGCATTTTTACAAATGAACTAATACATAATTTGGCCCAGTCATGTGTGATGTGATGATTCCAGAAGAGCAGTGTACACTAACATGTCACATGTTAGCAATATGAAGCCCTACTGACCTGTAACCAGGAACTGCTGGTGATGGAAGAAAACTCTTGTGACACATGGTTTGCAAAATATTATAATGTAAGCTTATAATTGGAATTAGTCTGACTTCCTGAAAAAAATTAATTAGAACAGCATATACAACCTGGTATTCTGAGATCCTCCTTTATTCATAAGAGATTCACTCTTAAATAAACTTAAGGATATCTCATTACCCTTCTCTTGGATGCCTGGCAGCTACCTAAAAGAACACAAGACCTCATAATTAGGGAAGGAACAAGGGGAGAAAGAGGGCTGAAACAAGCTTTGAAATTCAATTTGCATTCAAGAGGAAGCTAAATGCCCCTCAAAGACGGAAATGAAGACACAGGGATGAGATGTCACTCTTTAAGGTAGTAACCTGGAGAAATAATATTTTTGCATGGGGGTTGTATGTGAGTCCAGCACAGCTGCTCTCCCCCTGCTCCCCCTCCCCAAAAGATATAAAAGCAAGCTGAATCAGGAGATTAAGCTATATTCTGAGTATGAGTGTTAGCGGGTTTGTTTTTCTCCTTTAAATGTGTCCAGCTTTGTAAACGAGAACATTGAGATTCTGACTTCATAGTGACAACAAATCTAAATAAAGACTTGTTGCAGGCAAAAAAAAAAAAAAATTGAGAAGCTA
>NW_008825614.1:12877843-12888079 GCF_000699105.1 Pygoscelis adeliae | reverse complement strand
AAAATTGAGAAGCTTGGCAAGCCAAGACAGTTTTTTTTTTTTATTCCAGTGATTGGAAAGCATTGCCTGTTAAACTCCAGCTTGTTTTGGTAGCTGTTTTTGCCAGGATCCAGGAAAAGTCCTCCTGACAAGTACTACTTGTAACTCTTCCACCCGGGAGCAATGGAGACAAGGCTACAAATAGCTGCAGGAGTAAACCTTATAGATGCATCATGTTTCTGTCAGGTCCAGACAGCTTTTGTGGGATTTCATTTAAGTCGTTTACAGCATAGATACTTACGTCTGGGCTTTTTATCTAACCTCTCTGTGAGGTTGAGAGAGAGAGAAAAAGACACTGACTAATTCACTTAAACTCAAGGGGACATTTAAGCAGATCAAGACTATTTGGCCACTAAAAATGTCAATTTCTGTCCAGCAAGTATAAAAAGAGTCCAGGTTGACTACCTGGCAGGCATCTAGACCTATGCAAAATTAATCCCACCCTTCATTTCAGCAGGTGTTGCATAAATTAATAGATCACAGACATAGGAATAACCAGATCATGTCCCTCATATGCCCCCAAATAGTCTCATGTGGCAAAACAGTGAAAATATTATTCCACAGTTCCAGTATCTCTCCACGTTTATGCCAGAAAGCCCCCATCTGCTGATACAGCCATAAAACAGCTTACTGCTGCTGTAGAGGAGGAAGTCAACAGTTGCTGGATGTTTGCTGGCTGCTGTATTCTTTGTTTGTGGCAGTAAACCAAATGGAGCACAGACACCCAACAGGCCTTTTTGGCTTGGGGTCAACCTATGAAATGGTCTGTAGCCAACTCTTCTTCTCATGTCAGGTATCCAGGGAAGAAATCAGTCAGGCCTGCAACTTGTTTTGTCTTACCTATTCTCACCCTCTCGGACTAAGACAGGCATTTTTCTTTTGTCACTCTCCTTAGCCACCTTTCCTGCCCTGCTAATGTGTTTTATATAACATATAAATATTTATATATGTCCTTTCTCAAACATAGCAATCTGAGTATTATTAGCATAGAAATGATATCAAGAGGTATATGAAAAAGCCATTTCCTTTACCCTCTCCTTGCAATTATGGTTTAACTGCTTCAATAAACAACAAAATCATTCCTTGCACACATCATTACCATTGAAAAGATTAAAATAGCCTGGCTATCAGAAAGAAAAAAGAACAACCCACACACAGAGGAGCAACTTCTGCATGCACCCATCCATCCCAAATTCCAGCATGCGGCCCCTCCTTGCTAAGAAATGTCTCAGGATGCTGCTTCCCTCCCTCTGCCCAAGAAGCCCTGGAGGTGTTGAAGAAAGAGGAAGGAAAGACAAAAAGAGGTAATTAAAAAAAACAAACAAAAAAACAATAGTGGGAAAACTCTCTGCCTATAATGTGCCTGGAGCCCAGGAAAATCAAGCAGTCTCTAATCTGATTTCCAGAACAAGGGAAGAGGCTGGGAAGGGCCAATACTTCAGTGCCTGAGCCATTTTTTAGTTCAGCTGTCCCTGTGTTATTGCACACAATGTGTTACGATTTGCACTAGGGAGTGCTAGTTTATTATCCCAAAGAATGTGTCTGACAGCTTCATTACATACACAATAGATTTCTTTAGCTGGTACCTGCCTTTCGTGAGGCAAGTTTTAAGAGCAGTCTACTGCTTTAATGAGAATACGTTTTGACTGTTTTCTCTAAACACAGGTTTATTTGATAGGTTCTATGTCCTAATTATAATATTTCACTGCACATAAAACTGAACTCAAGGAAGAGCTATTATCCCTGGATTGTTCAGTGCTTGGTACAGTGGGGTCACTTTCCTGATTGAGGCCTCACTGCTCTTTTATGACGCAAATTATGTTAGAATAAGAATAGGAAAAGTATTTCTCATTGATTATGAAGTTCAAGCTATTTTATAAGCAATATATGATAGTGTGCATTGTGTCTTATGCAGCTATGCAGAGCATAATTCCAATAGTACCTGTCATGCATAATGTTATACATGAGGCACTCTATTTTTCTTCAGGCTGCTGTCTCTTTGTGTGTACATCTACATTGCATTAGAAACACTCATTTGCTAAAATAACCCTAGGTATGTCATCCAGACCCATGTCCTTGGCAACCTCATGTTACTGCTGAAAGCTCTGAGTCTGTTCTGGCAATCTTTGATTTCGCTCTGTGAGTTCCTCAACTTGCAGGGAGGTTGCTAGCTAGCTAGCTAGCAAATTAGCTCCAGCAGCACTAACCAGAAAACCCAGGCTGCACACAAAGGACCCTTCAGGCCTGCCCATCTGACCTTCGCTGGCCCAAGTCAAAGCCACACAGGCCCCAGTTGTTGGGAACTCTCTGCTGTGTCTCACATTCCGCCTGCTTCTTTTTCTTTTCTTTTTTTTTTAAAGGCAGCAAGATAGTGCAAAGAGCTGGAAATTTTCCCCAACCTTATTTGGATATCAAGGCCAGCCCTCATATCTTCAGGGAATGGACAAGTATGTAGGCTGAACATGCTGCTCGACACAATTTGTCTTCATGAAAACACTTGACTTGTCAAAAGTAAACACTTGCAAGAAACTGTTTGTGCCCGCTATAATTCCATCACTCAACTGGCCCTATTAAGTACATTATTAAAAAAAATAGGTTGTCTCTCATTACTGCACACTGCCTGGTTTTTATAACTTGTGTCTTTCTTATGCTATTGTCCCAGTGTAGCTGCAAAACCTGCAGTATTAGGAAACCCAACTATTAATGTGTTGGGCTAGGCTAGGCTAGGCTGGAAGAGGAGTCACAAGGCTGCTTGAATTATTTTGTAGCTTCTTTTGACTTAGAGGTTTAAGGGCTTCCTTTTTCAGCATGTTGGTAACTTGACAACTTTTTCTGTATTTAGAATGGTTTTGGGAAATGAAGATGAGCCACAAAGCTGAAGTTGGAAGTTTGGTTTCTCTGCTTAACCATCATGACCAGATTTGTTTACCCTCTTGTGATTGCAGTCTCTTATTATGGGTGAGGTTGCGTACGTCAGAAAGGACGTGATTTAAGTTCTATATCCCAGGGTAAATAGGGATTACTTTAGAGACAATAACTACACAATGCCGTGTTTCCATCACTCTGCAGCTTTAATTATGTCAGACTGATATGAGAAACAGACACAAGAACTGGATCATTCAGAATTTAAGGTGATTGATTGTTCATCACTAAAGTGATGATAAACACCACTGATTATGGTAAAAGAGGTTCAATACTTGTGCTTCCAGAGGAGGTAAAAATATATTCCAAGAAGCTGTTTCTGGGGGAATGATACACTTTCCCTGAATAATGCTTTGAATAATACTTCTATACAGTTGTTTGAGTTAAAGTAGTTTAAATGTCTTACCTTATATTTCTATATGAAAATTTGTTCACTTTTTAAATACAGATTACACTCTGAATTTCCTGGGTCTGAGGAGAACTACACCAATAGTACAATGGTTATTTTTCTCAGCTTCTGGGTACCAGCCCACACATTCAGTTCTAAATGAAAAGTTCTTTCTTTACTTTTTTAAATATAAAATGTTAATATTTGAGCACTTCAAAAAGCCTGGCAAGATTCATTTTATGTCTTAAATATGAGAGACACCTGTCAGTATTTCTAAGGATTTGCCAATACTTACGTTAATTTCTAAACCTTCTTTTAAACTCCCTTCTAAGAGTGGAAGCTGCTGGGTAGGGCAAAGTCAATGGTACATGGTGGCCAGTGAAGGTGAGTTCACAGCAGTATCCCGTCATGTGGGAGTGCAAGGCAGCCAGTGGTGGAGCTGCTGTGTAATTTGCAGTTGCTTTATTGTCTGAATAGGGTATGTGGTGGGGTGTGATAACACAGTCATTTCAGGAGTAGCTGCAGAGGTGTAAGAAGTGACCCCATCTATGCTCCTTAGCCTCTCAACATGAAGTTCCCTCCTCCTTCACAAAGAAGGTCTGCAAATGTCTCTAGTCCAATTTGCTGCAAAGTCACCTGGGTTATGACTTGGCCTTGCTAGTAATCTACCTGCTATTACTCTGAAATGGAATAAGACTCCTTGCGTGATCCTTCACAGCATCTCATAATCTCCAGCCTGGTAATGTCTTAAACCACTCTGCCTAGACCCAGAAAAACTCCATTAGGTGAGACTACACTATATAAAGGTCAAAAGAGCCCATATGCCAGAGAACTCTGTCCTTCAAAAACTTCACTGTTCCTACCATAGTTCTGACAGTTTTACCTTATGCAACCAAATACCAGTTACGTGAAAATTTGTGATAATGTTGCAAAAGCTGCCAGAGCTCTGAGATGGGCTTTTGTACCAGTAACAATTAACAACACTGACAAGAACAACACTTTCTTTCTGCTAGGGAAAAAAGAACAACTCAGCATGGGCAACTTTGGAAAGAACAAGCCTCCACTGTGCCTTGGAGACAGATTAAATTGCTTGGAGCAATTAAAGGTGCTTATGAGCTTTCTATGTCCTGGCCTAGGAGACACATGCACCAAAGAAGTTAACGCTCCTCTCCCACTTTTTTCTTAGTGCCTCCCTGGTTCTGTTCCATCTAGAAGACAGAGGGGAGACATGAGTACAAGTGTACTCACATGGTCTCAAAGGTCACCATATAACAGAGTAATGCCCTGTAGAGGGACGATGAAGTTTTGTTATGGAGAAATCTCAATTTATCAACATATCAGCAACCGATTCACTACTAAATACTTTGTTGTAGTCTTACCTTCAGCCTCTGCAAGAGCTGAGGACAGGGCAGGACGCATCTGAAGATGATAAGACATCAGCATGCCTAACACCTGGAGTGGGTGCCTATCACCTGGAAATTTTTCTGTTTAATTCTATGGACTTTGAGTAAAAGCTTTTAAGCTGCTCCCAAGATCTAATCATTTCTCAGTCGCCAGCAGCAACACTTACCTTTAGTCAAAAACACTGCTGTGCTCTGCAATGAAGACAGAGACACCAGTAACGACAATAAAAAATAGTGCTTCACTTAGAAGGTCAGATTGCTTAGACTTGGCATCTTCACGTGTTAATGTAACACTGCTACAAAGCAAAGCTTATATATACCCAGTTACTGGCAGAAGAAAATAGTTGGAGAATGTGCCTTCTTTCTCCCTCCGGCCCTTAAATGGACAAAAGCAACAGGGACAAGTATAAGCAGCCTCCTGAGAGTGAGACAAACTAAAATCCCAGCTATACCCAAGGTCTTCTTAAGAAATAGGTGCTGGTACCCACACATGGCTTTAAAGTCAACTGCTGCTGCTGTGACAATTGGTGACTGACCAGCAGCCCTGGGTCGCATGGTGCTGGCATGCAGTTGGCTCAGGACAGTGACTGGAACTACTGTGTCTTAACGGAGATGGCTGTGGTTCTCAGAATCACTTGTCTCCTGTCTTCTTCTGTGTAACACTCTGGACCACCATACGCCATCTTTCTCAGCAGCTTCCTCCAAACTCCTGTGTCCCCAGCCCCAGTAACCTGCACCTTCGTGAGTGCAAACGTTCTCTCATCCTGCTTTCTGTCCCCAGATTCCTCCCCCTGAAGGTCCAGCAACATTGAATCTGGCTCTCCCCACCTGTTTCCTCTTCCCATTGGCTCCACATAAGCATTTTGCTTCTGGGAAGTTGGGGACTTTCAGGATGGAGACGAGAGTGAGTAAAGGCAAAGGCAAGTTGGAAGTCTCCTGGAGCTTTTCACCTTCCTGCTCTCCAGTGCTCAGGATGCATCTTGAGCTGCTCTTCCTTTACATCTCATGTGCCTACTTGCTGACTTTACCATATTGATCCAGTCATCCAGCCCCCTAATCGAACACTTCCAATCTCTTTAAAGGTAAACTTTGTCAGAAGGCTGAGTCTCCCTCCAGATTTCCCTCCACCAATGTCCGTAAGATAGGTTTTCCCTGCCTTTCTGCTGTCCCACTCCTCTGACATGCATCTTGTTGGACACTGGGCCCTGCTACAAACTTGAGGTGATAAGGAAAAATGGTGAAAGAAGCACTAAAATAAGAGGTTTGAACTCCTTAAAACAGTTTGACATGCAAAGGCCCCCCATTGTATAACTATCTCACATGATAAATTCTGCAGAAATCCACTCAAGCTGCATCCCAGCAAAACGACCCAGAGCAGTGCAGCATGGGCTATAGCGGGGAGTATCGCTGCACGCACGAGGCTGTCTATGCATTTCTCTGCAGCTGCTCACTCCAGCAGACTCTGGTTTTGTTTACCTCAGGGCAGGACGACTGGACAGATTGCTGGACTGAAATGTGTGACTGAGATATGAATTAGCTTATGTAGCATATCCTGACTACTCTTCCTCAAGGAGCAGGCGTTGTATGTAACAGCGAGGTATCACTCTGATGTGAAAATACTCTCATGGTCTTCACCCTTTGTAGAAGAGGGAGTTTCCTTAACCAGGCTCGGAAATGGCAAGTGCAATAAGGCAGTACTCTTTTGCCCTCACAAAAGTAAGAAAGAAAGAAAGAGTTGTGATTGTGTAGCCTTCCCTTCTAATTTAAGCCCATTTTGTGAAATTACCATAATGACTTGGGTATGCTGGGCTGTGTCTGCTAATTGTTTGCAATTCTACTGCCTTTAAGTAACTGTGCATTGGTCTGTGGCTCAGCTGTGTGTACCTTTATTAGGAGGCTCACTAGATCCGCGGCGCAATTCATACCTACATCAGCCTGTTCACAATTTTCTCTGTGTTTCTCAGTGTTGCTAGTTTCATCTTTAGTTAATATTGGTGCAGTAGTGATTGCTGCAGCTCAAAGTCCTATGCACTTTTTATCTTCTGTCAGTCAATCTGTCACTCATTTTTTAGGCAGGACAGTAGCAGAGGTTAGAATCAAGTTATTTTTAATGCTCACTGACAGAGCCAGACTGGATCCTATCTCCTTTTGGAAGTGGAAGCATAAAGGTTATACAGTGAAACACTCTAGAAACAGACAGAAAAAGTCTTCCTTTGCCTTTGTAGCCCTAGTTGTGTGTTCTTCTCTCTTTCCAGCAGATTCATAACCTAAGTAGATACCCACAAAATCCCGTCTCTGTGGCATGGGAACCTCTTCTGCTACACTGGCTGAGACCTCACTGAAGCTATTCATTCTCATTTGTGGCTTTGTAGGGAGACATCACTCTCAGAGAGTCAGAAATCCTTAACTTTGTGAATAACAACACCTCAAATAAATAACTCACATTTGATTTTCCCACTGTTAGTTTGCTGCAGGTCCTTAGCCCAACTTCTGCCCATGCTTGTACTTCCTTGGCAGTTCACTAGTTTGTCTCCACCGGTACAGAGCTGTGTTTTACAGTCAGGCCAGGCTGAAAAGCTTTGAGTAATCATTTCACAGCACTCTTAAATAACTTCGAATCATGACAAATGATTAAAAATAATTTCAAATCATGTCAGACTTTTTTAGTGCTTGCTTTCTGCAAGTAGTCTACCTAGCAAATTTTCCTATAGGAATATTTCTAGTCTCTGCATTTTATGCACTTTTACTTAATTTTCAGGAGGGACAAAAAGATATATTTTCCCTATGAAATACTTAACGTGTTAACTGATGTAAAATAAAATCTTTGTAAAGACAGTTCTGTCTGCAGGTGCCATTTGAGTTAGTAGATGAATGTTGATACTTGGTAGGGGAAGATGTAGTTTAAACCAGCCTATTAATTTCTGCGGTAATTATACATTGACTTGTCTTCACCTCAACTTTTATCTCATGTTACTTCCCACAGTCCAGATAAGAAGGTTGTCTGGGTTTTGTTTTCTTCTCTTTCCTCCTGAAAAGAAGACCTTATATTCTTCTTCTAGAGTTGTCTGAGGCCATGCAGTAGGTCAACAGCAAAGTTAGGGGTTATTCTTCTTGATTTCTTCTGGAGTATCCGTCAGATTTGCTCAAAGCATACCAAAACAGGCAGCTCCTCCTTTAAAGATATATTAATGTAAACTGCTGGCATTCAGCAGTGTACTGTTAGCCTACACACTGTGAAGATGGTGAATGTTGAATTCTTCAAATGCAGGTTTTGTTACCTAAATTAACATTAATGGGTAAATATGCATACTGACCGAGCATCCAGGAGCACCTAGCAGGATGCGGTGCGCTTTCGTTGTCTGCTGTGACAATAAGTAAGGGATGTAATTCAGTTGCCTACACATATGTGTCTATTGGCCATTTGGGGCTCCATAGGATGCCTTACTTGGCCTCCAGTGACCTCTCTATAAGGGCATAGGTTTGTGCTCCCATGCCATATCTGCCACCGTTGGGAGGATGTCTGCAGTACCCTGGAGCACCAAGAGCATATGTCTAGTCCCGGTGTTCAGATTTGCAATAAGCTTTCTGGGAAGCAGATCAGAAACTGCCAAAAAAATCCATGCTTTCCAAAATCATACAGCAAGTTGTATATGCTAGAGAGTGATCAAGTCATTGGTTGGTGGTAGATTGCCTACCTGATTCCTGAAAACACAGTGACTGCTGTTTTATGCAGTTATCCCAGTCACTGTGCTTGTTTCCTCCTCTCTTCCCCTTGTATTTGCTATAAGGCTGCTAGCTCCAAAAGAGCAAACGTCTCATGCGCAAGAGCAGCATGCTTATTTCAGGAAAACTCTGTCCATGCTGGAAGTAATGACTCCACTTGATGATTTTGCCAGATTGACGCCAAAATACTCAACAGTTTTGAGATTGTCATTGTCCTTGTGTAATCCATGTGGTTGCTGATTAAATCAAGGGTATATTGCAATTATAATAAAGAATCAAATCTCTGTTTTTGCACAGGGAAAGGTGGGAGCTGAACAAATATATAATAAGCAATGAGGAGTCAGGAATTTGCCTTGAGACTAATTGCTCAGTTTTAAGTATATCCTTGAAAATTCTGGCTTTCAGTTCCAGATTATACATCTCTAAGATGTGTAACTGCTGCCTGTCAACACCACAGAGCCAGGATAAATCCTGTTTTCCCTCCTATCCTATTACTCAGCAAAGGGTTAGTCGTAGCTGCCCAAAATAAATGTGACTTTATAACATAAGGCCTTCACTATGCCTTGACATCTCTCTCTCTTTCTGGATTATTTCATTATTTTCTTTTATGCTTTCCTTCTCCTTCTTCCAGCATACTGATTTTAAGTGACAGTGTCTAGGGCTACACATTCATGTAAAACGAAAAACACTTCAGGCTCTTTTCTTATTTTTTTTAAGTGAATGAGAAAATGCACAATTATCAAATTTAAAACAATTATCAGAAGCAAAAACCCTCACCAAGACAAACCAAAAAAACCCAAACCCAAACACTGATAATTCTCTCTTGCTAACAGCACCATTATTAATCTTTAACCATATTGGCAGAGGAAAGCAAGTGGTACAAACTCTCAAGGAAACAGAACAGAAAAAATACAGCCCTGGAGGTAAAACCTTGACTTTTTAAGAAGGATGTCAAAGGCAAACTGCAGTAGCTAGTCCCTTTGCTCTAGTGTGTGCTCTGCAAGAGAGCACAAAGCTTGACTTTAATTCCATTTCAAAACAAAAAAAAATGATTACTTATCTGGAATTTAAAAGACATTTCCTATTCCATAGGAAATATCACAATGTATTTCATTTTGATATGTAACCTTGTATGCTCAAAATTTCAAAATTACCATGGAACAGAAATATGGAGTTTTTTACCATTGCTAGTCATGAAATATAAAGGTGTTCATTGACAGACACAGAGCTGACCTGAGTTTCAGGAATGAGAAAGTTGCAGGCAGGACATCATTGATATATTTTGATATCCCACCTTACAGCAGCAGAAAGAGAAAAATTGCTGCATTATCCTGGATATTTCTAATATAAAAAAGCATAAAGAGCAACAATTTCAAAGCCCAGAGCAACTTTACCTTCTTCAGCACATGAGATATTCTCCCTTTCATAAGATTTTCACCATGGTTTCTGTAATATTGCTAAATTTTACCCACTGGAACAGAAAAAGGCTCTATTAGCATTTGGGCTGCAGTCTAGATTACTGCGTTAGGGATGTTACAATGCAAAGTATTTGCTGCTACACCAAAACTTTTTTTTTTTTTTTCCCCCCCCTTCATCTGTGGTTGGCTTCGTTCTAGAAAGATCACTTGAAACAAAACCAGATGGAATATATTCTCAAATGTAAAACTTAAATTAACTTCACTATAATCCTAGTTAGAGCAGCTCTCGGACTGAGCATCCGATGGGAACAATAAGAAGCTATATGGCAATGCATATTCCTCA
>NW_008825614.1:12875107-12877808 GCF_000699105.1 Pygoscelis adeliae | reverse complement strand
CTTTAAAGGTAAAATCCACAGAGAGAAGCATTAGCATTTACATTATTCCGGTGCCCTTTAGTTGAGATCCAAATTTATCTTACTAAATTACCATCTTTAGACAATTTATTCTCTCTGCAAGTCTGAAAGTGCTGTTTTGTATGCCAAATACAACATTGTTTAGCCATTAATGTTCATGACTATCAAAAAGTGGTGACATGGTTATTATTTGACACAATTTTAGTCTTCTTCCCCTCAAAGTTGGAGTCACACTGGAAAAATCGGGATGGCGCTTGGGTGTGGTCTCTTTCACTCAGTATCCAAATGGCAAATAATAAACTTCATATAATGTCAACTTTACACAACTCAACTCAGCACAACTGGCTTTTGCAAAAATTTCTTGAAAGTATGTATCAACACATCTTCCTTCCAGATAAACATAGCGTTAATAATAATTAACAACCATCAGTGATGTAACAGTACTCTAAATGTGGATCAATATTTCAGTGCTCCAATGACTTTTGATTTGCCTCTAAGGTGCTGTTGTGACAGTGTAGGTCTGGAGCTCTTTCCTTGGGACAGGAGTTCCTGTGCTGCCAGGTAGCCACCTATCCACTACATCCATTCATCTTTTGCTACAGCATTGCCTAAATGTGCCTACAAATAATTTGTCTGAGTGAATGGTGCCTGCATTTGAAAACTTAGATAAAATGAGGTTATCCAGTGAGGTTTTCCCAGCTGTAAAATGAAGTCATTAATTTAGTCACCATATTAGATGATGTTTTGCACTCTCTGAAATCAGGTTTCATACTCCTTTCTGTCTCAAAAGTTAGTATTTAATTTAATACTCTGTATGCTCTACCAAGTTGACAATGCCAACGCATCATTCATGCTCCATGAGCTTCACTCAAGTCTGCCTTATTTCCTCAGCTTGGCAGAGTCTAGTTGCTTCATTAAGTGCCTAGTCAAAACTAGATCTCAGCATGGACCGAACTCTCCACCCTGCAAACTGGCCTGAGGTCAAGGAGCTGATCATTCTTCTTTGTGTTTAACCATTTTGTCTCTAAACCCCTATCACAAAGAGATTTCCTTCTTATATTATGTTATTAAAAGCAGCAAGGTGGTCTGGCAGTTGGCTTCCCCCAGCTGCAAGGAAATTGCCAGGTCCAATGTCATAGATACAATTGATGGCTGCAAGAATTGAAGCCCCTGCTACCCACCGTGTTGAATGAAACCCTACAACTCTATGTTTGGCATCCGTGAGGGCAGATGTTAACAGTTGCTCCTGTCACCCTGCTCCTCCTCCTGAACTCACCGGTTCGTTTAGCCCATTGTTTCGTCCTCCCACTCGAGCTGGCATCAGTGATTTGTCAGGAGAGCTCCTAGCCCAGCCCTGCTTCCCTGGCCCTGGTAGGAACCAGCCTGGTGAGCTGATGCAGCCTCTCAGGTGGAGTTGAGGGGCTGCCTCTCACAGTCACCTTGGATGGCCAAGGGTTCACTGGAAAGGCAGGCTGGTAACCAGGGAAAAGGTGCTATGGAAAAGTGTGTTTCTTCACAAGAGCAAGTGCTGCCTACTGCAAAGGCCAGTCTTGCTGCTGGCCCTCCTGTAGTATCATCTGTGTCCTACACAGTCTTTCTTTCCTTCGGCTTGGGTAGGTACAGAAAGGAGACGGCAGTGCAGTGGCATGAGGAAATGACAAGGACTAGCAGTGTATGCAGAGCTGGAGTCCAGGGTTTCGGGAACACAGGGGCTTTCAGTGTGCCTGGGAGGTCCCCCATGCAAGAAAATGAAATCTCTCCCTATCTTTCCCCATCCTGAAAATAATAACCTTGCTCAGGAGGAAGCTTGCTGCTTGTGCTTGAGAGACGGGAGACACGATATTACAATCACATTAATTCTTTTATCTCTCCATGACTTGAATACATTTAAATCCCAAGTGATTAGAATGAAGAAGAGCAGGAAGGAAAGATTGTTTAAGGTGACTTAAAAAAAAAACCAACAACCTCTCTTAAATTCAGATACTCTGAAGGAAAGTTAAAAATGGCATCTTATCCTCTCCACAGCCACTGTTCTCCTCCAGAGCTTGCTGGGAAAAATCATGTAGTAGCAGGAAGGTAACTACTGATTCACATGACCTTGCCACAGATGCAAAGCAGGAGGTCATAAACTGTTTTACTGATGCCCATATTAAAAATTTTATCCCACTATTTATTTCCATTTCAGTACTCAGAGAAACAAATGGGTGGCCATAGCTTCACATGCTCTTTTCTCTGTTTTCCATAACATGTCACTGCTTATTGACATGCTTCTCTCTCCTAGGTCTAGATAGAGGGTGGGATAGAAACAGTAGGTGAGGGATGAAAGTATTCCTGAAATAATATGTGCAAGAGTCAAAAGCATCTTCTGAATGTCCTTTTTATTAAACTGATGGTCAAAAGAAGTTTTAAATGGACCTTCTCTCATCCCCACCTGTCGTGGTTTAACCTCAGTCGGCAACTAAACACCACACAGCCGCTCGCTCACTCCCCCACCCCCCCGGTGGGATGGGGGAGAGAATTGGAAAAGCACAAGCGAGAAAAACTCGTGGGTTGAGATAAAAACAGTTTAATAATTGAAATAAAATGATAATAATAATAATATGATGATAATAATAATACACAAAGCAAGTGATGCCCAGTACAATTGCTCACCACCCGCCGACCGATGCCCAGCCAGTCCCCG
>NW_008825614.1:12864132-12874871 GCF_000699105.1 Pygoscelis adeliae | reverse complement strand
CTTGTGCACCTGCAGCCTTCTCAGTCGGTAGAGCATGGAAAACTAGAAAGTCCTTGGCCAGTGTAAGCATTACCTAGCAACAACTAAAACAACTAAAACATCACCTCTCTCCATCTTGCCAATGAAGACTGGTGTCCCGGTTTCAGCTGGGATAGAGTTAATTTTCTTTCTAGTAGCTGGTCTAGTGTTGTGTTTTGGGTTTAGGATGAGAATAATGTTGATAACACACTGATGTTTTAGTTGTTGCTAAGCAGTAAAGGACTTTTCAGCTTTTCATACTGAGCTGCCAATGAGAAGGCTGGAGGTGCACAAGGAACTGGGAGGGTCCACAGCCAGGACAGCTGACCCAAACTGGCCAAAGGGATATTCCATCCCATGTGATGTCATGCTCAGCATATAAACTGGGAGCAGCTGGCCAGGGTACGGCTGCTGCTCAAGGACAGGCTGGGCATTGGTCGGTTGGCGGTGAGCAATTGTTTTTCATTTTCATCACTTATCTTTCTTGGGTTTTATTCCTCTGTCTTTCTGTTATTTTCCTTTTCATTACAATTTTTATTATTATCACTATAATTATTATTATAATTGTAATATTTTATTTCAATTATTAAACTGTTCTTATCTCAATCCACAAGTGTTCTCACTTTTACTCTTCCAATTTTCTCCCCCGTCGCACTGCGGGATGGGGGTGATGTGAGCGAGTGGATGTATGGTGCTTAATTGCTGGCTGGGGCTAAACCACGACAACAGGAAAAAGGAAGAAGTAGTCTGAGGTCTGTGACCTCAGAAGACCTGTTTTGAATACCTAGCTCCAAATAAGAGTCTCTTGGGATATGTCCGCACTGCTTCATGAGAGGATCCTTGTCCTCTGCTTTTCCATATTTCATACAAGCTTGTTCACTCTGGTTGACAGACTGAGTCAATTTGTTTCCTTCAGAAGACAGATAGGGTGCAACTGGCAGGATCATTTGCTTCAGGTCCTTTCCTGTTAGAAAGATTGGACATAATCCAGACCAAGTTTGGTTTCCTCCTCCAGCACCCTCCCTGTAGATGTGTGTGGCCTCACATATGCCCTGCCATACATCAAGATACACAACACACCTTTAGCATGCTGTGAAGAGAACTAGCTGTTGGCTGCATCACCACTCTTTCATCACTTTGGACACAGGACTGAAAGCTTACATGCATACAAGGCCAACAGGGGCACCAAACAGAGGGACAATGTAGACCAAGGCTTAGGCCACATGCACATAGCCAGTGTGCTCTAGAAGCTGTGAGCTGCTGGTCTGCAACAGCTTGGGCATAAGCCAGTCCAGTGTTGCTTTAGGGGCTGTGGTTGTCCTTGCCAATGGAGTGGGGGAGACAGGGCCCAGTTTGGTGAGGCTCCTTTGTCTGTGAAGTTGGCTCAGGTCTCCTGAAGAAAAAAGTTGTTGTTGGTCTGTGAGTGAATGCATAAGCCAAAGCCTTGCAACAGAAGAAAGGCTGGAACAAAGACAGGAATGGAATTATTTGGTCAGTTATAGTCACCCAAAGACTTAAGACAAAAACACCAACAGGAAAATCTATAAAACCCCAAGAAAATGCAAGCAGTGAGTCAGAAGATGACAATTTAGCAAGACCAAGGATTAGACCATTCTATGGAGCAATCAATAAAGGCCAACACTTCCCTGTCCCATTGACTTCTGCCTGGCTGGCAGACTTGTGAGGGTGAGGGAGGGATGTTTCATCTCTCTTAGGCTGCTCAACAATTATCATTCACCTCAAAAAAATATTCAGCAAGTTGTAAGGTGGTGGCTCATGCCTATATAAGTGCCAGAGACTATTAAAACCTGGACTGCTGACATCATCTTATCATGTGGCATTATGCACAACCAGTTGGTGGCTTTGATACTGTCTTCCATATTTGACCCTCAGTAGTGGAGGGCTTGAACAGCAGGGCTCTTTAATATTGCTTCCCTTGATTTTGCTCAGAAGATCTTTTTCTATCATCTCATTCGCACACTGATTCAGTTTGCCTATAGATAGACTAGTCTGTGAATCACAATTTCCATTCCAGAGGAACTGCTGATATTTTATCATTTTTTTTAAATAATATTTTGGAAAGTTGACATACTTTGTTTTAACATTTTTGACTGAAATGAATAGTGTTGACGTTTCCAAATTAGAATGTTTGGTTTGCTGAACTCAGCTGAGTTTGCTGTATTTGAAGTCAATTCAAAATGAACATACCTCTGCCAATGGTGCTGCAGGTCTCTAGCTTGCCACTTGCTTTGAGATGAAGATGCAGCGACCTAGGGGAAATACAGGGTGGGATAAAGGAGCTTGGCCTGTAATGGAACATGAGAAATAAGTCATGTGAATTCTGACATAATAAGATTTTAAGTGTTCAACTAGAACATAATTCTGAATAGATGATTATGCCCTACAGTCATTCTGTCTGGGAGACAGGATGCAGTGGCACAGCAGAGGCAAAGGAATGGGACATTCCCACCCAGAGAGGAGCAGCGCTGAGTCTCTAACAGTGAAACCTGTTACAGCAGGTTGGTGTGTGTTTTGTTCCAAAAGGCATCCATAGCAAACTTTAAGGAAGAAAAGACAAGTTCATGGTGTGCAAGAAAAAAGAAAAGAAAAACAATGCTACAAATAGCACTGATGGTGAGCTGTCTGTTATCAGTTCTGAGGGAAAAAAAGACTTGCAGACAATAGGAGAGTAGCTGATTAGCTGGCTGCTTCTCCCAGGTCCTTCTCCTCGAGCTACTGAACATCTTGATTCAATGTACTTATGCACTGGGTAGGGTGCTGAAACATTAACTCCCTCTTCCTCTCTCTCCTTCCATCTGATTTGGTTACTATAACCCTATGTAGCAATTGCATAGATTTATTGGTATGTTTATGATGCTGCAAGCATATGATAGAAAGTATTTCAGCTAAGTTAATAAGGTAGGCTAGCAGCTTATTTATGATTATTTCTATTAAATTGATATCAGTGAGGTCTGTCTTTATTTTCTTTGTACAACAGGATGAAACTGTAGTGCCATTTGCCACACACTGAAAACAGAAATATATATGCCCAGCATATGAGGAGTGTGTACAGTAGAAGCATACCTTACATTATGTTTAATTACATAATATAGAGACAGAGCTATGCAGGAAAAAAGGGCTGAGGCATGCTGGTTGGCCATCTCCATTACATAAAAAAGCTAAAGAAAGTGACCAAACCAACCCTCCACCTAAACATCTTAAGACTTCTTTTTAAGACTTAAGTTAGACTTTAAGACCTAAGATAGTTCATTCTCACTCGATGTAATTGACTCTTTTTGTCAGGGAAAATTAAGTCTTTCTTGAGACTAAAGGAGGGGAAAAAATGGAATAAACTGTTTATGTAAGTAAAGGGGTTAGGGGATGTAACAGCTCTCTCTTGAATACTGACACTAGTGCAGGGTTCTGTATTTGCTGCAACAGGGCTACTCAGTGCGCATGACTTTGATTAATAACTTGTCCAGAACAGTGTCAAAGGCTCACTATCCTATGAAACATTCAGACTATTTTTCTCCCATTCCAAAGGAAAAAACAGTTTCTGAAAGTTCCTGTAGGCATTTTCATGTCACTAGCCCAATGTTTATTTCTGAATTTTTTAAAGCTAATCTGAGACAGGGATTGCACACTGTGAAGTTCCTTCCTTGACCACAACTCCTAGGACATCTAAGGTGTCTAGCACCCAGTCCAAAAGTTTATCTATGATGATACATCATCATTTTTTTTCATGGGGTTGTTCAGAGTATTAAGCCAGAAAGAAACAACTCCGATGGATGCTTCATAACAGAAACTAAAAGTAATTCCAAATCTAATTTTGTTTGAAGTATAGCATACCTCAAAAAAAATTCCAATTCTGTCAACCAAACTGTGCATAGATCATTGGTAAAAATATTGGATGACAGCACCTTCCTGTGCAGATTGTAATTAGTTTGTCAGTAAGCCTGGAGTATGTCAAGTACATTGCCACAGATGGGAAATAAGGGATAACTGGTGGCATGTTTTGCACCAAAAAAGAAAAAAAAAAAACAAAACCCAAAACAAAAAAACCCCAGAAACTAACTCCAAATTTTCTAAACATATTTTGATGAGAAACACCCTTGCCTCTGCTCTTCTCCCTGTGTTCAGCATGGAGCTCAAAGTATTCGCCTCATTGAACACCAGAAATTGTTTGTCTTTTACCTACAAGATGAAGTGGTCATCAAGCTAAAGGGCCCAGGTCCCAAAATGTGTTCTTCAAGTGTCACACAGTGAAGTTCAAGCCTGTGAGAAGCCTACCTTGTGATGGCACAGACACAGGTCCTCTGGGAAAGGAAGCGATGGGACAAGAACAGGAAATTAGGAGAGAAGGCAAGTTTCTTTAAGACAACTAGCCAGGGTAAATCAACTAATTATGAGCCAAATAAAGCAATGAACTTCTACAGAGTAAGCTAATTTGCTGTATTACTGTCATATGCAGAAAGCATTACTCTATGTGTTTTAGCATGCACTGCACGCTTCTCATAAGAAAAGTGTGCCATCTTGTGGGAAAATGCGTAAAATATCAAACCATGCCTTCACATACATTTTGCATACATTATGCAAAACGAAGGGCAGGTGCCTCCATGAACAAATGTTTGAGAGAATATTCAGGAGGTCACTATCAAAAGGCAAGTCCCCAGCCTGAACACTGAAGGACCAAAACCTTCAATAGACAAGTTCAACTTTCTGATCTAAAGACTTATGTGGGCTTTGTAGGTCTCAGATTGAGAAAATAAACTCAACCAGGAGATTTATTACTGAAAAATGCCAGACTGGCAGACTTCTTCCAGCCAGCTGTGGACTTCTACAGCAGGCTAACTCGTACCCAAAATAAAACAGCATAGCCCAGCTGACTCATACCATCCTATTCTGTGAGCTTTTTAAGGAAAGAATGTGCAGGTTGACCAAAAGAGGCAGAAATGAAAATGAAGGGAAAAGCAGAAAATCAGAAATACTTGCAGAACAAAACCTGTATAACCAGGGCCTCAGTCTCTGTGATTCTTGGCAAAGAGCAAGCCAGCAAGACTTCATATCCAAGAGAATGCAGTTATATTAGCAGTACAAAATGAAAACTAGACAATAGCAACAAATGTCTTGGTGAGAGATCAAATGCTGTACAGCTAATCCTTGGATTATTTATAGAGTTTGGAAAAGTGATGCTTTTCAAACAGACATTTGGACGTGAGTATTACCGGGCTGCTGTTGCTCAGGAGTCCTGCTGTGAGAGGCATCATGAGGCAGAGAAGATGAGAGAAGAGCAACGTGTATGTGTGGGGTCAGGGCACAGAAGCAGAGAAGAAAGGCGGAGGAAGTTGTCCTCTACCAAAGAAAAGAAGAGGTAGTAGAAATCTCTGAGAGAAGGGCTGTGCTGCATCCTTTCCCTCCCCAGTGGCTGGAGTGAGTACTTTCTCCTCTGGTGGAGCCTGCCCATGGCCCTGCTGTTGTGGAGGGAGCTCAAAGCCACCTCTTAGCCCCTCTGTTCACAGCTGGTTCAATAATTGTGGCACACAGCTTCTAAATTATGAGGTTAATGAGCTCTGTACAGCCAGAGCTGCTCGAGCTTCACAGCTGGGCTTCCCCTTTGACAGGAAGAACTATCAGATTTGTCTTATTAGCTGTTCCACTTTCCCATAGCCATTTAAATAACACAAAATATGGAAGAAAATTTCACTGATTTGAATACAAAATAAAAAACAAACAAACAAAAACACAGGTTAGGATAAGATGCATTGCCTTAAAATCATATTTGGGACACACATGCTTTAAATTTAAAAATGACTGAGAGATGCTGGACAGTGGAAGGAAAAAGGATATTAAAAAAAAAAAAACAACAAAAAAACCAACAAAAAAACCCTGTTGGAAGTCTTAATAAGCAACAAAAAAGGAAGTCTGAAAACTTTTCTTTTTTGCTGCTTGGAAGGCTTCCTTTGTTATTAACAGTCCCTTCAGATACAACAGTGTCCAATGTAGCAGGGAGATAATTTGTAGTCTGGTTTGTTATTTTTACATTAAGAGTGTTAGTTACAAAATAAGTAGAAGGTCAAGCATCAAAACAAACAGCAAGTTCATGTGATATGTCCAGAGTGTTGGCAGAACCTATTTTGCGTGAGGGTAGGTCCATGGAGTGGGGCGAGATTCACACCACTGAACTTTAAGCTCAGATGCCAAAGTATGGAGCTTGGTTGCATTCTGTTCCCTGGAAGTCAATAAAGAGAGAGGGGCTCCAGACAAAGAAGTTAAGGACTTCTGTTCAATGTCTGAAGTTTGGCAGGTTGAATTAGGACTTTGCTGTGGCCATATTCACATTAGGGATGGATGTTTCAGGACACCAGACTATATCTAGTCCAAAGTAAAACTGCATGTAGTACAGAGTGCCCCCAGTGACGTATTCTTCAACTTATTGATCTGCCCTGATTGTGCCGAACTGTTGCTCATGTAAACATTAGTGTATGTTTGCTGATGCAGCACTCAACAAAGTCAGCCTGGACAGAGTGCTGAGTAGACACAGTTATACTGTCCCCAGGCTGATTCATGCAGAGATAGCTCAGAGGATACTTTTTTGCAGAGCGTCTCCTTCGCCTGGGATTGGTAGGAAGAGCAGGGAATGCCAAACATCAATCACACTGTCCCCTCAGCTTAGCCAGATCAGTTGTCCAACCCCCTGCCTTGTGGCATGCAGGCTTACCCACCGGCTGACACGCAGGAAAAGCAGGGCCAGTGTTGGCAGCAGGGCCACAGCTGCAGCCTTAATACTCAGGGCAACCGTGAAGCCTGTTGCTTTTGCTGGTGCAGGAGAATGTCAGCCTCTGGCAGCAACAAGCCCTTCACAGCAGAATGCAGCGGGGTTTTGGTAAAGCAGATGGGAGGGGAAATGAGCCACAAAGTTGGGATCTGGCCCTGATATTGAGAAGAGAAAGAGAAGTGGCAAGGAGTCAACATCAGCACCATGTTGCAGTAGGCTTTTCTGCATGTAAAGATGGATTATGTAAATCTATGCTGATCACATCATGCCATTGGTGAGTTTCACCTGGGAAGGCTCAGGCTTTTAGTTTTATTAGTTGGGGCTTCCTTTGATGACAGCATCAACTCCAGTGAAGGAAAGGGGACTGTATTTGAATAAAGGCCTATCAGGCCAGTAGCAACTTCATATTCCCACTGCTGAATGGCCTCTTTGTCAATTCAGCACAGATGTTTGTTTCTGTCCCAGTTTCTTGGTTTCTTTTTTATGCACAGCCTAACTGGTGTCATAAAAAAAATTGCAATAACATTCTTGCATATTTACTCTAAATTGCTCCCAGTTTGTTTTGACCTTTCTAAAAATATAACTTACATGTGAGTTTTGACTAAGCAACAGTTCTAATTCCTGTAGTCCCTGACTAGAACAGGACATTGTGATCATTCACTAAACTTATGGAGCCCATGACAAGTTCTAGCAGTGCTGGGGAGCAGACAGAAAGATCTTTGGAGGAAAAAGGATGTTTACAGGATGGGAAGCCATCCTTCTTTCCATTAGTATAAGCTGTCATGGGCATGGGCATCTGCGCTGGCTATACCACGTACCTCTTGTTCTTTGTTTCTCTTGGGAATAGACATTCTACTGGCCCCTTTCCTGATCCAAGCTATTCAACTTGAGACAGCTCCAAACCACAAAATTGGATCCAATTTTAATTTCCCAAAGCTTGGGATAGGGTTTTAGTCCCATATTTTGTTAGAAGGTTGCTTCTCATAACAAAATAATTTCTTTCAAGTATCTAGAATATACAAAGTGTTGCTGACAAATCCACATATGACATTATTTCAATGATTTTTGTTTTTTCAGTCTAGCCCAGACTCCCCAGAAGAACTGACATATAACTCCACTGATACTTGCTTCCTCTGACTTTCGGCCGGATTTACTGCTTAATTTCCTCTGGAGCCTTGAAAACTCCCAGCCATATGATTTTTAACAGGCTCACTTCTAAGGCAGATCATCTCTCCTCCCTGCCCTGTCTCTCTAGGAAATCTCCCCTCTACTCCTTCTAGTGACAAATCTGCCTGCATACCAGGTTACTTAAGAAAAAATACCAAAACCACAACAAAACAACTGCAGCTATTTTATATGGGATGGACTGTATTGTCCTCCTTGCACACCCGTGCAGCGAGGTGGAGGGAGGATACGAGGCCCTCCTCATAGCTCATGCTCACAGTGCAGGGAAGCCAATTAAGGTCCCAGAGAGTGGGTAAAGGTGTGTTACTAATCACCTTGGGCCAGTATGAGCCTAGAGCAACCACCAGCAGATGAAGAAAAGAAGTTATTGTATGGTTTAAAACCAGTCCCTGGAGGTTTTAGATCAGAACTCCAAAATCCTGGCTGACAATTTTTCATCATTTTTATTATTTTCCGGAAAGAAAAAGTAGGTGACCTTATTTCAGCTCCTACAAGTTTTCACAAGCCACAGAACATTGTGTAAGAAAGCTTTTCCCTGCTCTGCACTGGTGACGGCATCTGTTTTCTGAACCTGGATCTAGTTGGTGCTAGGCTGTGTTATGGATGAATTGCACAGGCAGTTTTCTGTCTCTGTCCTTTAAACCACATCATTTTCAAGAAGTAGCCCACAGTATTTTTTTTGGCTGGAGTTTGCCAGACTGTCTTGAGATTTTAGTCTTGCCGGGTACTGCTATCACGATCAGTGAAATTTTTCACTGCACTTATTTCCCTCTGTAAAGAAAGCAAGCTCAGAGCCCGTGCATTTCTAAAGACTGAATGTTATGTAGGAATAGTGCTGAAAAATCTGTGCTGGATTTATATGTCATATCGACACTTTTATGATGCCACATATCCACATTTAAACCCTTGTGCTATTTAGTGCTGTTCTGTGCCATTCCCCAGACCTCCTCAGACACCATAGATTATAGTATTTCCTTTATGTTCTATCAAGAGATACACTCCCTGTCAAAATTCTTGCTTGCTGATAAGACACTTTTCCTCTGAATCTGTGTTTCTTCCGCATGCTGGTTCTTTGAGTCATATCCATCTATAGATGAGTAGAGGGAAGAAAAAAGGCTGCACAGCAGTGCTGCAACTGTTCCCCTAGAAAGCCCTAAGATGATTAAAGGTAATGGGAGAGCACTCTCCCTCTTTGTCTCATCATCCCAGTGAAACTGGATGCTCTCAAGTTTCCCCTTTCCATTTCCATAACCTTTGTTAGAGGCTGAGGTTTGGCCAGGAGCTGGCATCTCAGGTATGGTTGAGCTCTGAGCCTCTTTGGGGGAGCCAGAAAAGAAAGATGCTGGAGGAGCAACTAAGAAACAGCTACCAGAGGCATTGCTCTGAAGCACACGCTGCAAAACTCTAAGAAATAGGGACACAAATGGAAACTTTGTGACCAGACACTTAGCAAGGTCACTGATGGACAATTGTCCTTTAAAACCAGGACAGTCCCATTATAGCTCCTTATTCATTACTCTTCCCATGCTTCCTGAGTGTTCAGGTCAGCCTGACTTATAAAAATAAATGCATTCAACTGTGCCTTTGATACCACGTATTCAGGAAGGAGAGAAGAAGTGTCGTAAAAATCCTCTTGCTAACTAATGACAAGAGTCAGAGTGACTGAACCTCAACAGCCAGTCCAGATCAGGAGCTGGGGTAAGGGATGAATCTGACAGAAAGCTGCAGATAAGCTACATATTTGAACTGGAACTGACTTCAGTGGGAGTCTGGCCCAAGGAAGAGCTCCTGGATTTACCCAAACAATTTAAATAATGCAAGACAGCTTGGTCAGTTTCTCAACTTTTAGCTAGACAACCTCCTCAGATTTAACCCAACTTCATCAAAAAGCCTTTCTCAGCCTACTGAAAGGCCTGGTATTGGGAAATGGGATGGTGGAAAAACACTTTGGGGGTGTCCTCTCATCAAAATGATCAGTGATTGTGATTCTGATTAGCAAATCTCTAACAGACACTAGAAGCAGTGTCCATCCTTGTTTAGACAAGACCTGCTCTTGTAGCTGGCACTGCTTTGAGCAGGTTGAACTAGGTGATCTCCAAGGATCTCCAACCTTAATTTTTCTGCAATTCTATGAATCTAATGTTACAAAAAGTCTTTAGCCCACTATTAGTCATTCTTTAAATATTATTAACTAATTTTAAAAGGTGATGACTACACAATTTCAGAGCCTGTTCCAGCTTCAGTATTTATGTGACTTCAGGAATTTCTGGAGAACCACTGAGTAAGATGATGCAGGGTATATGAGGTACCTGCTCAAACTTCAGTGGGATGAAAGAAAAGGCCAAGTGTATAGGATACTAAATACAAGTTTCACATAACCATTTTTAATTTAACTAACATAGCCATATATAAAGCATGTGGTTTAAAGAATATGGTCACATTTAAAGGCCTTTCTGAGGCTTGCCTGGCTTCAGCTCTTCTGTGCACTTTTTTAGCTGTGAGAAACAGATAATAATTTCCCTGTTGCTTACTGACTTGACTCACTGTCCCTTTCACCAAAAATGAGACAAGCAGTGATAAAAATTATTTTGTTCACACAGAGATGACATTATATCTTCTTACCCTAAAACACCCCTAAGCAAGTGTCCTGATCTTATAAATGTTCTTTAATATTTCACATGTGTAATTCCTCAATTTCAGTTGCAATGCCAATGTGCTGGATGTTCAGTCTGCAGGATCAAAGACTTGAGATAGTCATGAG
>NW_008825614.1:12857072-12864088 GCF_000699105.1 Pygoscelis adeliae | reverse complement strand
GTTTACATGACTTCAGGCAGAACTTGCTAAGTTATTTAGATATGTAACCATGCAGAGGAAGACCAAAGATAATTTTTGAAAGCCCTCTATTGGTTGGGAACAAGAACCCAGGTTTTTAAAGGTCCAAGTCCACAAAAGGATGTTGACATGTAAAGTGAAATTTAGGTACCTAAGTCCAAAACTTATGGCCTGATCATCTGCTACGTGTTTGAAGAGGTTCCAACAGAGTTTCCTGACAAGTAGGTGTTAAGGTACACACAGCACAGTAGATTTAGTCAGTTCTTTCTGTTGAAGGTGTGATTTTGCTTGGAATAACTGAACTATCCCAGGACTAGAGAAAGGCAGCAAACATTATTCCCCCACTGAGTTAAAGGGGGCAAAGTGAATCCACTGAGGAAAAAATGGATTTCCTGCCTAAAAGTGTGAATGCTGAATCCTTTTCGTTACTTTATAAAGAAATAACTACCTCATCAAAATTGCCTTAGGACCAGTGTGAAAGTATAAGCACTCAGCTAGAAGAGACGAGGCTCCAGTTCCTAACCCCAAGATTATTTCTGCTTCTTTTAACAGATTAAAATCATGATGCCCGCCCCTCTGCTTTTGGCTGGGTGAGCCAAGGCAAGGCTCTTCTGCCTGTGTGAAGGGAAGGGCACATGCCATCGATCTTCCTGTATCACTGGACTGCTGTTGTGCCTGGGGCACGATGGGGCTTTGCACCCAGGCCTGGAATAAGTGTCCAGCTCATACGCAACAGACCTGATTCTTCCCAGAAGTATTGCTCTTTGACAAGCATGCAATAAATCAGCAGTCCTCTCTTTGATGGTTTGTTTATGACAATGTTAACAAAGACATTTTTATTGGGTTTACAGTTAATTATTTATTGGTTTTCTATTTAGTTCCTGAGGGGGTGAAGTTGTTTATTTTCTCATGGCTTAGTGTCACTGAGAAACTGCTATTATTGAAAACCTTATTAAAAGTCTTTTCATATCTTTCTGTCTTTGTTTATAACAATACTAACTGTAGCAGTTAATAAGCCAATACCTACTTAATGTTAAGGGCTGCTTTTTATTATTGTTTTTTAAGCTACAGCCAGGTTAGCAATCCACATTTAATATCCAGTCTCTATTGTCCTGATCTCAGTAGGCAGAGAGAGTGAGAAACACCTGCCTCAGAGAACTCAGGTCTTTCACATAATTTACAGACTTACACAGGCTTGGTAATGAGCAGTTGTAACAGTGAGGGGAAGCTGGGGTCTTTTTGGGTAATTGTTGGTGAGGTGCTATAAAGAAAGGAGCAAGGGCTTATTATCAGAGAACATTCACAAGGCAGGCTGCTGAGAAAAGTGTGTGGGTTGGGGATTTTTTGTTTGTTTGTTTTTAAGAGGAAGCAGATGTAAAGTTCAAATATTAATTTCCAGCCTAATCCATGCCTGGCAGAGAGGTTTCAGGCTCCCGGCCTGGCTTATTGCCCTACTAGATGAAACCTCACTGTTGTTCCTGTTCCTGGGAGAAGCAGGGAGAGCCACCCTACGCGCTCCCCTGGCAGGGCGTTGCTGCCGTCCTGCATGGTCAACAGTAACTGGCACCGAGTGTGGCAGCTTCGGAACAAGGAACTCTTGGGACAGGGGTCCTTGGAGGTGGCACATTAAATCCTGTTAACGCTGCTTCTTGGTGAGCAGAGCGAGCTAAGCTCTCCTGTCCTGCTGCAGTTTAGACCAGTAATTGTATGCTGCAGGTGGGAGGGATGTTTTCATAATCATGTGAAAACCCAACAGTAGGAAGGGAAAATGTGACAAAGAATAATCCTCTGCTAAGAAGCTTGCAATTTAAATACAAGACCATTGTTTCAGGATTTAAAGAGATTAGTGCAATGTAACATAGACACTGGGCTGGCTAACTCTGGCCTTCCCAGTTCACCCTTCCTAGCCATCACCTCACTTAAATGACCATGTGTGGAGGGGACGCACCACAATTTTCTTTTGCTCTCTGACAGGTCTGTGCATTGCAGTCCTTGTATTATCAGCTGCAGTTACCTCAGCTGTTCCAGCACGGGCTGAACAATGCATTTCTCTTCCCTCCAACAACACTGAGAGAGATTTTCAGTAGGCAAATGGCTTCCCTAAACCAAAATATTCAGAACCAATCCCTTAAAATTAGTCAGTCTATATGCTTAGCTGATACCCAAGGACTTGCAATTTTCTGCTTTTTGGAGAACTCAGCTTCTTCAAGCTACCTCTGGGTCACAACAAATCCTGTGCCCTCCTCACCCTCTCCACAAGACTCTTCAGCTTCACGGCCTTTTTGATGACTGATTTCAGTACTGGCAGAGCAGATGTCTCACTGTGGTTTGGTACCTGAAAATAGACTATCATCCTGCAATTATGCACACACACTCCCTCTGCCAAGTTGCTGAGAGAGAAGTTTTCCATAGCATCACATTTTTGCAGCTTATGCCTTTCTCATTCTCCATTAAGGCAGAACAGCATATTCACACAAAAGTCTTTCAGTCTTTTATAAATTTATCAACCAAAACTGATGCACAGTATTAAAAATTGTCAGACTCGGGATACTCCATAGTGACTCCATGTCTACCATGGTAAAAGTAGATATATTTGCTTTTATAAATAGATCACATCAGTCTGTGGACTACAAGCATTGTCCTGTTTAGGGGGTGGTTCTGCTTAGGTAAGAGCTTCTGTCACTCATACTATCCAAGAAGCTATTCTTATGTGAAACATCAAGTACCATTTGTATGTGAAGCGTAAAAGTATTCCTTTCAGGATGTGAACATGAGAATACTTATGTGTTCTGTTTCATTTACAAGTCTACGGAAAAAATCAAATCTCGCAAGAGTCCCTCTTTCTCCATCTATCCCCTCAATGTATATGTACATACTATTATTTTGTATCTTTTTATATGAAGCAATTATGGGTTATGTTTTCTGGATTGATTGGCACAGCCAAAATAAACAGTCTTGTTAAGTTCTTGTTCAAGTGTCTTTCCAGCATTTTTTTTCCAGATACCAGGCTTTCAGAGTTTGTTTGCTCTGTAACAGGTGGAGTCAGTGCTCTGCAGTTAGCTTCCCATGAAATTAGTTAGTTTGAGTTGGAGTAACCACCCAGGAAAACAGCAATTTTTATTAACAGTACTTAAATTAAAAGAGTGCCTAAGTTCACTACTTTATGAGCTTTTGTAACTTAATTACCAGCATGTATATCAACAGCACTTGAATGTTAGCCCACATGCTCAAGCAGGTGACGAAGTCTTAGGAAAAAAACCCCTCTGAGCTCAGGTCTCCACCTGAGGTTCAGTGCAAATTAGTATTGCAGAAAAATAAGAAAAAAAAAAAATTCTTTACTGAAAGAGTGGTTAAACATTGGAACAGGCTGCCCAGGGAAGTGGTTGAGTCACCATCCCTGGAAGTATTTAAAAGACGTGTAGATGAGGTGCTTAGGGACGTGGTTTAGTGGGCATGGTGGTGTTGGGTTGATGGTTGGACTCGATGATCTTAGAGGTCTTTTCCAACCTTAATGATTCTGATTCTATGAAAGACAAGCTCTCCATGAGACACCAGTGCAATGAAGCTTGTCCAGCCCATTAATTTCAGTGTATTTGTCTGTGCCAGACAACAAGGCACTGATAATGACCTAATAAGTAAATAAATAAGTATTAAATGATTAAGTACTTTCTTATATAGCAATACCTGCATATATAACAAATTTTATATCTTTATATGTTTATAATTTATATATATATAATTTTATAATTTATAATTAAAATTTATAATTTTATGATTTATATAACAATTTTTACAGTGAATTACTTCTATATGTATAAAATAAATTACTAAGTACTAAAAGGTAACAACAGAGATTAGGCTTCAGTTCTTCTATGCACAGAATGGAGATGTTATATCTAGTTTCATGTAAAAGGCTAATATTGGACTTCCCAGTGTAAAAGTCAAAAGGTAATTGCAGAGTAGCACTGTGTGTATGTTTGTATAATTACTTGAAATCAAGGACCTGTAAAGAACACGGTTATTTGAAGCTTTGTACTGCTTTCATTTTCAGTGCTATTTGAAGAGGACAGACACAACATATAAACATTTTTATAGCCACTTCAAGATCACAAGAAGGGGTTCCTGATATTAATATTGCAATGGGGCTTACAGATGCTTGACAGCACATAGCAGATATTATATCTTCTTTCATTTCATTGCTTCATTTACTGAAACAAGAGTTTTACGAGAATTTAATATTGTTGCCATTGACCTTTCCTCCTGAAAACATTTGCTACCACGTTCACTATCACTATTCCTTTCAGTGGCAACTATGTATAAGGAAAAATAAATCTTTTATTTATGCTCTTTATACACCAATCTGTTTTCCTGTTATGTTTTGACTTAATAAAAGGCTCTTTAAAATGATCAGTAAACCATGCCTGTGAAATGTGCCATCTGGGAGCAGAAACAGACCTGGAATGAAGATGAGTCTTAAAAGAGGAAAAAAGATATTTTTGAAAAAAACCCCAACAAACAATTTGTTTTGAATTCTACCACATCAAATATGAAAACAGCAGGCCCGGGGCAGGAGTAGCTGCTTTCCATTAAATGACAGAAAGAAGGGAGAACTGGAGAAGACACTACAATAATGAAAGACAAATAGCCACCTCCCTATCGCAGGAACATCATTTTCAGATTATTTGCCATACTGCATCTGTGTTTTGTTCTAAATTTGTTGTGGAGTTTGTGTCAGCAAAATTTACCCACTAAGATACCTCTTTAAGACAGCATTGTCTAGAGACTTGAATCACTTCAAGAAGCAATAAGATGGTTTTCAACAAATGATTTACAGGCTAAAATAAGAGTGGGTTTGAGGATAAAATTACACTTAAAGCTTAAGCTGATCTGATGATTTCCTACCACTGAGATGGGAAGCTCTCCCTTCCCTCCTCCTGCCTCCTAAGCTGCACCCCCCAATCTCAGTTACATACTCTCAACCCCACGCCACACCAGAGGGGTGTGCATGCCTGCTGGCGATGCAGAGGACCAGAGGTCTCATTTGGCTCAGCAAAGGGTCCATTAGGCACCAGAAATGGTGAAAGAAGGGGAGCAAGGTCACTCACTCAGAAGCAGTGGTAGCAGGAGTTGGTCCTCCCCCCATTTCGGCCTGGAGTGAACTGTTGGAGTGACACAGCTATTCATTCATACCGTGTAACTTATGCTTGGGGTTACGGTGCAGGAAATACTTAACCCTGTTGTGATTCGAGGTTCCTATGAAAACAAGCAAGCCCTCTGATTTACAAAGAAATAACTCACTTTAATCCCAGGCTACGAACTGTGGCAGCGATGGGAACATCCTCTCTTTGTTTCCGCATTTATGATGTTTCTTTTACATCACTGTGAAAGAAACGTTAGGCTATCAACATGACAGTATGTGGCAGGCAACAAAAATAATCTTGGAACACAGAAGGACTATAAGGAAAAAATGGTCTCACATGAAACTGGCTATTACATCCTGGATTTCTGTCCAATTCTGCAACATCTGAGACACCCCTTAAGAGGGTCCACACTTAATGCTTTATCATAACCTAGTCCTATTACAAATAGGACTGAAAATGCTCTTCACCCCTGTGTGTTCAGCAATTACTGCTATCACTAAAAGGCAGCCATCCTTGACATGAAACACTAAGGCCAGTTTGTGCCATAAAAAAAAGCATCTGTTGAGTGGTTGGAAGGGATAGTAAAGGTTTGCTGTGAGGTAATAGTCCTACACAGTGCAGTTAGCCTAGGAATGATTGTAATTAAAAGCAACTGATTCACCCTGTGGAAAATTATTAAAAACTTTTGTGCTTACCATTGGCCTTATGAATGCTGTTGTGCACTGTTATGAGGAGAGTGCCTTTAAATAGCTCATGAGATTTCCTGTTTGTGGCTATTTCCCATGTTTCAGAAGGATCCTTCTCAGAAACATAGTGTGAATCATTAGCTATTCAAGGTGTATCTTGATAAAAGGAGCATTTCCAATGCAGTAAGTATTTATCTAGGAAATGTAGTCATTTGTTTTTCTTTGTGCTCATGCGATTCCTCTATAATACAAAAGTGTGTACAGTCAAAAGGTTTACCAACTACATCAACAGTCAAAAAGTCAGAAAAATGGATGTGTAACCTGACAGTTTAGACACTTCAAGTTGGGTCTTTCCACAACCCTAGCCTGAAAAAATGAGGTTGTAGAATCATAGAAAAAATCAGGATGGAAGGGACCTTGGGAGATCATCTAGTCCAATCTCTTGCTCAAAACAGGGATAGCTTCAAAGTTAACTTGAAAGGCCTTGTCTAGCTAAGTTTTAAATATCATCACAGATGGAGATTCCCCAGCTTTTCTGAGCACCTCTTCCAGTACTGCACAGTCCTTGGGGGAAAATCTTTTTCCTTGTGTCCTACCAGAATTTCCCTTGCGGCAATTTGTGTCCATGGCTGCTTTGTGGCCTCTCACTGAGCGTCTTTAAGAGGTTGGATCCATCTTCCCCATAGCCTCCCTCTAGGTGGGGGAAGACCCATTTAGGTTTCTCTAGATCTCCATTTAGGATTGTCTTCTGCAGGCTGAACAAGCCCAGTTTCCTTAGCCTTTCCTCATATCTCATGTCTGTGCCTGGGAGGATCATGGAACAGATCCTCCTGAAGCTATGCTAAGGCACATGGAGGACAGGGAGGTGATTCGAGACAGCCAGCATGGCTTCACCAAGGGAACATCCTGCCTGACTAACCTAGTGGCCTTCTATGATGGAGTGACTATATCAGTGGACATGGGAAGGGCTACAGATGTCGTCTATCTGGACCTCTGTGTCCTGGTATTGGCAGGGATAGAGTTAATTTCCTTCCTAGTAGCTGGTACAGTGCTGTGTTTTGGATTTAGGGTGAGAACAATGTTGATAACACACCAATGTTTTAGTTGTTGCTAGGTAATGCTTACACTAGTCAAGGACTTTTCAGCTTCCCATGCTCTACCGACTGAGAAG
>NW_008825614.1:12812645-12856217 GCF_000699105.1 Pygoscelis adeliae | reverse complement strand
TGCCAAGAAGGCCTTGGGGGTACTGGTGGATGAAAAGCTGGACAGGAGCCAGCAATGTGTGCTCACAGCCCAGAAGGCCAAGCGTATCCTGGGCTGCATCAAAAGCAGCGTGGCCAGCATGTCGAGGGAGGTGATTCTGCCCTCTACTGTGCTCTGGGGAGACCCCACCTGGAGTACTGTGTCCAGCTCTGGATCCCTCAGCATAAGAAAAACATGGACCTGTTGGAGCAGATCCAGAAGAGGGCCACGAAAATGATCAGGGGGATGGAACACCTCTCCTATGAAGAAAGGCTGAGAGAGTTGGCGTTGTTCAGCCTAGAGAAGAGAAGGCTTTGGGGAGACCTTCTTGCAGCCTATCAGTACTTAAAGGGGGGCCTATAAAAAAGGTGACGCCAAACTTTTTAGCAGGGCCTGTTGCGACAGGACAAGGGGGAATGGCTTTAAAGTAAAGGGGGGTAGATTTAGCCTAGATACAAGGAAGAAATTTTTTACACTGAGGGTGGTGAAGCACTGGCACAGGTTGCCCAGAGAGGTGGTGGCTGCCCCATCCCTGGAAACCTTCAAGGTCAGGTTGGATGGGGCTCTGAGCAACCTGATCTAGTTGAAGATGTCCCTGCCCATGGCAGGGGGGTTGGACTAGGTGACCTTTAGAGGTCCCTTCCAACCCAAACTATTTTCTGCTTCTATTATTCTATGTTTCTATGATTCTATGATTCTATGATTCTATGATTCTATCTCATGTCCTCCGGCCCCCTGACCCTCCTCTGGATTCTCCCCACTTTACTGCTTTCTCTTGTACTGGTGTGCCCTGAAACTGGACACAGATTAGATGTGGCCCTACTAGTGCTGAGAAGGCAATAACCACTTCCCTCTATTTGCTAGCTACTCTTCTGCTAATGCAGATCAATAAGTAGTTCAGTGTGTATTCTATGTTTTTGTTTCAAACCATCTAAATTGGAGATTTCCTATTTGTCTTGAAGGCTGGTATTTCAGGCTTCTTTATACTGCCATGAAGACTGCAGAAATGGTGTGGATTGGTTTTGTTTTATTTTCATATTAAGGGAAGCTGGATTCTCAGGAGAACATTAGACCCTGGCAGCTTGTGGATTAGGGGAAGGTGTTAAACATCTCAGATATAACTATTGGAGCTGGCACTAAGAAACATCTGCTGTTGTAGACCTTGTAAAAGGGAAAAACAAAAAGCACTTTGGAAGGAAAGTGAAGTTATATGGTGGTTTGAAAGGTGTCATTCAGCCACTGGGGATGCCATTTGATCCAAAACAATATTCTCCCATAGGATGCTGGCCAGTCAAGCTGTTCCATGCAGGGGTAAGTGTGCCTCTGGCTCCTGACACAAACTCCCTTGCTATGAAACCAAAGAACATAACAAGAAAATTGTTAAATTTTCTCTTCACCCATTCTTTGGCCTATAAGTGATGTTTCCTTTACTGGGAACTGCATCAAAATGCCAGTACTCACCAGGAAGAATGAACTAACAAATGGAAAGCGTAACATGAGGCTTGGTCTTCAGCCCAGCATAACAAAAGCTCTTCTCATCAATACAATGTCCCTTTTTCCTAGCTCAGAAGGGAACCGTCTCATTTTTTACACAAGCAGGTTTACTGTTTCTTAAAAAGTATTTCAGAGCCTCAAAGGCAGTAAGAATGTAGTTTCACAATGACTCTTATGAAGACGTAGATCAATACTGGAGCATCTGTTCAACTGAGGCACAAAAGGATTAATCCTTGTCCTCCTCTCACCTACCAGTATGCCACCTTTTCCATGCTCTAGCATACCTGTAAATCTTCATGCCGAGGTGGTTTTCCATAGTGGTCGTAGCTCTACCCTGTGGCTGTATTCATCCTGTCTTCCTGAAGAGTCTCGCAGGGTAATGATGTGTTAAAGGCAGGGCAGCATGTCTGAAGTCATGTCTATGGTCCCAGTCCAGAGCCTTGATCACCACAAAACAACTGTTCCCCTAACTTGATAGGTAACCTCAGAACAGTTTATCTGTGTTAAATGTACACCTTCTTCACTGAGGATAGATTGCTACTAAGTTTCCTCAGCAAATTTTTTGGCTTTCAGTTAAACTTTTTACTTTTTACTTATTGCAAACACAAACTAAATTACCACAGAAGTCCTAGTATACCAGAAATGCATGGTAAATTGTCTGTCTGCTTAAATAGTGTTAGTAATTACAATGCAAAAGAAAATACAGGATTTTTGTGTGTATGCTACCCAATTATAAGAGCAGTTAATCAGCTTGAGAGATTAAACATAAGGCATTTACAAATTAAACAGTGTATGTGGAAAGGAGAAAAGCACCAAGTGCAATGCTTGCTGCCATTTCTGTACTGAACCATTTCTAAGCTTAACTTGCCTGTATTTGCGTCAGCAGTAAAAGCAAACATTAAAACACTTGACAGCTAAATTTTCCAATAAACCAACATGAATTCAGCCTTTTGCTTACCTACAGGAGCTTGTGATTAAGACAAAACAGTTTCTTCCTGGAACAGCCCTGGGAGTCTTCATTTAGACGTCTAGGAAACCTTAGCAATCTTGGGTTAAAGATAATAAGTGAGAATGCTCTTTTAAAAAAAGTATGTGATTGTTTATAATTTTATTCTTTCCTCTGTGGCTTCAGATTAAAGCACTGCAGTCTTGGTAATAAGACACAGTTTTATGAGGTGAATTAATCTCAGCCTCACCATCTGAAAGTACAGTAGTTGTGGTTAAGACCTAGTTTGCTTTGCATAGCCATAAAACCAGTACAAAGCTGGTGTAAGATATTATTCATATGCGGTGGCAGAGCCAAAGGCCCAGAGTATGAATTCCTGTGAACTCAGCAGGTTTTGTGGTCTTGAGTTCATCCTTTCACTGTACTACTGTGAAGGGTACCTTACCTGTGCCCATTTGCTCACATGACTGCTCTGCATCTTGGTGTCCTCTTCAGCTTTTCATCTCGAATTAACACCCATAGGGCTACGTAAATTCCATTTAAGCAGTGATTCTTCTCATTTTCAGAGAGGTTGAAAGCTTTTTCATGGTGGCACCTGTTTGGCATGTATGAGATTAGATATGACCAAAGATAGTCTGGTAGGTTATATGTTCCTGTTATCTTTAGTGCTGCTTCATTTTGGCAAGAACTTTTGGTTACCTGGAGGACGTACAGGGTGGCTATAACAATGAGAACAATGAATTTTGGAACAAATTTAGAAGGGACTTGGTAAATTCACCATAAATTTGCATAGTTTTACCAAGACAGAACAGCTTCCCAAAGGTGTAAGTCAACCACATCTTTGCTGAATGGAGCAAACATGGAAATGATTGGATCCAAATTTGTGATTGGTGCTTTGCTATAGCTCAGTTTTTATGACTTTCACAGTTCCTTTTGATGTTTTGATAGAATGACTAAATCCCAAGCACGAAGGTGGCCATTGTAGTACTTTTACTTCTGGTCCCCGTCCAAAGATGTCTTCTCCTGCCACTCAGTAGTTTGTGGAGAGGTACAGGGAGCAGTGGGAAACACAGCAGTAACGTTGTATGGCTGTGTTGGCAGTGCTTGCACACTGGCATTTCATACAGCAGGCTGTACCTGGAACACCCAATACTTGGTTGCACAGCAGTGTCGAGGGCATCCTAGAATATGTAGCATTGCAGCAATGGGTATGGTTGATCCAACTGCAAAGCGTCATGAATCAGCTGGAAATGCAATACTAGTCAATTAAGAATGGAAACACTTGAGTATTATTTGAAGTTGTTTTCTTTGTAATGACGTGCTTTTTAGCTATTTTTTAGATGATGTTTATTATTTCCTTTTATTTCAGAACACATTAAAGCTTCAAAAGCCTTAACAAATCTCATCTGTAGCCAAATCCACACTTTTTTTTTCTGTTTTCATCCAACCACAAGGAATGTAGGGTAATTTCTTGTCTCCTTTAAGTGTTTATAAAAGAAATCATACAAATCTGCAAATGGTGCAGAACAGATTTTTTGTGGTCCAAATGCCCAGAATATAGACCATGTTTCATGACAGAGAAAGTATTTCAGATTAAGTTATTTCACATTTTAATTATGGTATTTTTTAGAAATACTTTTTAAAAAGTTTTTGTGTTTTCAGAAAGCGTTGTTTATGGTGGCACCCAAAATAATAATTCAAATAGCTTTTCTTCTTTTCTCTTTTTTTCCCCATGGCTTCAAACTGATGTCTTAAAGCTTACTTAAACTTTGAAACAGAAGAAACAACTTGTTCCTCCTATTTCAAGACAAAGCTAAAAAAAGTCTTCGTACAAAAACTGAAACAAACTTTAAGGAGGTCCTAAAGTCTGCCACTATCAGAAGGTGGGAAATGCAGCATTCAAATGAAATGTGAACCTCAGCTCTATCTGTGCTTAAATTCAAAGTCCAACCTCTTTATTCAATTTCATCAGGCTTTGAAAATTTCAGAAAAAAAGGACAAAATGTTCATGACTTTTTTCTCCATTTTTGGGTAATTGGAAAGCAGATCTCTTTCTGGCAGAGCAGAGGCTTCATTGACCAGACCCATCTGTGCTGTGCTTCATAGCCCTCAGCCCTGTGTTGGGTTGGTAGAGACAGGAGCAGCCACAGCCCCATGGCCACCGGGCAGCCCCCAGGGCCAGCTGGGAGGTCTGCCCACTTGTGGGCAAGGTCCAGTCCCCTGCCCCATATCATTCCTTGGATACAGGCAGCACAAGCCCTAGGAGGGAGGGGAAGAGGTTGCAAAGGCTGTGGATTCCTGTATGAGGTTTCCTCCTCCTCTAGTGTCACAAGATTCAGGCCTCTACTGACCAAGGTCAGACCTGAAATCTTAGAAGCAGCTACTGAAGGTGGTACTCAGGCAGCAACACCAGCATTTCACCTTTTTTGGTAGCAGCCATCTGTCCCAGTGAGGCATTCGGGAAATAAATTCCCAGTGCAGTGGCTGCTCACTTGAGTTACACTATTTTCTTTCTACCACACAATTTGAGATTTGCTTTTACAAATTTTTCACAGTGTACATTAATTTCTTATTTCTTAACCTTTTCCAGTGCTTCTCCAAATATTGATCTGTACTCAGCAAATATTTTCTTTCTTCTGATTATACGTAGCCCTCACATATTTACAGATACTCTTAGAAGGTCTTTTACCCTGTAGGCAGAATTTTAGTCTTGCAATCAGTCATCCATTGAAATTTTTCTTTCAGAAAACAAGACTTCTTTTCCTGCAATTATGGGACATTTTAAATACAAAAATAGCTCCAGGCCCAGGCTAACGGTTATAAGGCTCTAAAGAATGACATGAATTTTCTCAAGACAATTTAAACCAAAAGCAATTCATATCAAACAGCAGCATATCTTCCAAGCTAGCACAGACACCAAACGTCAATGGTGTCATTTTCTCATGACAAACTGCTAATTAAAAAAAAAAAAAATCTATGTAATGCTACCTTGTTAAGAACAAACAGTTAATTTAAATAGGATGCATAGTTTTCATGCCAAGTTTGAGAATCTGAAAATTTAATTTCTGTGTGGGAGGAAGTGTGCGTTTTTTCCTTGCCTAAATACAACTTTCCTCATTTTTAAAAAGGTGCTCCCAAACCATGGTGGAACTTCTTCCTGTGGTCTCCCAGACGACCTACCATGGCGATAGCGGGCACATGTGCCGTGTGCTCCCTTTCCAGGTGTTACTGTGGCTGCAGAGCGCCTGTGCACAGCTGGCTTCTTCAGAGAGCTTGTGTTTCTCCAGTACAGACTGTTTCTGCCACTGAAGGGTTACACCTCTCCTCCCACCATTGTATACCCCAGCTGCAGCAGCTGGGATGGGTCATGGTGTACCAGGTTTGTTTTGACTCCTGGGTGTGCAATTCTGTGTTAGCCTACTATGGGTGTCAGCACCCCTCAGCAGTGCTCGTGGTCCTAACTCCATGTCTCTTACGGGGGGGGGGGGGGGCGCAGAGTCCTTTCCCAGCTGATTGCAGGAAAACTATTCTGCCCTTTGTGGGAAGTGGAAAATGAACTGTTGCGAAAAGGCTTGAGGGGCTGCAGATGTCCTTCTGCACTCATATAGGTTGGTCTGGCCCCTCAGAGCAAGGAGAGGGGATGCCAGCCCAAGCCCAAGCAGAACCCAGGTTATGAGCACCGGGCATAGAAATCCACTAATCCATGTCAGAGGCTGCTCCATATAGGAGCCTGCTTTAACTGTGCAGAGAAGATTCGGGCTAAGACACAGCAACAAGCTAAATAAAACACATTTTTCCTTTCCCTGTCACAATGGTGAAAACTAATTTTAAAAGTATGTGCTCGTTATGAGCCTGACAAAGAGCCCTTTGGGCGTCTTCCTAATTACTTCAATAGCCTTGGGTGGGGTCTTGGACATTTTGGTTACCTTTTTCTGCCAGTGGGGTCAGCTGTTTCCTCTGTGGTGATGTGTGTGCACGTGGGAGAGGGATAGAGCATTGGGAAGGCATTGGCATGTACGTCTTCTCTGCCTCTCCTGGAATTCAGTAATGCCTCAGCAGACTATTTAGCAAGCCACAGGGAACGACAGAGAGTAGGCACTTGTGGTTATTATAATTAGGAATAAACTAATGAGAGCATTTGGACAAAGAGGGAGGCAGAGTAAACAACCACAGGTAAACTGCTCAGAGCCACAAACTTGGCATACAGCGCTTGACTCCCAACTCTTCTCTGCTCCTGCCACTCCCCCTACTCCAGGGGCTGATACCAGGAGGAAGCAAGACACTGGGTCACAATAAGAGGAGGCTGTGGGACAAGGAGGTAGAGAGAGGCAAGAACAGGCAGACCAACCGTAGCTGCTGGAGAGAATGTAAATCCTCCCTGCTTCGTGGCTGCTAGTGGGTCAACACATTGGGGGAAACAGTCTCTGCTTCAGCGTCCGAATGTCCTATCTCCTTTCCAGCGGTCAAACACAAAGTTCCTCCCCATTCAGCTATCCATAAAGACCTAACAGCTTTGTTGCAAATATTATTCTGTGATTAAAATGGGAGTCCTGAAATATGTACAGGCCCTTTGCCTGAGAGGGTGTTTCAGGACCAAGCCCTAGTTTACTAGGAGAAAATTAGAATAACGTCAGAGCTATTATCTCCCTGGGACACATGCTTGAACCCATTTATCTGTTAAGTTTCTTTCTGCTTTCCAACTAAAGACAGCAGGACATGCACATCCCCAGAGGGAGGGGGTGGAGGGAATAAAAGAGGTTATTGTCACAGAGGCAGTAACCTGCAAAATCTGCAGAGCTGCCTTCATCTTTTCCCTTTGCTGTCCAATGTCTCAGAAACTTAGCTCAGCTGTTGGTGTTTTCCATTAGGCTTACTGTCAAAATAAAAATAAAAAAAGGAAGATAGTGGCTGAAAAAGAGAGAGAGAGAGGGAGAAGGGATCAATGATCTTTATTTCATAATTTTTAAAAGGATTATGTTAAATTCCTTTTTTTTCTGCTTCCCCAGTTTGCTAATGTTTACAATGTCACCTTGATACTTAGCAGCATCAGCTTCAGCATAATCTGTCTCCTTCCCTTATCCTCCCATTTTGCCTAAAATGTGGCATAACCATTAGATCCAGCTCTTAAAGGCACAGGGTCACATTTTGCTTTTCCCTCAGTTATGCTGGCAACAGCCAGCATTATGTGAGGACACAGAGGGACCTTTTAGAAGGAAAATGTACATAATTTTGGAACACTTCACCCATCTGGTCCTGTTGTTTTAGTTTAATGATCAAGAAGTCATACAGGTCACAAAAGGAAGTTACCTAATAATGACCTTAATATATAGACTCTACATTCAGAGATTACTGGGTCATAGAAGTGGTCTCAAGAGGACTGTGTCTGGACTTTTTTTCCTAGTCTTTTTTCAAGTGCTGTTTGGTTAAGACACACTATGCACAGCACTGTTGTTATAACTGTAGTTGTGCCTACCTGTTTTCAGATAAAATTTGCTGCACATGCTTTCCATATCCAACCAGCCCTGCACCCCTTTGTTAGCACAAGGCATGAGATCTGTCCTAGAGGAATACCAGCTCCAGGCCAGTGAGGCCAAGCAGTTCCCAGCTGCACCAGCCTGACATGTGAAATGGCTGGGAAGACAGACCAGTCAGGGGCCCAGAGTTGTAATGAGGCTACAGGAGTGAATGAAGCCATGCTGGCCAGAGCAGGAGAGCCTGTCTTCATCCCCCAACATGGAGCACAGGCTTCCCCTGGTGTCTAGGAGGGATGGGGATATTCATGGCCCAAAATGCCCCTCGGTAAATCAGCTCCTGTAATAATCAGTGGAAACATCAGGCTGGGAATGCCTAGTATCCTGAGGCTATAAAGCTCCTCAGTCATGTTGTGACTAAATCCTCAGAACATTGTGCTAAGATGGATTTTCTGTGGTTTTTTTCTCATCTCCAGCCATGCTCTGCAGTTTGGCTCAAACCTTTTCTTCCATGCTACAACTGCACGTGCATTTGTCAATATGTTACCTCTTCCACATTTCTTCTCCTGTGCTCTCTTCTCCCTTTTACTGTCTGCCCTGCAGCACTGCACGAGTGGGGTTATTCCTTATCCCATTACAGCTCTACATGCTCTCCTGACCACTTTATTTCTGCATAAGAGCACTGTAAGAGCTTTCCAGCCTCTGCTGCATCAGTTCATCCCATCATGCCAGTAGTATTGCACAGCTGTCATACTGTGGGCTCCTACAGGTGGGGACCTAGTATGAACAGTGGGATGGGTCTGGTGTGGTTTTGCCCAGCTCCCATCATACCTTCCTCTGACTCTGTTGATGGCACCTAGCCTCTGCAGCCTGTAAGCCAGGTGCATTTGTCTTTCCTGCACTCTGGATAACGATACCGATGCACCCTCTCGATGCTGAGCTTTTCCAGGCAGATCCACATTACTAGAGACATAAATTCTGCTTGATGAAACATGATATCTGAAGCCTGGTTTAAAGACAGGATGTCACAGCTGTGTGAACACAGATGTATGAAAGGGAGACAGACAGATAGGCATCTTGTTTTGCATTAGGCATTTGCATGTTCCTCCAAAGAGGATATTCATAAAACCTGTATCTGTAGATAAAAACCTACCACTGCTTTCTGTGGAGCCTGACATAATGATTTGGCTCCAAGAGAAGCCAAACTGGAAGCATTTCTTCAACTGTTTGCATAATCCTTCTGAGCTTTGTGAGCTCAGCTAAAAGAAGTACTAAATCCAAGCCATTCTTGGTTTGGATTTTAGTACCCAAACCTCACTTAATGAGGTTTATTAAGCCTAGTTCTGCTTATCATATCTCCTGTTACAGGGGCACAATTAATGCTGACTGGAAACCAGGCTTCCTGCCCCGCAAAAGTTTTTCCATTGTCAAAAATGTCCTGTCTGTCTTAAGACGAATCCAACACCTTTCAGAGAAAGAGAGAGGTTTGACTTCGCTCCTCTTCTTTTGTTAAAGTGGTTTCACTTTGTGTAATTACTTGTTAAGAAGAATAGTGAGGAAAGTGTTAACTAGGGTTATAACATTCTCATGGGATGTGGAAGAACCAAGCGGGGGTCCCTGCCTCAATTAATATTGGTTTGCTTGAAGGAAATGGAGTGCTTACAAGGACTCTTTCCTCATGTAGTCAATAGACACATAAGGCTCTTGCCTCATATGTGGGAGTTACAAGGACTTGAGTCCAAGTTTTCCATACCTTGTAGCAATGCACTGTAGGATTTCATTCATCCACTGAGGACTGGGTGTTCTCTCAAGTTTGGCCAACATTTCCCTCTGGGGTTTAGAAATGTTTCCTCCCAGAATTGATACACACATTTTCCCATACCTTGGAAAATTTCAGTTTCATTTAACTGATGTTTTCCAAGAAGAAACATATTCATCATACAGTTCCCTACCACCTCTAGATTACCTGAATCTCATTGATTTTACTGTTTAGAAAAGGGAGACTGTACTTTCTCCCTCTCTTCTGCAGCATGGCTATCATTATGTGTAAACACTTATCTTGTTTTAGCCACAGGTAACGTACAAGAAATGGGGTCAGTGTGGCCTCCATTACAGTTTTTGCTATTGTGTACTACAGAAACAGTTGAGAACAACGGTAATGGTTCAAGCTCCACTGAACTAAAGCGACTTAGCAATAGGGAATTGTTCAGCTTACAGGTACGAGCTATGTCTCTCTGTGTGGCCAGTACCATTAGTTCACTGGAGGTTTGGTGCAAGTCTGGAGCTAATTAGACTGTTATGTTGGTCTCTTGGCACTTGATAGCACAGCCCAGGATGCAAGGAGCAGCTGATACAGCTTCTGATGAATGACAGGTGCAAACATCAGAAAGGTAAGGCCGCTGCAGGGCAAGCGATTTTGTACTACCATGTTTCACAGGTATGAAAGACAGCTTTCCCTCTCACTGGGGGGGCTGCTCTAAGCAGTATGCTCTCTCCCCCCATATGCATATACACACACATGCATGTAGGCTTATATGTATAGTTCTTCAAGGAAAACAAAGGAGGTGAGGATTTTCTGGTTTTTCCATTACATTTGCTTTCAAGCTTTTGTGCCAAGCCGAGGAAGGAAGAAAGTGAGAGCGCTTCAGAGAGAAACCAGCCCACGCCCTTCTCAGCAATGAGAAAGGTAATTTGGTTGTGTTGTCACCTGTGCACTGTGCTGTACACAATCAAGAAATCTTGGCAGATAACAACAACACTATGCTATTGATTTTGGCGGTTTGCGGGTGCTAGGCGCAAGAGAGGCAGCCTGTTTTGGAAGGGATCAGAGAAATGTAGCAGGCAGCAGCACCACGAGCTAGATTTTCCCCCGAGGCAACATGTCTGACACAATTGGCAGCTCATTTCTCCTGCCCTTGGATGTGAGCTGCTTCTGAATGCCTCCCTTGTACTAGGGCTGGTACTAAATGTGGGCCTCGTGCCAATGATTACAATTCCCGTTAGCTGGAATATACATTAACTTGAGAGGTTGTGGACCTTTCCAGCAAGGGAATAGCCTGCTGTATGCATCCATTATTTTTTCTGGAGGAGAAGGAACTCTATTGTGCACCTATTATTCACTCACACAATCTGTTTTTTTAATTTTCTTTTTTTTTTTTAGGAAACTGGCACTGTTGAAAATGGTTTTATAAAGGCTTTGGGCCAGTTTCATCACCGCACTGTAGCATTTTAGGTTGTCAAGCAATGTGGCACTGGGTGGCTGCAGCCTGCTGGGGATGAGGACATACCTCAGCAATAGGTGGCTCCTCGAGCCCAGCAGGATGGCTGGGAAATTTGTCTCTTCCTCTGCCCCACCACGTACGTACACACAAGGCGAGAGGACGCCCTGCGAGCCTGAGCAGAGAGGGATCGCAGCTGGGAATAGAGTCTCTTGAAAGCTGCAATGGTTTAAAGCAGCTGTGAGAGCTCTTGAATCCACGGCATTACCCATGGTTTACACCCACCTTTGCTCCTTTATCCTTGAATGAATCTGCCATCCTGGACAGATTTTAGCTATAAGCATGAGTTGTTAAATCAATGAGCTGTCTTTCCTTCTGAAGCCTAAGAAACAGTCTAGGGCTTTAAGATGCTGTTCAATTTACAGCTGTTTATCAGGAAAAATCCTGGTTCACAAGTGGGAAAAGTGTGTCTTGAACAATCATCCAACACTTCATGTGTTCAGGGTATTGATTGCTTCTTTAATCTGTGCAGCCTAGGAGATTTAATTGGTTCTGCCCTCCTTTTCCTCTCCAACCTGTGTGTTATTTTCTGCGCTGTCAGTAAAACTGTGTGTCTCAGTTCTTATCATTATGATCTAGTTGCTGTTTCACAAAAGGGAGCTGAGGAAAGGCCTGGAGAAGTGAGGAGCTAGTATCTGCTGCTGCTTTTGTATGTCCTCACACCCTCCCACCACTGAAACAGGTGTCTTGATTTTTAACTTGGAGGAGCTGGTCATTTTTCCATTTCCTAAGGCTGCTAAACGAATCTGTGTGCTAAATATCTCTGTTGGTTAGGTCATTCGGGAATGAATCAGGATGTGACCTGTTTGAATAAAATAAAGTGAAAATTCCTTTCTCTGTTCCTTTGTCTTTGTGGCTCACTACAATCAGAGGCACAGTATGGTGGATTGATTGGACACCTAAAGCACCCCAGGGCCTCAGCAGAGGTGAAGGCTCATGTGTGCTTGGTATGGCACAGGTATGGCACAGACAGGCTCTGGCCAAAAGATTTTACAGTCTAAAGAGATAAACAGATGAGGAACAAAAGCAGCATTGTCTTCCCTTTTCTGCACACAGGGAAATAAGACAGAGAAAAGTCAATGGCTTACTCAAAGTTTGCCTTTTGCCTGAAGCCTGCATCGCAAAGAGAAAGAAATGGAAGGGTCCCTGAATTCCTCTTGAAGACCTTTGCCACAAAGTTGTTCTCATATTTGAAAGCTTTGCTGCTTCAGAAAATGATTAATTGCTTCTCTGGAGGTCTGACAGCCAAGCATACTGGTAGCATGGAAAAGTAACTCTTGCATCTGTGAAGATCTGCATACTCTCAGTGGATCTGAGGTGTCAGGCACACATCAGGCCTCCCATTATTTGAGGATGTTTTGACTCCCTGCATTCTCTTACCTACAAACTGGTTTAAGGGGCTTATTTAGGCAACTAGTTCATTTTGCAGCAGAAATGCAATTGCTTTGTGATTTCTCAATGTACAAAAAGCTTGATCTGGTGGGGAATGTTCATTTTGCAGAGGGGAATGATCAGTCTACAGACTAGGGTATCTTAAGGTTCAGGCTTTGCTTTGCAGGTCACCTGTTGCATCTCTCATTGCTTTGCACACATGGCTGCTCAAGGAGAAAGGAAGAGCTGGACCACTCTTCCGCTTTCATCTGGAGGGAATGGGTTGAGTTGTCCTCTCATCTCACTCCTGTTTTAAATCACCTGTACTCCCCTGAAGCGCCCCAGCAGTGCTACACTGGAGTAAACAAATGGGAATGTCAGTGTGTTAACTGGCAGAAGCAGTAGGTGGAAGAAGTTTTCCGAGCAGGAACAACTGGGATCTAACTTTCATGTCGCGCTTCCCATAGACTCAAGTTTTATCTCAGGCCTTTTAAAAAAGAGCCCAGCTCTGTTCAGTTCCTGTGCCTGTATGCTGATGCCATAACCTCATCTGCATCCGGCGCTCATTCTTAATCCCACCCCCCTTCTATCATCTTCTTTGTATGATCCAGCCTCATCCCACTCCCGTTTGACTCAACATAATACCACTGCATTACACCCCACCTCTAATACTATCACCGCATAATCCATCTTTACTGTGTCTCTAATCTCTCAGTTTTATAATTATTAGCCAGAGCCTTTGTCCCTCTCTTTACCCCAGGACAACTTTCTTCCACAATTTCAACAAACTGATGAATCTAGGATTATACTCAAAACTAAAACATAAAGTCTGTAGAAAGCTCTGGTCTGGCTGTTCTTGGTAATGATTTGTGGTAATGAGCTTATGTTCATCATTTGGTGTTTCTCTCTGCTCCAGAGATGGCATCAGTTATTCTCGGTTTTGTATTGTCAAGCTCTGTTTTTGTTTTGTTTTGGATTTAACATTTCATGGCTTTATTTACTGAAGAGACTTTTTTTTCTGCTGTTCTGAGGATTTAATCATAAAAGTCCCCCTGTGAATGTTCACTGCTGTCATTATTGACTTTCTAGACTGAAAGGCAGGAAATTCTCTGCATAGCTGACCTTCCTTTATGATATCAGCAATGATTTGCGACAGAAAATTCTTGTCTGTTTAGCACTGCTAACAGCGTTTTCTGTTGCTTAACTGCAAGTCATGGCCTTGGTGTTTGCATTGGCTTCATGCCACTGGAGCTTACTTTAGTAGCCAACAGGTTGCAAAAAAGCAGAACTGATGGAATCTTTGAAAAGTTTAATTTTCCAAAAGGGTTATCCAGCATTACCCAGCAAGGACTACATGATTATAAGCTGTTATAAATCAGCACAGATTCTTTAAGGTAGGTGTAGCTCTAGCAATTTACATCAGCAACTGCCCTAGCAGCCACAAGGAAAATTAACAGTCTGTATTTTATGAGGTGCAGCAAGAGAAAGAAGTCAGGCTCCCATCAGTGACTTTCCATGTTAGCTTCTGCTGACTACTGTCTCTCCACACTCCTTCCTCTGTGGGCTGGTGTGAGTAGTACCACCTTGACTGAAGCCTGAGGAACTGAACAAAAAAACCTTGCATATTGTCTTGAAATTTTTGGGAAAAAAAGTGGCATCCTTAATTTTTATGTAGTGCAACACACATTTGACCAAAGCAGCCTTACTAGCACATTAGTTTTATGAAGTCTTGATTTAGGAGAGACCCTGGCTCAGCATTGCTGGGCTTAACTGCGAGCATGCTTAACTTCACTCTGAACTGTATCCACAGCCCCAGTTTCAGTATCTAGGCTATCTGTACAGTGCCTGGAGAGAAAGCCTGATGTCTGAGAATGATTCACATAATCCAGGCTGAAACACAGAGACTATCTAAGCTAGTCAAGAGGAAATACCAAGGAGAAAGCGGCATATTGAATTTTGTGTCTCTTTGGAGCTTAAAGCTAGCGGGAGTTATTTGTCTGTGCTCAGGTTTTCATTGTAAATATGAATCCTCTCCTGACTCCTTATATGTAAAACAGGAGAGGGATGTCTTCTTAATTAATTAGTTAGTGTACTCGAATAGGATCCAAGAACCTGGATTCAAATACCTCTTCTTCCTGAGGTAACTTTTTTCATCTTTTATATGAGCCTGGTGAATAATGAAATATCAATGGAATGTATCCTGCTTCCAAACAAAAAAGATGAGTAGGTAGTAAGACCTGCATCTCGTGTGTGAGTGGTGTGATCATGGCAAAAGAGTCATCCTCTCATTCCTTCTCTCTGCTACAATGAATATTTAATTACCTCCCGCAGATAGTGTCGTGTTTCCTCCCAGAAAAAAAATTGGAAAGCTAAAGCCCTGATAGAATTAAATCTGGCCAGGGACGTCAAGGGCAACAAGAAAAGATTCTATAGGTATGTCAGGGATAAAAGGAAGACGAGGGAAAATGTGGGCCCTCTCCAGAATGAAACAGGAGAACTGGTTACCCGGGATACGGAGAAGGCAGAGGTACTCAATGACTTTTTTGCCTCGGTCTTCACCAGCAAGTGCTCAAGCCTCACTACCCAAGCCGCAGAAGGCAAAGGTGGGGACTGGGAGAATGAAGAGCCACCCACTGTGGGACAACATCAGGTTCAAGACCATCTAAGGCACCTGAAGGTGCACAAGTCCATGGCACCCAATGAGATCCATCCTCAGGTCCTGAAGGAACTGGTGGATGAAGTTGCTAAGACACTATCCATCATATTTGAGAAGTTGTGGCAGTCCAGTGAAGTTCCCACTGACTGGAAAAGGGGAAACATAACCCCCATTTTTAAAAAGGGAAAAAAGGAAGACCCAGGGAACTACAGGCCAGTCAGTCTCACGTCTGTGCCTGGGAAGATCATGGAACAGATCATCCTGGAAGCTATGCTAAGGCACATGGAGGACAGGGAGGTGATTCGAGACAGCCAGCATGGCTTCAGCAAGAGCAAGTCCTGCCTGACCAGCCTTCTATGATGGAGTGACTGCATCAGTGGACATGGGAAGGGCTATGGATGTCGTCTATCTGGACCTCTGTAAGGCCTTTGACACGGTCCCCCACAACATCCTTCTCTCTAACCTGGAGAGGTATGGATTTGATGGGTGGACTGTCCGGTGGGTGAGGAATTGGTTAGATGGTCGCATCCAGAGGGTAGTGGTCAGCGGCTCAATGTCCAGATGGAGATTGGTGACGAGTGGTGTCCCACAGGGGTCCATATTGGGACCAGTACTGTCATCTCTTATGGTATGTGTTCACATCTCCTCAGGCAGAGAAAGGATCTGAGTCAGTACACCTTATAAAACAGGAGACTTCTCAAACAGTCAAGTCACAGAGTAAAATATGTGCCCCATCTGCTTCCTCATTATGTGGAAAAAACCTGAAATGTTCAACATGGGACTTGAGAAGGGCCATTTGCAGTCATATATTTTTGTAAATATTAAGGCAAGTCTCAATATTTTGTTTGGAATATGAAATATGATGTGAGCTGCTCAATGTTTTCAAGGTAGATACAGTGATAGGAGCATTGAAGGAGCCTCACAGGGGAAGCTTAAGCACACAAGGAATTCAGATATCTGCAAAGCTGCATGAGCAGAATTTAAATTCTGGTTATTTAAATGTAGATCTGTAAAGTATCTGCTCAGCGTCTAAGTGCTTTTGTGAATGTGAGCTCAGGCAGCTAGATCAATGTCACAAGGGAGCCCTGGGGCAGAAGGACAACTAAAAAATACCTCAAAGTCCCTTCCAACTGGCTGCTGTTCCTTTGAGGTTTGGTGAGATTCTGCCATCCAAACTGTTGCTGCAGGAAGGTGCAACCTCAGCTGAGGAGCCAGCAAGAGTCATCATGGATAATGAAGTTCAAATGCCAGCAGTACAGTTTCGATAAATCTTCTTTTCTTCTTCTGGGAGCTATTTTTTTTTTCTCTTTGTGCTCCTAGTTATGAGGTGCTTCTTGGCCTCTTGTGGAAGCTACTTTCTCTTTTTGGTTGATGGCACTGGTGCTGTATGAGCTGCTGCAGTGCCAGATCGGGGCCTTATATTTTGGGCAGAGGAATGGACCGGCTCTTGGTTTCTAGCCCCAGCTCTACCATCAATTCATTCAGTGAGTGAGTCACTTTGTGTGTATGTCTCCATTTATCCATCTCTATGGTGGGAAGGAGACTAATGTCTGTGTCATGCATCAATATTTTTCCACTGTGCTGGCATACTAGCAGGCAGGTGCTGCATGGCCTATGGAGCAGGGCAGGGCTCTGGCTGCAGAGCAGAGTTTCTGGTTCAGAGGAACTTCCTCCCCACACACACTCTGTTTTCAAATTGAACTGGGACAAATCTAAAAAATATCTGTCTGTTTGATAGAAGATTTGCAAAGGACTCCCACAGCGACTGAGGCATCAGGGCAGACTGGAACCCCGCCTTGGGTTTGGCAGAAGCTCATCAAAGCCAAAGCTGAACTGACATCATAAACTGGTATTCTCCAGTGAAAAAGAGATTATTTTTCTTGGAAGGCCCACAGGCTGCTGATCTTAGATCACCCTTTGCCTTGTTTCCCCTTCTATTCGCTTATTAGCTTATAAGTTATTTCACAGAATAAGCTACTAAAGAGGACATAGAGGCACCTCACCTGGAGCACTGGTCACTCCAGAGCATCCCCTGGGAAATACAGGGTTTCCACACTCCCAGCCTGCTGAAGTTGTCCTTTCACCGTGACAGCATCTGTGATGGGAAGGAAGGACAGCTTTGGAGTACCTCTACCAGCTCTCTGCTCTCACTGTGCATGGGCTGCAAAAAGGCAGCTGGCAGCTTCCCTGTTCGGTCTTCACTCACTCCTTTCCTCCCTGCCCTATTTCCAGGTTTCTTAAAAAGACTGTATGGGAGTAGCATTGTGTACAGACACTCACTGACAGCATCGGGATGGAGGAATCAAATGGAAAAGCTGCTCCCTTGGTATCTAGTCATATCACCAAGAGTTGCATAAATGTCCATTTTCACCTCAAACAGCCTGCCAGAGGCAGCAGTCAAGTCACACCTTTCCTGTGCCTGAAAGGTCTTGAGATACGGGGAGCACTGAAGGACTTGCAGCTCCAACACCTGAATTTATGAGAATTGGCAAAACAAATATTCACCTTAACATGACTGTGACAGTGTCTAGCACTGCACTGATTTAAAACCTGAATATCGACCAGCCGGCAGACCAGCTCTCAGCCTCCTGGCTTCAGCAGCACGGTACCCTCTCCTACCAGATGCATCTTCAGGATGAATTCTTCACCATAAAGCTCCTCTGCTTGATACTTCCAAAGAAATCTAGGAGCATTTAATATTTATAAATAGTTAGGATTTCTACCCTGCTTCAGCATTCATTATAGTTGCAGAGATTCAAACCTCCAGCATAGGCAGAAACTGCCTTGAGCTGAAACTGAGCAACTATCTAATAAAATATAGTCATGAGATGAATAGAAGCTGTATAGTTGAAGTGCCCTGAGCATGCTTGAAAGATTTATTTCCTGGTTTCATCTGAAAGGCTTTTTAATAGGGAAGATATGACTCTCTGTGTATATACATTTATGTGGGAGAGAAAAAGATCTCCAGTTTTAAGGGGGAAAAGGGGCATTTATACTTCTTGAGGAGATGCCACAGGGAAAGCGTTCTTTATTTTACCTGGACCTGTTATATTTACAGCTGCATTTCCTGTAAGAAAACAGATGTGAGTGTATCATTCACAGTCTTAAAGTCAAATTTGCCCTACAGTTGTGGTACACACAGAGAGGCAGTCAAAGCTGGAACATCTGAAGACTGTACTGTGGGGCCTTGAACCACAGATGGGGAGAGTTTGTATTTGAGCTCAGATAAGGAAAAGGCTGCTAGAGGGGATTCTGTAGCCAGACTCAGATTAAGGAAAAATAAATAATAATAAAAAAATTACATATAATGTATCTTCAGAGTAACATCTTCAGGGTCTGAAAAAGGAGAGATCAGTAATCATTTCATGCACTCATAGCCCTTTGACCTGTATGCCAGTCTTATCACACATCTCTTCTGTCTCTCTCAGCTGCTGCTCCTCTGTTGCTCCTAGGGTGCTTGCTCCAGAGGCTGGAGGTGGAGGGGAAGATTAGGGAAGGAAGTTCCTGAGATTCTTCTCCTCTCCCTTTCTAGGCTGGATATATAAAGCAGTGACAATGAATGAGCAGAGGAAGTGTCCTGTTGCTGGCAGCTAGCAGGCAGAGCCATCCTGCGGGGATCTTTCTGCAAAATAGCTCCAATTCTGGTTTAGAGGGGGAAGGAGCCTGTCTGGCCTCCTTCATCCTCTCTTATCAGCTGCTATTTCTTTAGATGTAAACAATGAAATGATACAGCACCTCAGAAGAGCTTCCACCACTGAAAATGTGTTCCTTTATTACCCCACAGGTTTTTAAGTTCTCTCGTAGTTTTCTTTCATTTTTCAAGCCTGCAATGCGCATCCTAAGTGCTGCTTCTCCCTTGCCTACTCACTTTGAAACATCTTGTTCACAGACCCTGCTGACATTAAGATTGTCATGCCAGGGTAGCTAGGCTTGATGCAGTTAAGTTAATGAAGCCGTCTATACCCACTGTGTTCGCTTGCTAGAGGGCTTTCACTAAGGTGGTTTATTAAATTAAAGTGTACTTCCTCAAGCCCTCCCTACTGATTGAAGTCTTTCCAGTAGGAGTTATACCACAATGTTTTTTTCCTCAGCGGTTGACAGATCATTAGTCCGTTCATATGGTGCAACTTGCACCTTCTTGATGCAAGTCATCTTGATGCACATCATCTCAAAATTGACCATGCTGATGACTGGATCCGCCTCCTCCAGAAAACAACTCATCCTGTCCTAAGTGACTTATCTGAGCTAAGAAGGAATAATCATCCTCTTGTGGCATCTCTCTTTCTCTCTTCCCCTCTCTAGGAAACATAAAACTAGTTTGCTCCAGCTTCATAGTTTCCAGACAGGTACATTTGAGTGAGCCCACTCCTAGCTTTAACCTCGCGTTCAGATCCATCTCTGATATGTTATGGTAAGAAGAGGAGTATATAGTGAGATAGTTAGTTAGCCACCCTCTGCTTGAATTATACTTTTTGTCATCTCCTTGGCACGTAAAATACTGACTTACATTCATGTGCTGTTCATGTAGGAGTAACCTGAGGCAGTCTGAGCATAAGAAAATCTGTACATATAGGAAAAGAAGTGGAGTCGCCTTAAACAAGACAACCTTATTTGACCCTCCTCCTTCCTTTACAGCTGGTGTTACTTGAGGCTGGGACAGAGAAGAATGAGGGGACTGAGGCTAAGGCCAGACTTTGGCATGAGGCAGACAGGAGCTGAACAGGTTTTCTCCATGCCTTCCTGCCAGTGCCCATTAATCCTGAGTCACAGTGCCCTCTGTCATTCCAGCTCTTGGTTCTTTCCCTTAATTCTTCTATTTATACCTTCTGAGCTGGAGTCTCCTTTCTTATGTGCCAGTTTTACACCAGTGTAAATTAATGGATGTCTGTGGATTTGTTCCTGGCTTACACTCACCTATAAAAGAAGAGAATTAGACTCATCATTTCTAGGTACCAAATGGAGTATCCCCTATCCCTTCATTCTGCTAAATACTCTTTGTGTTCCTATTTTTCATCAGTCTGTTCCAACACACAGCAACCTGCTGTTATTCCAGTGCTGTATTCCCACAAAGCACACCCTGATGCTGCTGCTGAAGCTGTGCCAGGGACAGTACATACCTGCAGCTTCCTCCATGCTGGGTCGCTCTGGGATAAACGCTTCCAGTGTTGTCTTCTCTGGGATCAGTGTCAGCAAGGAGACGTCTATCAGTAGCCTTTTTGTTCAGCATCACCTCTCCACATTCAGCCTGGTTATCGTAGATTGTCCTTAGGATTGCTTAGTGTTCCCCGTAGTACCGTTGAAGAGAGCCAGTTAAGGATTTGGACCTTCCTGTTCTCTGCACTGGCCAAATGGAGGAAAAGGCCAGGGCTTGTCTTGCAGAACTGAAGTCTAAGCGCAGCATTATATGTTCTTAATAAAGGAGTGATTTATATAAATCACAGTAGCAAAATGTTCTTGCAGAGCACATACCCCACTCCCTGACTTAAGCGTCCAAGGGCAGCTGTACATCATTCCAGAGGAGGCTTTCACCTTAGACATGGGTTAGCGTATAGCCCCCTCCGTTACAGAGGAGTAGCTACAGAGCTAGGATTCAAGAGTGTCTTTTAATGAAGTTACTTGTGGCTGTTTATTGGACAAAAATAAATTCCAACTGGCCCATATAACAAATGAAACTCAACTACAAAAATGTAATGATATTTATTCGCACAGCTGCCAGCAAACTCACATGCACCATGAGTCATTCCAGATGTGGATAAAAACAAAGTCTGTCTGTGAAAGTAAGTTTCCTGATCCCGAGGAGACTTGATTTGGGAGAGGAGCTGCACACTGACTTCAGCTGTACTCAGAAGAACAGACAGGTTCTCCTTCAAAGGGGGAGGGGAAGAGGAAAAGCCATTTATTTATTCCTGAAAAGAAAGGAGGTAGGAAATTAAAAAGCTACTATACTGCTAGACATACGATTTTAAAGAGGAGGATGCTTTGGAAGACTTTGCTGCTGCTGCTGTTCTATTACAGTGCTCATGCCACTGTGACCCACAGATGGAGCAGAGGTAAGATTTGAACATCAAAAACTATTTAAGAGAAAACTTTGAGTTTGTAGATTTGGTCTGAAATTATGTTCCATTATACGTATATATACATATGTATAAAATTTGTCCCTCCCAACTCTGGAATTCTTTTTCTCCATTAAACAGGTCAGCTAAATAGTTATATAGACAAATAGAAAAATACACATGCATAAGTGCATAACGGTAAAATTATATATGTATTCTATTATAATACAAATATATATATGAAATATCCCAAGAACCAAAACTACATTCTTTTCTCACTTTTTCCTTTCTCTCTCCTTCTCTTTTTTCTCCTGCATTGACAAAAATTATAGGTCATGAAACCTTAAAGCAAAAGCCTTTGCAGTCACAGGTGGCATAATCTTCTGCTCCACCAGGCAGGTACCCAGTAATAGTAAACACAACAATGCCTGGATTGTGCAAGGTGCCTAGGAATGCCTGCGACCCTACCCTGACAGACTAGCACATACAACATAGAGAAAGCTACCTGAGGTGTTCTTATGCTTCAGCTGCCAATATGACAATATATAGTTGTGACATATTTATATTCAAGTGTGTGACAGTAATATATGAAATGGTTTGGGACTATTGGATTGCATAGGAGATGCTTGCTTAAAAGCTAGTGATGATGTCCTTTCCCTTTTTTGTTTTATTCTCTCCTCCGGTATTTGGCACGGGTTCGGTAGCTGCTGGACGTGGAGAAAGGAAACACCTCCCAAAAGATTTATTTGGTTCTGATGTTGAAATTCACAGATATTTAAAGGAACCGGAGTCTGTTAAAAAATCAAGAATTCAGATGCCCCCCTCCCCACCCCAGTCTCCCATGTCTTCCTCATTATAGCTGATTCCTTTCTAGTCTGCTATTTGGGTTTGGTTTTGATTTTTGTAGGGGAGGCAATGGCTGAATGAAGCAATGAAGAGCTATGCAATTCTGCTAAGGCTGTGTGAATGCTTAATTGTTCCTTACAGTTAGTGGGGGCTCACTGACAGGGCATTGACCTGGGACTCAGAATGGCAGGTTCTTTCCCCAGCTTTTTCATCAGCCTCTTGGATGATACTGGATGAGTCATTATACCTGCATGTACCTTACTTTTCTTTTACTGTATAATAGAGGTAATGACACCAATCGTCATCATAAAATCCCTTAATTCTGTAGATAAGAGTTTGTCTTTCCAGGGATGACACATAAAAAGGTGAGGAAATCAGAACTAGATCTGCATATGTGAAAAAAAAACAACTATACCTTTTGGAAGTATGAGTCCACCTTACCTATGAAATGGAAAAAAAACCAAAAAGAAAGGGGTTCATTTCCACAGAATAATCACTATGCAATTTAAAGATGTTCTTCACTTTTGCTAACACACTTATTGTAATTAAACAACAACAACAACACAACCCTAAAAGGAATCCATGTAACTATTAAAGTCCAATTTTAATCACCATGAATATTTACAGGAAAACATCACAACTCTACTGTGCCTTTTGGGAAAGCAGATTGTTTTCAAGCTGGAAACTCTAGAGCTTGTTTTGGAGACTTCAGAGGGAAGAGAAGATTCATTCCCTGTTGTGATAAGGAGTTCAGTTCTCACAAATATTGTATACAGACATCTGCTGAGGAGGAAACCAGATTTCTTCTCCACAGCTGCTGGGACTATTCAGCTCCAAATTGTTTTAGAGGCATGACTCCTTCAACAATAGCTACTTCAGAGAACCTCCACTCCCCTAAACTAGCTGTGTGTCAGCCTAACCAATCCCATCCTAATCTGCAGTATCTAGAGGGCCAAAGCACTGTCCTAATTTTTGAATTGCTTAGAAACCTAAGAGGAAATTTGAGTACCGAGGCATGACACACCCTTCTGCACACTCAGAGCTCTTCCCTCCCTCCACAAAGGACAACTGACTCTTGTCTGGGTTAAACCTCAGTCATTTAAGTCTTATCCAACTCCTGATCTGAGTTTTGCAATGGAAAAGGAAAGACAGATCAGCATCTGGTCTGATGGAAATGAAAGACAAATCTGCATATCATCTCCATGTTGACTAGTAGTCCAGATTGTTTATAAGACAGTAGAACAAAGGGTCCTGCTTTAATTACCAACAGTTATTGGTTGCAATAGAAATGAACAGTCAATATCAGATAAAACAAGGGCTAGCTTTTACCGTTTTTTCACTAGGGGGCACTGGGGCAGCCTTGGATGCCCAGCCCTTGTAACCAAATGTTTAAGCTTTGGCTCAAGAAAAAAGTCAGACGTGAAGAAAGGTGAACATACTTGTGCTGACTGGTGAGTGGGAACTCCGGACTGCCACCTCCCTTCTCCCTTTGCTTTTACGAGCATCAACGAATGGAAAAAAAAGCATTTCTGGCAGGAAAACTGAGCACTATTTTTTTTTTTTTTAACTCCTTCAGCCAGCATTAAAAATCTCACACACTCCTCAGCCTGCCTAGATCCAGCTGTGGACATTGGTCCAGAAGTCACAGAAAAAGCGTGGTCCCTAGGATGGACGTGTTCAGAATAATAGAGAAAAGATCCTGAGAGGTGACGAAATAATTTGCTTGTCATCATCTCAGGTTTCCTTGAGCCTCTTGTAGGCTTAGCTGTATGGTGTTACCCTCTCAGATTTTGTGAAGCACCACTCTAGGGAGAAAAGGTAATGTTAGGTCTCTACTGAGTAATATTCCCTATGCGACGGTAGAGGTGAGGTCGTATTAATTTCTGAAGGTCCCAAATAAGAATTCCAGATCTTAAGAGATGTTTTTGCTGGAGAAACCAAGGAACAAATCCTGTTCTTTGACAACAAAAAATGAACAAAAAAACCCATGCAGCTGTGGTAACTAGAGACAGTGTCACTGCTTGCCACCCAGTTGCTTTCATCAAACTGCTCTGACGAGTACCAGTACATTGGAGAGCAGAAGTTGTCTTCAGATCTGCACTATAAGAATTGCCTGTTCCCTGAGGAGAAACATTAAAGCAATCCTTATTAGCACGTTTCAGCTCAGCTGGCTGTAGTTTATTTGCTGTAAGGGCTTCCTGATTCAAATAAATGGCACACAAACAGTAGCATGCTTGCTACGTGGTTGCTCAGGGAGTGAAGATGCAGTACGATTTCTTGTGGTTGTGGCTTCTTGGACAGTGGGGAAGCAGCTGCAATGGTAAGTTTGCCCCTCAGTGGAGGCTGGAAAAGGAGATGTTGAAAGACACAAAATAAGAAGGTAAAACTCTTTTCACCCATCAGTGAGAAAAGGATGTATTTGCTATATGAGCACCACTGAGGTTTCATGCTTTTGGGGAATGGCTGTGCTGTGCCTTCGAGACCGCAGAAGCAGTATTACAGTCGCATCCAGATCTATCTGGTCCACATGCATTATTTTGTACCCAGTCTCTAGTGCCTGGTGAAAGTCGGATGGTTGTTCCATAACACCAGTGGAACAGTTTGTTCTCCTTAGAGGCTTTCTGCAGAAGGAATTACTTGGAAGAACAGAAGGTCCATCCTCCTTGATTTCCCCACAACAGTGCAAGCTTTTAGTATGTGCTCTAGTGTTGTGGCAACTGAGTTTGTGAGTTTGATGGAGCAGCTGCTACATGAGCAACTTTTGCAGACTTCTTCTGCTTGTGGGCTTTGCTACAGCAGGCTGGCAGCTCTCCAGTGCCAGGAGAGGGAGGACTATGTAGAAGAGAAAGAGAGACTGGTTGTTGCTAGAAAGCCAGCAAGCCCTTTTATAAGGAAGCAGTGTTTAACATATTCTGTACTCTGTGATCATTTGTAACATACCAGGTTGCTGGTGATCTTGCTGTGTGGGCAAAGGATGAGCACCTTGGAGATTAGGGCATGCACTGCATCCCCACACCTTTTGACCTTTTTTGCCTCTCTTCCCCCCCATCTCATGTTGCACCCTTACAGCCAGGCACTCCCTTCTTGAGCAAGTTCTGGGATTCCATCGCTGACAGTAGCACTTGTTTGACATTTTTGTCTTGGACAGCACGAGCAAAGGGAATGTGGCCTGAACACAGCATGTAATTACAACACAAATGGTCAAACACATATACACATATATGCCCAGCAGGCCTTCAGTATACCACGTTACGGCCTTGCCTTATTTAAGACATGCTGAGGTTTCCAAAGGTCTGGTCCAAGGGTAAAAAGAAATTACACCAGCTGGACTGGCTACAAGAACTTTTTAAAATGCAATATCTATTTAACTTCCTTTAATTTCCATAAAGCCATTGTTATCCAATTCTTAAAATATATAGTGCACATAAAACAATGAGAGATATGAAACGTTATAAAACAGAGCCAACTCTGTCTAAGCCTGGCTGTGTAAAGAGTGTTTTTTCCTATGGTGAAAATGCAATATAGAATCATAGAATCATAGAATCATTAAGGTTGGAAGAGACCTCTAAGATCGTCGAGTCCAACCGTCAACCCAACACCACCATGCCCACTAAACCATGTCCCTAAGCGCCTCATAGTATTTCCCTTTTCTCTGGCTCCCACGTGATCGCTTGGAAAATTACCTCAACTGCTCCAACTTCCCTGCTTGTTGGACCCGTTCCAGTGACCTCACTGGAGCTGCGAAAGGCTTGATCGATCTGCTGCAGAGGTTTTTCCCATCTACCCCAAGTCTGTTCCATAAGTCTGTACCAGTTCCTGGGAATGCCTGTTTGTAGGCTGGAGTCTTCTGGTCTGGGGGTTTATTTGTCTGATGCAAATTATTACCTCACCAAGTATCGCAACTGTACCTGTAAAGAGAGGGAGGCACTGCCTGAAGGGCAGTCTGGGTTGGAAATTCAGAGGAACTAGCTTTGCAGCTGGATGACCTGAAGAAGACAATTTATATACTTATGCTTTTATTTCTTGAATTCCTTTGCAAAGAGTTGTATAAGAGATGAGTATAAAGGTAAGTCATAGACCTAAAAATAGATGCTTAAAAAACAAACTGTCCTACACTGCAAGTAGTAGGAAGGAGGTATTAGAAGAATGTTTTCTGCCCTTTAAGAAATTAGAAGAAAACAAAGACAAAAATATGTTTTCAAGCAGGTCTGGAAAATATTTGAGAATTGATGAACAAAGGAGGCAACTACAATATCTGCATGGCACAATGGTGTGTGGAGCAGAGATCACAGACCCAGGGCCGAGGCAAGCTGCCTGCCTTGCACGTCACAAGACAGTGCAGGGATTCCAGCTGGTGTCCCAGCAGGGTGATAGTCACGTGCATGGCATGTGCCCAAGGGAATGAGCTCTGCCTTTCAACAACGATCACCTGGTTGGACCCAGTGCCACACTGATATTGTCGTACTGCTTCTGGCTCTGACATCTCTGCCTTATGCTTTGCTGTGTGGCACAGACGTGGCCCTCCCGTTCCTTGTGGCAGATCCCTTGGGCATCAGCTGCGGTGGCAGTCTGAAGCTATTAAACAAACCGTTATTGCAGGAAGAGCAGGGAGAAGACTGAAGAAGGGGCTGAAAAGGGATTAGTGATTAGTACCCGGGAAAGCTGCTTGGTGTTGTGAAAGGTAGCTAGAATATAACAGTCTCTGAACAGATTTATATATCTGTTAAATATATAGTAGGGTAGGGCTGCAACTGTAATCAAAATCCTTTCTAGTATGTCCTGATTCCCCAAATGCTCCTTTAGGGGCAGACTTAATTAATTTGACCTGCATGGAGGATGATCCCTGAATCAGAATTCACAGTGGATACCTGACACTGAAAGACATACAAAGGATGCTTAAAAAAATCAAAGTTTATAATCTTTTCTAGGGCAATGATGATAAACTGTGATGAGATCAAGGGGAGGATAGATTATAGAAGATTCCACGTTTTAGTTTAGATCACAGATGGATATTATACTCTATAAAAGCAGTCATGCTGTTAGCAAGGAAGGATCTAAGTGATTCTGAGGATCTTTTCACCACAGGAAGCAGCCAAAAAATGGCTAAAGCTTCCAGCTCATACAGTCATAAACTAGTTGACAGACTCAAAAGTTAAAAAGAGAAAGGAGCTAGACAATTTTGAGGAAATCTGGGTAAGCAACAAGAGGAAGACACACAAGGTAGAGCTGTTTTGTCTTTGATATGTGCTAAACTAAGTGAGAACTATGAGCTGAAAGTGGCACCAGTAGAATCTTCTCAGTGATCCCAGTTCCATCACAGTACTGAGGACTGGCAAGTCAGTAAGACATTTGCTGCCACTTTGGTCATTTTTTTAGGATTCCTGCATGCTGTAGTGTCCCATCTATTTGCCTCAGTCCCAGGTATAGAACTGTCATGGGATCCAGATCAGTTTGCACAAGGGTCCTCATGTTCCAACCGAAGTCCAGCTCAGAAGCACCTCCTGCCATTTAAATACCTCCTTACACTTTCACATGGAAATAGCTCCCTTCACCTTACCTTTAACAACCGCCTCACTGCTCTTAATGCATGCTGTTAAGCCAATGCTTCCTTCTGTAGGTGAAGAAGCTCTGTTATGAATGAAATAACTCATGTATACATGCAAAGACTGTAGAGCACTCTGAGAGTCCCCTCCTAATTATCTTACACTCAACCGCTGGGCCCAGAGACCCCACGAGTACCTGGCATTATGCAAACACACAGACTAAAAAACAAATCTTTCTTTCTCCAAAGAACTTTCAGTGTAATTAAGGAGAGGAAATGTTAGCAACCCTTTTCATTGTGAGGCATGGAGTTATTAAATCACTTGCCCCAGATCTCTTCAGGATGATTGTGTGCGTGTAGTCCTGTATGTTGTTAATAGTGGTGATTTTTTTTAAAACTCTGTTTCTGAAGCATAAAGTGCTTTTCTTGTTTTCTTGGGGTAGATCATGCCAGATTCAGCAGACGCATAATGACTTCTCAGGCAGAAAGAAATCCTGTCAGAAGCACTGAATAGTACAATGTCATTGAAAGGAAAGTCAGCAGGTCTTAATGAACATCATCAGGCTGCAGAGACTCTGATTACTCAAATAGTGACAGGCAAGATGTAAATTGCTGAGGTAAAGCACTGAGTGGTGGAGCAATTAACTTTGCACGCGGTGCCTGTGCTCAGGTTCAAGGCAGGGCAGGACCCATAGGGCCAAGCCTAGGGTGTGGGAAATGAACACTGGTGCTTGCCCGAGTGCACAGCCTGCACCCACTTTGAACCAGGGCTCTGCAAAACCATGCATTCTCCCTCTGCACCCTGGTGGGTCTGCTGAAGGGAGCTGAATCCATCCAAGATGCAGAGAAGCTTGCTGGAGACATGGACCTGGCTGCAGCAAAACAGGGAGCTGTGCGAGTGCCTTTAATTTGCTTTAACTTTAAAAGCACTGAAATGTGCAAACCAGCACCGCTGAAGTCAATGGGAGTTTTGCCACTCTCAGCAGTGAGGTCACAATCTCAGTCATTATCTGGAATGTGGTTTCCTGTAGTAACCTTGGATGTTAAAAGCTTCCAGCCCAAAGGCGTTATTTGTTGGTTAAAGTGTTTTTCGGCAAAATGGCACTGGCGTGGGTGAAGCTCATGCAGGTCAGCTACATGGATAGCTGATGGTGGGAAGCAGAGGAGAAAACGTATCAAAGCATCACAAAAACAAAAAAAAGCAACTTGAGGATAAGCTGCAAATAACACTTGTGGGGAGACACATAGACAGAAGTCCCCAAAGGGACAGTCATTTATGGGGTTTTCTCTCCCACTGGAAGGAAAGAAAGCAGAGGAAGGGATCCTGTATGCCTCTATTGTCCCTGTGTCTCTTATTACCCCGAAACCTCACTTTATTTGGCTATTGCTATGGCAGCTTTATGATATATCCCCCAGCATACTTGCTAATGCAGAGATACTAAATCAGCCTGAGTCTGCACCACAAGTCACAGGGCTCCCTTGCCTACTCAGTGGCTAACCCTTAGCCGGTAATTCTTTTTATCTGCCCTGAGGTGCTCCAGGCTGCAGCAATAACCTGGCTCCTCCTGTCTTGCTATCGCGGTGCTTGTCGCAGGCTGAGCTCAGTGCTGGGCTTGAGACTAAGAAGAATGTGAGGAGGAGAGGAGCAGAGTTAAATAAGCTCCACTATTGCCAGTTTCCACAAACATTCCTTTCCTCTGGTGAAAGCGTATGTGGGGCCTTTCCTGGCCCAGTTTGCTGGTTAGGTTTGGCAGCTCCCCAGTTCCCCTGAGATCGGCACGCATACCACTCGTCCTCTGGAAATTCCTCCCCAGCCACAGGGAAACAGGTCACCAGCCAGGAGCCAGGCTCCAAACTTGCTGAGTCTCTCTCCACTCAGGAGGAGCCAGGTGGGTAGCTGAAAAAAAGTCGCTGAGAAAGGGAAAAATAAGTTGTTCAAAGCTCAGAGGTTATTTGGGGGGAAATGGGACAGTGGAAGGGCAATGCTGTGCTGCAGTCTTGTGTTGGAGACCCAAATGCACGAGGTCTTCTGCGATGCCTGCGCGACCTCCCTGCACCCCCTGGCACGGCACTGGGGAAGCAGAACACTTTGGTTAGGTTTTGCCTAACTGTGAACAGGGTAAACTGCGCCGGACTGGATGTGGATATCTGCTGCCAGCCAGAACATCAGGATTTCATTGTCTCTATCTATTTGGCAGATGGTAGCATGCCCCAAATGGAGCTGATGCTTCTAATCTCTTCTCTGTCTTGAAAAGAGTACAGACTTTCCAGTCTGGCAGGGCTTGAGCCACAGAGAGGGACACGAGAGGTAAAGGCAAAAGGCAGAGATGGTGAGAAAGAATAGAGAAAAAGCTGGAGGTAAAAATGGCGAATGGAAGGAAGTAGTATGAATGAGAAGAAAAGAGGAAGAGAAAGAAAAAGTGTGGAGAGAGAAAATGTGATAAATGTGGATGGGAAAGATTAAAGCACACATACGTTTAAGATTAGGGTAGCATTCACCCCCTTGTCAGCATGGTATGCAACCCCATTTGAACCTGCCCTTCGGAAGATGTCCATCTGTCACAGCTGGTCTTCATCTTATCCGTCTGCTTCTCAGGCTCATGGGATGGCTGCATTTCTCTGGAGCTGGCACTGCCTTTTTCATGGGATGGCTGCATTTCTCTGGAGCTGGCACTGCCTTTTTCATGGGATGGCTGCATTTCTCTGGAGCTGGCACTGCCTTTTTCATGGGATGGCTGCATTTCTCTGGAGCTGGCACTGCCTTTTTCTCATGTAAGCAGGACTTGTGTTTGCTTCTGGGCCCCACCAGCCTCTCAGTACACCAAGATATTGAGATACACTAGTCTGGGCCATTCATCACCGGTCATAGTATAAAAGTTAAAGTTACTGCTACTGAATCAGCAATATGTCAAGGTCTCTGCACATCTCTTTTTTTTTTTTTTTTTTTTTTTTGCCTCCCTTTGAGCTTTCTAAACTATGTAGGTGTGAAAAAAGACTCTTCCCACTGCACAAGAAACAGCCTGTTTTATTCCACAGAAGCTGCAAGAAACTTGCTCTTTTACAGGGCTATGAGGCTACAGCATTTCCCATTAATACCAGTCAAGCTTTCCCATTAACACCAGTCATAGTAACAGTGCCGACAGCTGCACAAGTCCCTGTTTCCCCCTGTCAGTCCCTAGAGGAATGGATCAAGTTCTGCAAGCCCTTACTTTCCTCCCTGGTTTTCATAATGCTCACAGCCATGACATTACGGTTTTGTTTATGCCTGGCTCTGAAGAAACACAAAGTAATTGTTTATTGAATTTATTTATTAAACACAGATTTTATGTCTGAAGGAACTGTTCCTGTCTCCTAAAGCCCCCTCCTAAAATAAAAGACATTTAAGGCATGCCTCATTTTTATTTACTGCAATTGTTCGTGGCTTGGCACTGAACAAACTGCATTTCCAGTTAAACACTACTTGTAGACGTCTTGATATAGTACAGCATATGTTAACTGAAACCATTCATTTGTCATAGTCGCAGCAGCTTCTGGTTTTCTGGATTGCCATGCCAATTTGGCAGAAAGTTTTGGAAGGTAATAAGTCTAATGATAAAAACGTATATACTGCTTGGTTTTTTGCTTTCTACCACCAGGGTTTTTAATAAACAGAGCTCAAAGGGGCTGACATACCTTGACTCCTACTTAGCAAATCTGAAGCTCAGTTGGGTCCTCATGAAGATGCAAGAAAAGTACCCAAAGATACCACCACACTGGGGTACCCAGATCAACAAAAATCAGATACAATCAGGCCCAGTTAGGCTCAAGTGGCAAAGGGCAGTGTGTGACTGCTGTGTTGGGGTCTCCAGCAGAAGAAGGATGATGACATGGCCCTGCTTCCACACAGGATGCCTGGGAGAAGCTAGGGTGAAATAAACAGGCAGCACGGTGTCTGAGCTCTGCTCAGAGGATCCCAGTTTTGATGAATGGACTACAGATACCAGGTATCCTCTGTCAGCTGTCAAGAACAGCCAAAACCTGCTTTCTGGCCCAGGCTTGGGGTTTTTAGCTGCGTTATCTAACCTTCCTGCCTTCCACACCGGGTCCTTGTCTCTCACTGTGCCCCATCTCTCCCTAAAACCAGCCCTGCTGCACAGAGGGAAGACAGCAGCCATTTGGCTGAGGTCTGGGCAATGTTGCATGCTGCAGATGGAGGGAATCCTCCAGGAATTAAGAGAGCTGAGAGGGGGATATAGTTGTTTAGCAATGGGACTGAGAAAGATGAGGCAGTCACAAGCTGGCAACTGCACAGACTGGGGGCTTGTCTTGCCATGGTGATGTATGTCTCATGTTCACAGTGGGGAAATGCTGTGGGCTCCAGCTGATGAAGTCTGTCTTTAAAGAGTCTGCCTGGTAAATAGCTAAGTGTTAGGGATGCCATAAGAAATTGTATTTCCCTAGAAAGACACTCCTTTTCTAGCCAGAAATTGTATTTAGGGAGCAGGCTGTTGGACATTTGCTGGGAATTTCTGGATGCCCTTCAAACCCTGAATGACTAACTGCATGTGCCACAGATCATCAATCCAGCACGTATCCGGTTATGTCAGCCCTAATCTCTGTGCATGCTGCTCACAGCCAGCGTGGTCCAGCTGAGGTGAACTCCAAAGCTGAGCAACATGTGCACATATATCTTCCAAAGGAACATATGGGGACTCTTAAGCAAAATATCACCATCAAGGCAAAGAGCTCAGTTTCTACTTGCACAAATTTGTCAGTGAGGTAAATGTAACCAACTTGTCACATGTCTTAAATACTCTATACGCCTCCCTCCTTTCTGTTTACATGATCAAAGATGGAAGTGTGTATCATGTCCGGCTGGCTTTTCAGACCCATCCATGATGTCCCCCAGAAGCTTTTCACTCTTGGTTGAATTCATGCTGCTAATCAAGACACAAACTGTCAAAGAAGAAAATGTATCGCCCCTGACGCCTCTGTATATGAATGCTGCTGGGCCTCAGCACCCTCTGAATGTCTGCCCGCTGAGTTGGAAAAGAGTGCTAGTCCTTCTCACTGCAATTCAGCTGGGAGCAGCTAGTTGAACATATGGTTTACTTATCTGTTTTCAAAACCCAGTGCATTTCCTTATAGGTGCATTTGTTGACAAAGTAGCACATGCATTACTTAAAGTTATAAATCACCTTCTGAATGTCCCTTTCACAAGCAACTGAAGCACTCACACCAGCCTCTCTCTGTAACCCAAGGCAATGGGTAACAGCTACTAACCCAGTGTGTCCGGGGAGCTCAGCCATGACAAACTACTTTGCATTCTGCTTCATCCTTAATACCTGCGCACTGCTCAGAGGTCAAAACAGAACTTAAAGATTAATGGGGTTAGCATTTAGAAGTATAAATAGGGGAACAAGTAGTCCCTGCCTTATTTTGTGGCCATGCTAAATGTCAATCTACCCCTATAAATAATTAGTTCATTGTATTAGCGTGCTCCAGTATCTCAGACAATGATTACCTCTTACCTACAGGCCAAAGACCAGTAAGAAAATTCCCCTACTATGACAAAAGAAAGTCATGTGAAGATGATGTAAGATGAATATCAATCACATGTTCATAACCAGATGATCTCTACAAGCTTACCTGGGAGACCATCATCACTACCAAGCTGAGGAAGAACTGTTATGCAGAATTATCACATGATGAAGTCTATTTTTTGCAACGAGTGCTTTCCTAGGCACAAGACAACAGATGTCAGATTGACTGAAAGATTTTTCATTAGCAGCCTATAATGATAACCCATGGAGCATATACATGCTGGCAAAAACTTTTCTAAGTAAGCACATTTCATTATGCAAGCTTCAGAGTGTTCGAATTAGTAAGAAGAAAGCCCAAATCCAGGAAAAGACAGGTTGAAATTTACAATGTGAGTATCACAGCAGCTTATCTAAAGTGCTTCTCCACAGTAATAATGTCTTCTTTACCAGTCCCCACGCACAGAGGAGTTAAATCAAAGAATAAAGTCCCAGCTGGTTTCAGTCAGCAACTTGTTAGAGCTTTTCACTGGAAATCAAGTCTTCCTCCCTTTCTCCAAATTTAGTCTTCCTAAGTTTAGAGCATGAGGTCATTAACATTTTTTCCTTAAACATTTACTTAGACTATTTTCCTGTAAGCCAAAATCTATTTTACAAGTTCAGCTCAAAAGACTCCAGGAGAAGAGAATGTATGGTAAGGAAGAATAGTACTGAATCGAATACACGGGACAAACCGGCAGTGTCCTCTTGGGCTGGGAGCCACTGAGAGATGGCATCCCTAAGGGCAGGAACTGCAGCAGTGAAAGACGTTGAGTTTTGAATTTCCGTCAATTTCAGGAGCACCTGTCAGCATTTTGTGCCTTTCAGGTCCCACTCCTCAGAAAACAAGATATTTGGGTTATTTTGTTGGCTGTAAGATTTCTGCAAGACTGAATCTTCTTCTCTTCCCTCCAATCCCAAGCAGGCCTTTCACAGCACAGGGCTCTCTGTGACCTGGCTGCCCACAGAGCAGCGTCACGGGGCTGGTGGTGCCAGCTCAGATCATCTGAGGACCTCGTCCACAGTGTCCAGCCGCCTTTAGCAATTTTCAATACTCAAGGTTTTGGCAGGGCTTTCTGTATTTAATGGTGAATCCAGTTGTACATCAGCCTCAGCTTTACTTCAGCAGATTGTGAAACCTGAAAGATCTAGGAATAGTCAGATTTTAGGAGTGCATGAAATAACAAGGGACAGTGGAAAAATGACAGCTTTGTAAAATGGAAATCCCTTATGTGTGTTTGTGGAGTGGGGAAGGCAGCTATATAAATAATCCATTTTGCATTCATCCTTCAGATTTCTTTGCTATGTTTCCAGCAACATCACAAAGATTGTCTTGGCCCTCCATTGCATCAGCACACATTGAAATCCACCAATTAGACTTTGTGGATGATTGTATTCGAGTTCCATTAACTTTTTAATATTATTTTCATGCAGATACAATGGAGCCCAGACATTCATGCAGGTGTGAACTTGACAGAATAGGTGCCTTCTCATGGTGGTCTTCACTCACCGCTCTAGAAGAGACACGCGGTTCTCCTGCCTCTTAGCCAGGGATGCAGCACAGCTTTTCACCCTTCATGTTCTGCTCAGGTGGCAAAACAGCTGTACCAGTCCAGTTCAGAAACATACTTGAATCCATCTTCACCTCTGAGTTACTTTCTCAGACTTCTTGTCTTTATCATCACTACTAGGAAACATACAATGTTTTGAAAAGGCATTGTCTCCAGAAATAACTAATTTTTTTTCACAAAAAGGACCGAGTATCCCCTTGCTTTTTGTTTATTGGGCAAGGCTGATTTATATGCTTTCTCCATTCAGCACATATTCATGTCATTAAGAAAACCAGCAGCAGGTGCACTGACATTTGGAGCTCAATGAACAGCTGGAAAGGCAGCTGGGGTTTCCCTGTTTTTGAAGAACAAGTGAAATCCCAGAGCAGAGGAAGCAGAAAACTGGGATTTATGTATTCTCCTCCTAACAATTTATTTCAACTCGGATGGGGATTTGAAGGAAAGAGGAAGACAATTCTGGTTCTTTCTAATCTGAGGGAGAAGAAATGGTCAATAATGTTTATTCCTCCTCTGTTTTGAGCTGCGATATTGATGCTTAGTGAGTTTGAGGAATAGTTTGTTGTTTTGCATGTGTGCTACTGTATGGGGGTGAACAGTTCATACATGAATAAAATAGTTTGTTACGAGTTCAGTAACAGTTCCTAGATCCACTGTCAAACACTTGAATTTCCTTGCTAGTTGAAACTATTCACAGATGGCTTAAGTGAATAATTCCAGGGTCCCCATCTTTTCTTCTGTTTTTCTTCACCTCAGCTAACAGCTCCATGATCTCAGTGGGACAGTTCCCATGGGATAATTCAGCACAGGACAATTCAATCAGCAATAACAAGAAACCTTCATTATTTTTCTTAATCTGCAGATCATATGGCCACAGATTTTAAAGTCAGGATGCCCATGTATTTCTTCAGTTTGGCCACCTGCACAGAATTTCATGTAGTGTCTCTTTCAACAGGTTCAATGCATTGTGTTTCATTAATGCATATTTTCTGAAAAGGCAGACAGTTCAAACTGGAAGACATCATGAGGTGGAAATCTGCTAATTCTCTTGTTAGCATGTAGTAGGACATTTTCATTCTCCCAGATAAAAAGGCAAGGTGATTTCAAAGAGACCTCCTAAATCTACATAGTATTGGTTGCTTAGATAAAGCACATTATATTGCTCCTACTCTCTGAGAATACATTTTATGGAACTAGTCAATGACAACAGTTAATACTTGGACTGAAGAATCTAAGCTGTCATTCATGATAAAGAAATAAAATTCATACTGCTCCCTGCTACATCTGTGGTTCAAATTGGACCTTTGATTCCTTTCTCACCATCCAGTCTTGGAATAAATTTTAGATATTCTTTGTGCCAGTTGAATTTACTCTGTTAAAAGTTCAGGGGGATTTAAAGCATAGAAGGGAAAGAAGTGTTCAGCAGCTAGTGGTCCTGCAGCCGATCCTCATCTCTAGCAGGAGCAATGACTACACTAGTTGAGGTGGCCATCCACAGAAAGGAGCCTGTGAGCTTGGTGGTGAGATCAAGGGTGTGTAGGTACGAGGAAGGGCTTCTGCTTTTCCTGACCAGGGCTGATGTCCATCCTTATGTCATCTGAGAACTGGAATCATCACCATATGTCCGAAGAGCAGTTGGACCACACTTGCACTGGGAGTTTCTCACATGTAGGAGTGCTGCTGGCGTAGCAGCTGTGATGCGGAGTGAGACAGCTAAAATCTACCACTCTTCTTTCAGTTTGTTTTTTCCTTTCATTCATTACTAGACAGATCCCTGGCTTGGCTCACTGTGTGGCCACACAAAGCGGTGTCAGCACAAAGGGAAGGAGGGAGAGCCTGACTGAGGGTCAGGAACACCGGACTGCCCCTTGAAGCTGCAGCTGTGATTAGGTCAGCCTCAGCAAAACCCTAGCTACTCGGTCTCCTTTGTCTGCCAGGAAACCGAGGAAGCCTGACTGAAAAAGAAAGTACAACAAAATGTAAAAAGGCCGTTCTTAACTACTGGACGCCTCTCCTCTGTGTTCAGTGTCTCAGCTCTGTGTAAATACGTAACCTGGGAGGTGGTGCAGGGCTCGAGCGCACCCCTTTGGGCTCTGTGATGCTAATATGAAAAGGGCAGAGAACTGGAGAAAGAGATTTGGTTTTGAAGGGCTTGCCTTTCAGAGCAGCAATAGCATGATGCAAAGATTTCTTGGAGCTGCTGCAGCTCTGTCTTTTCCTGTGAAGCAGAGCTCTGATTTCCATTGTTCTCACTCCATTGTTCAACAGGAGAGTCATCCACTTTGCTCTGCTCCTAGGGTCCTTCCATGGCTCAGCACCAAAACACCAACACCTGGCTGTATTTCTTCCTGCCCTCATTCCCTCCCTTCTCTCCTTCTTCCTGGGAGAAATGGAAGTAGATTGGATCATCATTATATCCCTTCACTTGCTCATTTGTGAGAAACATTTTCAAATGTGTTTAATTAAGATTGCTTTGTGGCTTCCCCTTGCATAAGGGCTGTTGTGAGCAACACAGATAGGGAAGGAGAGGTGACCCTGCAATAAAGACAGGGATATAAAGCACTGGTTCATTTCCCAACTCTGCCTGAAATTTCCTGTGTTACTGAAATTGCTTATTGCCTCTGTGTTAAACCTGTGGAACAGGGTTGATATTTCCTTTCTTTATTGCTGCCCTTCACTCACATAGTGTTCACCATAGCCTATCCCCAGTTCCTGGTAATATGGCAGCAAACTGAAGGGTAATGATATATTTCACTTCTTTCCTTCAGTTTCTCTGTGTGCATTTTTTCTCTCCACGCCTTCTATGGCAACTTTACTCCAGCACGTTAAAGGCCTCTCTTGGCTCACTGCATCTTTTTTTGTGAGCATAAATAATTCCAGGTGGGGACCCCCTCCTTATGACTAAGGGAAGAATAAATAACACAGCATACATTGCTCCAGGCTGGGAACAGGTGAAAATGCTGCATAATGGAAATTCCATCTGAGGGAATAAATTCTCAGACCATTTTAGTTGGTTGATGCTAGTCATATCTTTGAAACCATTTTACTTAAATCATAAAAAAAAAAAATATCCTCCGCCTCTCACAAACACAGGCTTAGATGCACCTTCTCCTTCTCTAGCAATATCCATTTCTGTAAACATAAGGGTTTTCTGGTCTTTCTAATACACCTTTACATTTCTTACCCATGCCAAGTAGCTAGAAAGGCTATTACCACTCTAGTTTTTATACAGAAACTCTGTTGCATGTTAATCTACTCTAACACATCTCAAGACATTTATGAAGTGCAGAAGTGTAGGTTGGAGTGGGTTCTGTTTCATGGAACTGAGATACCCTTTCAGAGTATGTGTGTTTCTTAAAAAGGAAATAAATTAGTAAAAGGTAACTTTGAAAAAACTGATTATGTGATGAACTAAGGAATTGAATACAATCTGTTATTAATTCTAAGTGTTTTAAACTGGTTTGGTTTTTTTTTTTTTTCAAAGAACAGTGTTGGCTCTTGCCAGCTTTTGTAGGGAGATCTACTTCCTACATCCTTATTGACAAAACTTAGACTTTAAAGATGGAGCTTTTTTCTTTTAACTATTTTTTTAATAGCTAAAAGAAGAAACAAATGTCTATTCTCACTTTCAGCCAACAGGCAGGAATAAAGAGAGACCATTGCCACTATTAATTTTAGTCTTAGGAGCCAAGATAGCAAGGATATGAAGCTGAAAGTAAAAAGAGGCAAATTCTCTTGGTAGCTGCTTTTAAAATGTGTTAGTTCATGTTGGTTTGTAATTAAAGTGTTTTCTCCATCTCGCTGCTGTGTACTCCTAAGGGGCATTGGGATTTAACATCCCAATAATGGAGATTTAAATGTATTAAAGTTGGAATGCACAAGCCTTTGCATTGCACTTGTTGTCATGGGAGCTACTTATGTGAGTAACTGCAATTCCAGATACAAGTTTCAGAAGCTAGCTTATAGCACTGCAGTGCTTTTTCCTTATCTTTCTAGGGTTTTGTGTGTGTTTCCCTTATTTTATTCCTCTTGCTCTTACTCCAGCTCCCCATACTTTCCATTTCTCCTGTGCTAGGGCAAAGTGTTCAATCATTTCTAATATAGCAGTTTTGATACAGAAAAGCAAAAACTCAGGAAGCATAGAGGAGCTATGCCTGAGCAAGCTCTGTTGTAGGGCTGGCCAGCCAAGCCTCAGGTTCTGCCCTGGCAGCGATTGCAAGCCCAGGGCAGTATAAACACCTTGAAGATGGTGAACACACATCCTTCTGGGGATGATGCAAGTGCAGGAGAAGTAAAGAAGGATGGGATTACTATGCATAAAACCTGTTCATCACTTATTAACACTGTAGTTTTTGTGATTTACATTGATACTTTCACTGGCCACCACGCACCTCTCATAGGTCAACACCACTTCACCCTGGAGGAAGCAATGCTTCTGGTACCAAGATCTGCTGCGGGCACAAAGCAGGTAGCTGCTCAGGGCAGCAAAACATTTAGCGACTTTGATTGACTGCAGGATGGTAAGGACAGGTATTTCACAGTCAGCCTGAGGCAGTAAATTGGGGATAGTGAATTGTTACCTTAGCAAGGGAGCAACTCAGCATAAGGACCCACCAAAGATTCATCTGACAGGAATAAAACTCTTTATGCATAAAATATACTTCTGGCCCGATTGTAAACACTCGTAAGCAAGGTGATCAAAGAGGAACATGAAACAAAAAGCCTTTATCAAGGGTATGCAAACTTCGACACTCATGTCCTCTTCTCTTCTGCAGTGCGTGGTCAAGGAGAAATGTAGAGACTGAGTTCAAAACAGTGCTTCCCACACACTGCTAAAGAAAATCCTCTTGTGAGCATTTCAGGCATTTGTCCTAAGATCCAAAGCAACAATGACTTCTAGGAACTGCCCAGAAGTCTCTACAACAAAACAGGTTCAGCCAGCCTAGATCACTCATAGTTTTTGCATGGCATTATAATGGCTGCTGTGTCTGCCTATACAATCACCTTGTGGACAGTGCTGAGTTCATTTGCTTTGGCAAATGCTTGAATTCAGCTTGAAGAATCATCTTCATTTTTCAAAGAAGTCGGTGCTATTGAGAAAATCTGTTATCAGGTTATCAACAAATGTCTTCTCTTGATGGGAGCCTCTGGGTGTGTTGAGATCCATTTAGTGCAAATTCCAGGCAGGTTAGAGAAAAATGTCGTGACACAAGGAAAATTTCCAGCTCACTAGTGGAACCAGCATATGCTCCAGGCTGACTAACAACAAGCTTAAAAGGGTTACGTATCTGGCCCAGGAGAAGGCTTTTTTGACTCTTGCAGAAGCTGGCATAAAACAAAGGCTGAGCATGGCCACGGATTTTTTTTTTCTTTGCTTTTCTAGCCATGTGATGTTTAGGCTAGGGAAAAACTCACACCACTGGAGTATAATTCAAATGTTCTGTTTCTCTGGGCTTCTTATAGGACAGAACAAAACAACAATAACCAATGAATTTATTAAAAAAATGTTTTATATACTTTACCATGCCTTCATGAACCATAACCTATAAAGTTTTACATTTTCCTTTCCTTTCATTTAGGGGAAGTATGCATATTTGTTACCATGCACAAATGCATTCGCAGCACTGAACAGCTATTTTGTAGTAAACACTTTTATTCCCTGCTTTACCAATAAGATAAAGCCAAATAGGGAGAAATTACTGTCATAATAATTTGGGATGCATTAACTTCTTTCTATTGAGGTCTAGGAGTCCTGACTTCAAAAGCTTTGAGCAGGAAAGGGAAACTTTTGCTTTGAGAGGTCAATCTGGATGTATTGCTGAGCTTGTAGCAGCTTCTCACTACTAAGGGGTGGTTGTGAGCTTGCAGTAAAAAGACGGTTGTGGTGTTCTGAGATATGGTTTTGCAGAGCCCTATTAATCCCTGTTACAACTGCTGGTGAACACATAAAGGAGTTTCCAAGATTGCTTTTCCTTTTTAGGTCCATCTCTGAACAGGAACTGCTGCTGCCTGTGCAACCACTCCCTGCCTTGCATTCCCAGAAATAGGGAGCTGGTCCCAGGAAGCCAGTGATGCCCAGAAAAATTATTTTAATGAGTTTCTTTAGAGTCAGGCCATAGTAATCTAAGACAAGAAGACACAACTGCCAGCCTGCTTACTGAATTTGGCTTATAGGACAACCCCAGTTGGACCACTGCCTTTCCTTATGCCAACAGGCAACTCTCCTTTGCTCTGCTTGCAGGGACTCAGGAGTTTTGGCCCACAAGTCCTTCCTGTTCCTCTGCTCCTCCTGTCCTGCATGAAAGGGGTCCCACTGAAGCAATGAGATAGCCCTTTTCCATGCTCCTGAAGTCAATCAAAATAATTCCTACTGAGTCATGACCCCAGTTAAACTGTGTTAAACTGTGTTCAACTGTGTTCATGTCCTGGAGCCCCGAGGACCTTGTACGTGCTTTGGAGCGATGGGCTGCACAGGGCCTGATTCATGCTCTTGGCTTCATATCTTTTCATAGGAGAAGAAAATGGCATGATGCACAAATAATTGAGCACTCCTGCAACTATGCACTGTACTTACTGAGCAAACACATCACAGGCAGCAATTGGGAAATCATGAGCAGGAGTGTGGACTGGAAAGCAAAAGCAAACATCTGTACCCTCACCAGTGAAACTGCATGGAAAACCTGGGAGGAGATCACAAATGTTTACCACGTGACTAACGAGGTCCAGAAAATTCTGGCACAGTTCTTAAAAAAGATGAAAGCATTTTTTAAATAAAACTATTGCCAGCCTCAGATGTGACGTTACATTTAAACTGTAAAGAAATTTCTAAGCTGTCATGAGCTAAATAGAAGCAGGCCAATGAGTTGGCAAATACGGCTGTAGCTTTTGTTTGAAAACACGGGTAGTTCTTAAGGAGAAGTGGAGTTGAGTCAACAGAGCTGTAGGAGACTGGACGGACTCCTACAATGAGCGGTGCAGAAAACAGGGACTCCTGCACCACATTTTGATGGACACTTTTAGCCACCCTTAGTACTAGACTTGTTGGCTGCCCACCATCTTCAGGCACAAGCAGTGGTGTGCTCCAGGACACAGGATGAGGCTGTTCAGCGTCGGCAGGTGGGCTGGCAGCAGGTGGCTGCACTCAGGCACACTTCTCCCATCCACCTCCAGCCCTGAGGCCTCAGTGGGCAGCGAGGGAGGTCAGATCAGGGACCACTCCTAAGGCCCTCTGAAGAAGGGATTTGGAAGAGGATGAGCCTGGTAGTACACAGATATATAATAGAAAATGTTTTCAGTAAGGATAATCAAAATCTTATTTTTCCTACCTCATCTCTGTGGATCATAAGCTTTTTGTTATGTGACTTTTCCGCCCTTAGGACAGAAGCACCCACATCTCCATTGGAGATTTCTTTACACATTTGTAAGAGAAGTAAAAACAATAAATCAATAGGAGTCTCTCCACTGACTTCAGAGATCACTGGATTGGGCTTTCTCTGTCAATACTGATTAGGGATCTCTCCTCAGACATTCACAGCTACTGCCATTGAAACGAATTGGCTGCAACATCACCATAAAATGACGCACATTGCTCTGCATCTTCCTATGAAATAATTGTTTGATAGTTTTACAGGGAACTCCCTTGGGGAAGAAAATATTAAAGAGATGGTAAGTCACAGTAATACTCCTCTGCTGTTCTTTGATACTCTCCAGCTAACTCATGTCAGAGATGGAAGAAAATGCAGGAAGAAGTAAAGTCAGCAGAAAAGTTTCAAGTGGAATTTGCAATCACTAAATGCAGAAACTGGCTACAAATCTTTCTCTGTCTCAGCTTTTGTGCTTAACTGTGTGTTAAGTCAGTGTAATGAAAATCAGAGAGTACTTGCTCTAAATGTTCACACAATCTTGGAGGAACTCGTGAATTCATGGAGAGGACTGTGGAGGGAGTGATGTTGGAAGGATTTGACTACTGTGCAGGAAAAGAGAGAAAGGGAAAGACTGAAATAAAATGTGGATCAGGAAAATCAGATCAGGAAAATCAAAATGACAAATACAAATGAGCTCTGAAAGAGTTTCTGATTAGAGTCTCTAAGAACTGTAACAAAGTTTGATATGTTTTGGGAACAAGACAATGAGATCAGGGAGTCAGTGCTAGCCTGGTCCCTACAGAAGATGGCATGCTTCTGATGCGCATACAAAGTCTTTTCTCACAATACAGCAGCTCAGGCTCTTGTCCCTTTGAATCTCCTAACCTAATCCCTGTCATCCTGGGAACAGCTGGGTAGGAAAACCCAGCTGTTTTCTGAGGTGTTACCTGTGATTCAGCAAGTGGGTCAGTACTAAATGGATAATATGGCATCCATTTTTAGAATCATAGAATAGAATCATAGCAACATTTAGGTTGGAAAAGACCTTTAGGATCATCAAGTCCAACCTAGCACTGCCAAGTCCACCACTAAACCATGTCCCTAAGCACCACATCTACACGTCTTTTAAATACCTCCAGGGATGGGGACTCAACCACTTCCCTGGGCAGCCTGTTCCAATGCTTGACAACCCTTTTGGTGAAGAAATTTTTCCTAATATCCAATCTAAACCTCCCCTGGCGCAACTTGAGGCCATGTCCTCTTGTCCTGTCATTTGTTACTTGGGAGAAGAGACCAACACCCACCTCGCTACAACCTCCTTTCAGGTAGTTGTAGAGCGCAATGAGGTCTCCCCTCAGCCTCCTTTTCTCCAGGCTAATCAACACCAGTTCCCTCAGCTGCTCCTCA
>NW_008825614.1:12766811-12811789 GCF_000699105.1 Pygoscelis adeliae | reverse complement strand
ACCTCGCTAGCACACCGTCCCTCAAACATTGGCGTGCCGCCCCCAGGCTTATCTCTAGTGAGGCTGGTTTTCTCCCTTTCCCCCTTCGAATCTAGTTTAAAGCTCTTTCAATGAGCCCTGCTAACTCCTGTGCAAAGCTCCTTTTCCCCCTTTGAGACAGGTGTACCCTGTCTGTCATCAGCAGGTCTGGTGTTGTGTAGACTGACCTATGATCAAAAACCCCCAAATTCTGCCTGTGACACCAGGCTCGGAGGCAAGTATTGATCTGCTGGCTTTTCCTGTTTCTTCCCTCATCATTCCCTGCAACTGGAAGGACAGAGGAGAACACTACTTGTGCTCCTGATCCTTTAACCAGTTGTCCCAAGGCCCTGAAGTCTCTCTTGATTGCCCTCGGACTTCTTGTTGCAACTTCATTGCTGCCTACCTGAAAAATCAATAATGGATAGTAATCTGAGGGCTGTACCAGGGTAGGAAGCTTTCTCTTCACATGGTTAACCTGGGCCCCAGGGAGGCAGCAGGCTTCCCTAAGAAGTGGGTCCGGTCTGCATATTGGACCTTCTGTTCCCTTCAGAAGGGAGTCTCCTATGACAATGACCTTTTTTTCTTTATGGAAGCAGTTTTGACACAGGGTGTAGGCCAACTTAACCTCCAAGCTAGATGTGCGAGTCCTTCACTGGGGGTTTTCTGGGTGAGTGGTGATGGGCTGAATCTGATGACTCCTAGCTCAGCTCGGTGGTAGGAATCTGAACTTGGCCTGAAAACTAAAAGCGATCAGTGTGATGACAATAAGCATGACAGCACTGAAGCAAGATGCCATAGACACCTTTTCCATGGCTCAGGGAATACCTGAGATGTAAATCACCTGCATATGTAGATGTACTCTGCACTCTGCAGCTGTTTCCACTGAAAGGGCATCTAAAAGAGATAAAAATGAATTGTCATCATTATGGACTGGATTTCTGCCAGCTGCTTAGTAATTAGAGTTTTAATTGTCCAGTAATAAAAATTTTAATTACTCAGCAATTAGTGCTTGAAGTTTCAAGTGCTTCACATGCACTCAGTTGCATTCTTGAATTGCCAAGAGCAAAAGACGGAATAGCTCCAGTGTGTCTCAGCAAAGCTCTGAGCAAGAGGGGTGAACATCAGTGACAGAGCAGCGGCAGAAAAAGGGTATAGCCCCAGTTACCAGTGGTGAGCCAAGCAAACACTCTCTCAGAGCAGAACCTGCAGGCAGCTGGTGACCTTTCCCAAACTCACCACCTCCTCAGCTGGGCCAGACAAGATGGTTGGGTCGTAAAGGCATCATGCTGGGGAAAGGCTACTGCAGAGCCCAAGTCCTTTTCAACACCTCTGTTCTTTTACTTGGTGCATTCATTCCTTCAGGCTTTTAGTCACATACCCTGCAAGTACTATTTGGTTATTTAAACAAGTTTTAACCTAAACTCACATGGATCCAATAGGAACCACCTAGCTCTGTAGGTGTCTTACCAAAATGCCTGAAACTCATCCCTGCAAGACGCATTTACAGTTAGTAGTATCCAGCTGCAGTATGTTTATTGCAATTCAACAAACTATTTTACCTATACTATACTCCCCAGTTAATTCAAGGCCAAAATACCCTTTGCTGTGTCAAGCATGAATTACTTCATACCTAGTATTATCCCAATTAATTTTTCTTATACTAGATAGTAAAGGTCCTAATTAACACAATCTCTGAGGGCCTGGTTTCTTTCTCCTTGCACTACTTGAACTTAAATATCATTAAGAAGTCAAACTTTAACAGTCAACAGTTGGCAACGGCCCAGGAAACAGGACTGCATTTAGGCTACAGAGTCTATGCCTTTCAAAAGGTGGTTTTTTTTTCCTTTTTTTAATTGCTTTCCAAATTTATCTATTGGTAAACAACAGTTAAAAGTTGAGAAGAGAAGTTTATGAGGAAATGCACCGATAGTCACAGAAGCACATCTTTAAAAAAAACTTTCTGTTCCTGAGTATTAGAAAAAATCCAACAAATCCAAACTATGGTTACCTAAACATCAACATCTAAATCATAGACACATAATATTAAACAAAACAGGGTTTTCTCCCTCTCTTCTGAAAGGAACTGACACCTTTTAATAGTACCTAGTTACCTGGGTAGTAACCTAGTTAGTAACTCAAAGCATTTAGGTGGTCTGTAACGTAGCATCAGATGTTTTCTGTACTCGGTACTGTACAGGTCAATGATTCCACAAATGCCCTACCTTACTGGGGTACGGAGTTCAGGGGCTATACATATGTTTTCCGTCTCACTTCCCTGAGACAATATCTGTAGTACACTTCACAGTGGTGAATAAATACCTGATCATAGCAGACACTGTTGTTTCTAGCTATAACACTGTGAAGTAATAAAGTCATAATAAATTGGGATTCACCTCATTGAATGTAGCTGTCTTGTCTAAGCCGGTAACAGGCTCAATGAATAGACATAGGCATCTCCAAAGGGTGAGTCACTCCTTCCAGACATATATGCCCAGGACAGATGAGGTGATCTACTCTCTGGAGGAGCTGTCTCTAACAACTAAGGAGACATCAACTTTTAGACAGCTGAAACCAGGGAAAATGTAGGGTCTTAGAAGTGTGTCCATAGGAGAATGGCCTGAAGAAAATAGGCTGTGTTGATGGTCAGTATTGATTTCCCCTTGCAGAGCCAGGAGAAGAACATGTATTTCATGCAGTGTTGATGTTGCTGTTACCATTATTATTCCTTACACTGTGTCTGCACCTCAGAGTCCCATGCTTGGATTATAAACCACTCTGTGTTAGACACTGTATAGATACAGGACAAACAGCTGACCTCCATCCCTAGTAGATTATGGTCAAAGCAGTCCATGCCACCCATTTTATTTACAGTGAGAAGTCATACTGTACAGTAAGTCTTTGCAACAGGCAGTTCTTTGGTTGAATCTACTATTGAAAAGTGTTTCTTCTTTTCAGTGTTTGCCACCCTATGGAACCTCTCTTTTCCCATTGTTATTTTCCAGCTATGCTTTTCCCAGCTGCTCAGCGATTCAAGAGGTCCTCAGCTGCCTTCCTTAACCCAGTGCTACAAAACTCGCTGGAAGATGTGGTCCTGCTTTATGAGGTTCAGTATATGCAGATGGTACCTTAAGCCCTAACCAACACTGGGATTACTGTCTACACTGGGGTTATCTATTATCGGTCTTCAAGTCACTTTTACTCATCTCAGCAGTAAACCCATTGCTATGTAATAGCTCACCAGAACGGAGGGAACAGACATATATATGACAAACTCGTCATATATATTTGCTTTCAGCACTTAAGCAGGCAACAGTTGCCTGCAGTACCTCAAATGTGGGTTCTAGCTCATTGACAGGCAAAGTGAAAATGACAGCAAATGGCTTTCCACTGAAAGCAACTTTCTTCCAGAACAGTTACGTATTAACAACACAATGCATTTAAATTCTTTGGTCTGAGTCTCAGTCCCAAATTATTTGTTCAAATCATTAAAGCCACAAGTATCAGTCATTGCAAAGTAATCCCAAGGGCATGACTGTTTCACTTCAGAATGATTCAGGTCCCCTTTTTCACAGCAGTGGAGACTGCAGATGTAATGCACAGTTTGGGACAGTGTCACATGGTTAGCTAAGGGAAAGTGGCCCACCTGAAGAAGGTGCATGGGTCAAATCTATCTGTCCCACACCTTCAGAAACTGGGATTGGATGACCAAACAGGGGAGATGGGCTGGGAAGCTGTGCTCTCTCACGCAGAGCTAGGCCACCACTGCTATCCCTGGCAGGGCAAATGGCCTTTCCGAGCTGTGCTGCTGTCTCCACATCTCCAATCCTCATGTGGCACCAGCAGCAACCCATGCCTGTTTTGGACAATAGAAGACTACCTGCTTTTTCTTTTTCCTCTCTCTTTTCCCCACAGCCTGTCTCTAATTTTTTCAGGTAGGTAACACAGGAGTCCTATGTTCACACAGATACTTTCTGATCTGCCCCACTTCCAGCTAGTGCAATGACAGGTTTGTCTCCATTTGACCTAAAGTAAAGATCTAAGGACATGTTGTTAGTTCACTTATACTCTGCCCAGAGTCTCTTGGAGAAGATAAATAGCTTTCTGTGTTCTGATTTTGTACCAGTTTCTTTTAGCTGAGCTTGACATTGACAAGGGTCAGAGGATCTCCATCAAAGATGAGGAGCTCGCTTCACTGAGGAAGGCTGCCGAGTTTGACACCATCTGCAATGAGATTATCCCCAAGAGCATCACAGAAATCCGCAGGCTGACTAGCAGGTTGTCTTCCTACCCAACGGTCCTCAAGAAAGAAGACTTTGAAAGGACGGTGCTGACCATGGTCTACACGGCCTACAGGGCTGCTCAGTCCCAGGGGCACCAGAAAGACACTTGGGCTGAATCCTTTGTCAATCTTTACAAAGCCCTGAAGCATGACTTGATGTTCCCGTACAACGAAGAGTCATCACAGTGAGAGACGATGCAATGGTAACTCAGCCACCTCTTCTGGCTGATACGGGACACATGTAGCACGTCCTCCACTTTATTCTGTAAAGAGTTTAATAGCCTGCTTCATGAAAGATTATTTGTTTTCTAGCTCCCTCTTGTGGAATCCACTTTATAGTTCCATGTTAAATAGGGAAAAATGTTATCTTCAGCCCTAGGAATTAGATTTTTGTGCTGGCTTGGAGGCACATTCTGTGACAAGCAAAGAAGGGAGTCTGGTGTACACCCCAGATAGACATGCCTTTGTTTCATCCTGTGGTTTCCTATAAGAAATACATAAGTATACTATGCTTATGCTCACATACCTGTGTGTATGTGCTGGAGAATCCTGCTTTCCTAGCTGAGGAAACAAGTTCATGTTTTGGCTGGCCAGTAAAAGAATATTATAAAGAGATGCAAAGACCCTCTGTAAAAGGAAGAGGTTTCATAATTGTCAGCCTTCAGAAATTATGTCAAATATTATTCATTCCAAATATTCTTGTAAATAAGCACTGTCTGATTCACTTCATTTGGCTAAGCCAGTGTTTAATTGCAATAATGTTTGCAGAAGAGAAAGGGCATTGTGAACACCAGCAGCAAACAATGCCTGTGAACATATTCCCTGCTTCCTAGAGCCACCCTCCCAAACAGTCTGTAATGATTCTTTCATTATTTGCACATGACTTTGCTTCTGCTCCTTGTTTTTTGAAGGGAACATGGCTTTGTCCTCAGCTGAGTCAAAGACAAGACAAAGGCCCTGTTTAATTTAACGATGACACATTTTTCCTGGTTCTATCACTTGAACGTAGGTCATCTAAACCCGTGCTTCAGAATCCCCCTGAGGCAAGGGAGAAAGGTGCATTAAAACATACCTGGTGCTGAATTTAGCAGTGTGGCTCATTTTTGATGGTAAATTATATGTTCACTTGCGTATATATGTGTGTATGTTCATGCATGTGTGTGCACATAAGTGCTGAGTGCATGGAAGAATCCTAAATTGTTCAGTCAGGGAACAATTGCATCTGACCACTTAGCAGAAAAGGTCGTTCACCAATCCAGTGGTGGGAATTATGAATTTGGGAGCAGTGGAAAAGCAGTACTTGTTTACATCAAAAACTGTTTGTAGAAATAGTGCAACTGATTATTACAAACTGCAAAAAAATAATGGACAGAAAATGGACAGAAAAAGGAGATATATCTTGTCAGACAGATGACTAGCAATGAAAAATCCAAACTCTTCTAAAGCAAATCCCCTAATTTTTGTGAACAAGTTATACGAACTCTGTTTCTGTATTGATATTAGAGGTGCTTCTACTTCCAGAGCATGGGAAAACAGCTAAACATTTATTTCATCCTTTCATACCAGCACTCTCTATCTCTCTATTCGCATAATATCTTAAGGAGACAGGCCCAAATCACAAATCCCAGAGGCTGTAAAAGAGAATTGAGGATTCCAGCCCCAGTTCTGAATCATGTTTAACTGCTTTTGCATCACTTGAGCAAAAGGAATGAACTATTCTGTGTCCCTTAACAGGGATACTCCAAGGACTGGAGCTGAAAAAATCCATTCAGCACCACCTTGTTGCAGCAAACAGCACATAGTGCAAGCAGTCAGGGCACACTGGATTTAGCAATCACCCGTGGGGATGTGGAACCACAGCAGCCTTAGGGGCAGGCTAGCGATGGCATAAGCAGCTGGACAAAGGGCTTATAAAAGACAGAGGCAGTCCTGTTTCTCCCAGCAGTTTCTGTGTACGTGTACGTGTATGTGTATGCATGAGTGTGCATGTTTGCGTTTAGATGCACATATGTGTAGGTGCACTTTTATACCTGAAGATCTATGTTAGCCATCTTCAAAGCCTGGCTAGCATATGGCAAAGGAAACTGAAAACCTCAACCACAAAGCTATGAGCCACAAGTATCTCTGTCTCCTCTACTTGCACACACAGCTCAGTGCCCACAAAGCAGCTTTGCGCTACAGCCCACATGCCCTTTAAGCCTTCAGCCTAAACACTGATGATCTGTTTGTGTTTTCTTCCCACACCATGCTTTATAAACACATGGAGGGGAAATGCCATGGATCGCACTCCTGCCTTTCCAGGTCTGCTTCTTGGCTCCCTGAAGCACCACTTGCCGGAAGAGCCTGGAACCAGGGCAATTCATAAATCCCTCACAGCCAGTGACTTCAAGTCTGCAAAGATAACAAGAGCGAGCACCACAGTAAGTATTAATTGCTAGCAGTCACCATCCAGAGAAATACCTCCCAGCCACTCTCCTCACCCCACAACAGAACTGTCCAGCAGTCAGAGTCTACTCATCAGTAAGTATCCCATAGAAAAGAATTACAGATAATTTTGAATATCCGATCATTCCCTATGGCATACATACCTTGCTGTACCTTACAAATTGGTAATTTAAACCTTTATCTCCTCAACAGAAAATAAGCTTTTCTGAGTTTGTTTCCCTCCTCCCATTACTGTGCGTAGTGCAGGAAAAAGATTTATTCCTTGGGAATGTGCTTGGACTGCCCAGGTTAATTTAACAGAGACTGTCAATGCAGTTAATAAAAATATTCTACATAAACCTAATTGGTTTCGCATTGTATTGATTTCAGCAGCAGATTTACTATTTAGCAACTTGCAGCTTGAGTAATTGGTTATCTCGGACTGCACAGCTCTTCATGGGAGCAATGGTACAGTAAAGAGGGAACAGCCCTTCCCTCTGACCGGCAGGAGGAGGCAATAAATAGGAATGAGAGTGCCTCCTTTTTCCAGAGTTTAAGTGGGAAGGAGCACTCTGCCTCAGGGCAGCTCTTTGGGCTTAGGGCAGCTTCCCTCCCTCAGTATTGCTTAAGATGCAGGCTAGGTTGACCTGCTCCCTAGCTCAGTTTGCATCTCATCACTTCAGACTGAGTCATGTTTATAGACAGTCCTTCTCTCACAGGGTGGAAGAGCCATTGCCTCTAAATGGCACCTTTTATCCACCCTTTGACCTTACAGATCATAAAAAAGTGAAATAAAACTTAGATTTTTTTTCATTTAAAATAAAACATTTTTAAATTTTTTTACTATTTTAGACATTCTTTTAGTTTCTCTGAAACAACTGACAAAACAGATATAAATTCCCTGGATGTATTGGCCAGCCCCAAATCTTCACATTAACTATATTTTTGCTTCCAGGACTAATTGCTAAATTTGCCTGAAGGGTATCAAGGTTCTGTTGCTTGATGGAAGTTTCAATGTATAGAAACATTACACAGTCTTAGGTACAAATACTAATTTCCGGAAGAATTCACCCTGCGCATCAAACTCCTCTGCAGGTCTGCCTCTGCCAGTTCTCCAGGACTCAGTGTCACAGAGGCATCCCAGTCCAGTCTGGGGAGCTCAGTTTGTGTCTGACTAGCAGCGTGCGGGGAGACGATAGGCAAGCAAGGTTTGGGAGCATAGAAAATCCTAGGTGTGTGGCTTCCTATGAGATACAGGGGAAATGGATGTCCATCTACAGGTTGTGCATGCAACCAGCCAATGGATTCAGTCCTAAATCTCCAGTGCTTTCTGCCCCACAAAAAGCATCAATAATGGCAGAGTTGTAGAAATGTTTCTCCACTGGAGTAGAGTAGGCTAGAGTAGAAAGCCTGAAAATTCTCAATTTGAGTCTGAATCCTACTGTTACTGAGGGCACATGAATCAGTACAGAGATCAGCCTGTGCCTTATGAATAAGTGATGTTCATGGATCAGGATGGAAGAAACATGAAAGACAAAAGATACTGTCTAGAAAACAATGATTATTTATTTATCATCAGTACTGGGACCTTGAAACAATAACAGACTGTTCAGCAACTAAAAAAGGTCTTTTTTTCTGTTTGTGTGCATGTCAGAAAGAGGAGGCTGCTGATTTTCTCAAATGTTCTGACTGGGTTTTGGTTAATGGGTGGAGCAACTACTACCTTCCACAGTCCTCATTGGTGAATTAGAGTTGCATGAAGTTTTTTAACAAGTTTTTATCTTGAGACCAAGCATAATCTGTGTTGGAATTGCTGCCCTGTGAATTCCAAGCTCAGGGCAAAAGTAGGGTAAAGGTAGATACAAAGCAGAAGCCGAAACTATAGCAAAGGGACAAAATCTGGAGGAGCTGCAGATGGTTTAATTTTTTTTTTTTAAGAAGGAATACCTGCAAGTTTGTTTCTGTGCACTGAACAATAGATTTTTGGTTTTAATAATTTTCCAGCAAAAAAAGAAACCTGTATTTGAGACATTCAGACTATCAAACAGGAGGAAAAAAAGCAGCCTGAAACATATCTCACCTGGTTAATGAAAACAGGAATTACATTGCTAGATGATGGAAGAAAAACACCTTCCAAAACATGGGGATAAGAATGCAACACAGCTACACCTGTGATTCTGAATTAAAAAGAAAAATTGTCAAAAGATCACTATGCTCCAACTTGCAGACCTCTGCATGTTATGGTGTGATAATAATTTGGATGTGCTGGTGAGCCCTACTTAAACTGAATGTCTTTTTAATTGAAAAATTATTAAGGTTTCTTTTCAAAACAACAGACTGAAGAATAAACAAATTAATTATTTTAGGTGACTGGGTGGGGATAGGAAATGAGGCAGTGAAAGACCTTTCAGGGAAATCCAGGCACAGGTGAAGGAAAACCTGGAGTGGAAGTTGGAGTGTCTGAGGAACTGGAGAAGAAACCCAAGGAGAAGAAAGGCACCAGAAAGTAAAAGAGTATGGCAATGATGAAGGAGATTCACCGATCCAGAAATCTCTTGCTTGTTGTTCTCATTCCACTTCTGCTGCTTCCTCTGCCACTCTTATACCCCAGCAGCGTAAGTACATTTACATTTTCTTTTTAGCAAAGCCTCTGAGTGCAGTTGGTAGTCATGCCGGATAAGTCTGCAGTGTGCAAAAAGAAAGGTGAAGACCTAAATAAGCATTGCTTTTAGAAAACGCAAGGACTCAAATTTGAAGGACTGGGAAGGTCACTGAGAAGTCATCACAGTAAGAACCAGAGCTACCTTGAGTCATGTCACAAACAGAGCTGAAGAACCAGGTGAAACTAGTAAAGCACTACTTTAAAGCAGAAATATTGTCTCTCTTCTTTTTCTACAATAATGTGTGTGTGGAAGGGGGAACAGAACAAACATATCCAATAAAATTTTCTTTAAGGAGAGGTCTTTAAAAGGAATACTTTCAGTGTCTTTATTTTTTAATAATAAGTATGCATGGAGGGACTTTCAGTTTAGTGTGGGTTTATAGGACAGCAATTCAAGTGAGGCAGGAGCTAAGATTTGGTGACAGACATGTAGGACCATATATGGCACCCATTATACTAAAGCAAGTGTAGGCACCTCTACTGAAACATTGCAGCTCTGGCAGTGGCTAATAAACGATGGCTCAGAGATGTACACAACAATACGATGGAGGGAATAGTCTGTGCTTAACACGCAGACCAGGGAATGGGAGTGAATGCAGCTGCATCCCTGACACTCTTCTGGAGCTACTGAGTACCCTTGGCCATGTGGTTAACCCTTTTCTATGCATGTCTCTGCAGTTGTGAGCCATAAAATAACAATGTTTTTCTATCTTATAGAGATGATGATGTTTAACTTATCAAAATTTGCAATGTATTAAAAATTCTGCAGCTGGTGCTTCCATAGTGCTAGACATAAATCTGGCCAAACGGTGCAGCAATTTCTGTTCCTTCCTCTACCCTGCTAAAGACTAATGCTTCCTTCTAGTACCAGAGGGTTTGTGAATACTACTACTTTATCAAATAGAAATGCAAAGGATTAGAAATTGCATAGCAGTTTTCAAAAATAAAACTGTAGTATTTTGTTTGAAAAGACAAACAGGATCCATAGAAAGGAAATGTTCCTACACCACTGAACTGTATGTTGCACTTTGAATGAGTTTTCCTGCTCTGAACTTCAATGTATATCTTGGCTGTCCTCTTACAGTGGTTTTCCATCTCTTCTCTCTCTCGAGGGAATGAATGGCAATCGTGCTCCTTCAGAGAACAGTAGGGCTCACCATTTCACGAGGCTTCTTTTAGAAAAGGATTTAATCTCCCCCAATGTCACTGGAAGGGCGAAATAAGAACAGATACTCCCTGACATGCCCATATGGCACCATAACTGCAGTATGCTCTATGTCCCTTGAGAACCTCCCCTAGGAAACATGAGATTCACTGCACTGAAATTTGTCACTCATATTTGCTCCCTACTAGATTCAGAGGCACAGGATGCAATAAGGAAACTCTTTAAAAACCAAGGGAATTGTAATAGCATCATATGGGTGCTGAAACAGAAGTTCACTGACAGTATTGCTGCAAGAATCACTATTATACAGTACAAGCTCCTCTGCGCTATTACTCTGCACCTCATGGTGTTGTTTTACTGCAAAGTGACATGAAAAGCCATCAGGTGAGGTTTTACATCCACTTTATGAATGACCATCCACATGAATGACTGCAGATGGTAAAGTATAGCTGTGAATCTGACCCAGAGCTGGAAAAATGTTTATAATGCTGTTAAGAAAACATCTACACCAAGTAAACTCAGTTGACAATACACTATTCAAGTGGTTTAGTGTAGTATTTACTTTATTACAACCCATTGACTATTATTACTTCTTAAACCTGAAGATTAAATTTGTCACCTGCTGATTTACTTATATTTTCATTTATCAGTCAATTATATCAGTTTTCTGTCTTTCTTATAGAGATCAGAATTACCAGGTGGTTTATATTTGCATTTCTGCAGGGAATCAGCTTGCAGCTTCTTTGATGATATCAGCACAACTCTGGAAATGTCAAAGGAGCATTACATGTCTAGAGGCAAAAGCAATCAAAGGGAGCATGAGGACTCAGAACTGTTTGTAGATACAGCTTATGGGAATAATGTCCACAGCTTCTTTTTTATTATTTTGTGACAAGAAATGGTTGGGTAAAAAAAAATGTGAGAAAATTTGCTTGAATTCTTCTTCCCTTTCAAAAATTTGTATCTGAACTATGACTTGTACAGCAGGTTTGGAACATGCATAAGTGCCTTTCAGATCATGACACATACAGAAAAAAAACATTGTGTGCTTTACAAACTGTGGGTCTTTTTCATTCTGTCCTTATTTCCTTCATTGCTAACAGTGACATGGGAGCATTTTTGCCTCTTTTTTTTCATCTTTATCCACCTTTTTTCATAAAGTCACCAGTGATACCATAAAGCATGACACATTAATTCAGTCAGTTCTCCTATGACCACTGATCCTATGGCCACACTGAACCCAATCAAGGACACGTGGATGACTCCTCAAAAGTCAGCAAGACTTGCTGTAAGCTGTGAGACCTGCAGCATCAGGTGATGTTGACACCTTGACATGCCAAATCAGCAGAATGGACGCTAAAGCACAGAACATGCTCTGAACAGCCACGGATGGCATACTTTCATTCACCTTTGTTTTTATTTACACAAGCTGAAGGGAGGGAATTATAATGTGATCCCATCAGCTCAAAGATGGTAGTCCAGAGGCTAGACTACCTCTTCTTTGCACAGCTTAACCACATGCCTGCATGCAAGATATGCAATGCACATCCTTAAGTGGGCAAATCGCCAACACAGAGTTTATTCTTCTTTTTAATCACTCTGAGATCCTCACATATTTTAGTTACAAAAGTTTAATGCATGACCCTTATTGTGGAATTTTAGCCATGGCTTCCTTTCAGCTCCTCTTTTCCTTTCCCCTAAGGGACTGACTGAAGATAGGTGGTAGTCCCTCCAACCATCACGTTTTCCTATTCCCTGCTTCAAGCCCTGAGGTGGGCTTAACAGTAATTTTCAGCTGTACAACAAGAAGTGAGAAGGGTGAAACAGTTAAAATTTTACAGCCACTACTTCAGTCCAGTACTTAGTAGCTCCGGTAACCATTAATTAAACATATAAATTCAGTTCAATTAAATAGAAGAGATTAATATGGTTTCTCTTGGAAACAAGGTGGTTTAAAGTACTGAGAAAATAGAGAAAGTTGCTAAACAAGCTGATTAAGTTTTTAGTGGAGATTACCAAACTTGGCTTTCCTAGTACTTGCTGCCCAGTTTTATACCATTTAAAAATGTGCTTTATTTTAATTTTGTTTGTAAACTGATTACAGCCTAGTGTATAGGAAACACAAAGACTCAGTGCCCATCCCAGCTAGGTTCTGATAGCAATGCAACTTCCCTTTGCCCTATTCCATTTTCATTATCAGTCTACTTTATTGCAACACACAGAGGAGCAATAGAAAATAACAATCTATGCTCAAAGAAATTAAAGACAAGTATGTTTTTGGAGTGAGAAAATAGTTTGGAATCAGGATAGGATGAAATAAATTTTATGAATTTTGGCAAAACATATCTCTTGGATCTTATGGCTGCACTGCTTTAAAATAAAAATCAGTGCTTTTTCATTTAAAGTCATTTTTCTCCTCAGACAATTGCTGGATTTTATACAGAGCCCATGCAAACGTAGTAGTTTGTTAGCAGAAACTAATGAGTTAAAAAATAAAGAACATGTCAAATAGTCACGAGGTCACAAAAATGACCCTATGCTCTGCTCTCTATGGAATATTAACCATGAAGTATAATGTAGTTAAAGGTGACTGAGCAGCAAGTTGGCTAATGTTTATGAGCCAATCCATCAGCTCCGTGACTCTCATCTAAAATAGTTTTGTCTTCCTAGTAGAGATTACTAAAAATCTCTAATGCCTGTCATCTCACTTTTAAAATTATTTCCATTTTTAAGTCAAAATTATTTGTTTGGTTTTTTACTGAGTGATCACTTGAAGTTGTTACAAACTGAACACCAGCCTTTGGAGTTTCAAACAGCATAACAATTCCATCTTATAAAAAGCATGCTCCATAATCCATGAATATTAAAAAAAACCCTCTGCTATCATCCATTCTAAGACATCCTTCTCTATCCTCTCTTATCATTTTTTCTTGGGAGCAGTGAAGCTACAACTGCAATACAATCTTTCATTGTAATATTTGCTGAAGGAGCTGATCATAGAGGACTAGTGAAACCTGTATTGGAGAGCTTAAAACCTAAACCACTCTTCTATAATAGTTAAGGAAGAGAAACAAATATGCATGTTTCTGTATGGTTCAGAAGTTCAGATGTACTTGTCCATCCATAAAGGAACAATCCAGAGCGAAATTCCCCCAATAGCCTTTCAGATACTCTTTATAGTCTCTAAAGTAATTGAAGTTTATCTGATTCAAGGAAATTATTTTTCCTGACAACCTTGTGTCAGTTATTTTTGGTGGCCCTGCTTACTTGAATCAGAACTGTTTAATGTTACACTTTTCTGAAATAGGAGTCAGAGCAAGGTCTGGCAGCTAATTTAAATCCAAGCTTCTGAGTAAGCTTGGCTGCAGTTTTTAAGCAAGTAAAGGAAATGACACATAGCAATCTATTTTAACTTTTTCTCTGGGCTGTGTTCTGCCTGTTATTACTATAAGCTGTACTAAAAAAGAGGAAGAGCTGAACATGGCTCTTTGTTACAGGTAATGTAAAAAGGACATGTATAAACATGAATTTAAATACAAGCTATTGATTCATTCCAGTGAATACATATCCCTGTGTAGTCTTACTTTAGACTTCATCACAAAACTGATTGCAAAAAAAAGGAAGTGTCATACATGCTCATTGATTTGCACAAGGATCCATGGGAATTGCTTGTGTGACTTTTTGAAAGCTACTTAATTTGGGAATGATCCGATCATGAAACGGAAGTAATGAAATTGTATTTTAACACACTCAAATAGTATTTGTGAACAGTGAATTTTCTAAACAATAGCCATTGTGAGCTGTGAATCCATATGGCTTGATAAGTTCATACTGAACATCCAGGGAATAATGGAGAACAGGTAGATTTATAGCTGGTACAAATCAGTGCAGACCTACTAGCTTCCATAGAACTGCCAGTTAGGCCCAGTACAGGATCTGGCTCCAAATTTGAGAAAAGGAAAGGAAAAACATTTTCCTGAGGTTAATTTCTGTACTTATTAGCAGGAAATATCCCCAGGTTTCTAAGCATAACAAACTGAGCCTAAGGACAACTCCCCTGAATGCCATAAATAAAGACATATCTATCTAAAAAAGGGACCAGAATACTTTCTGGACTAGCTGTGTTTTTCTGTAAAAATATTCAGCAGATAGCACCTTTCTGCATCATATACCAGCTCTCCATGAGGGCTCAGCATGGTGTTGTCGTGGCTTTCTCTACCAGAACCTTGGACCGCAGCAAATTTGTTTGATTAACTCTGTTAACCCATTGCCTCTAAGCCCTTCGGGTCTGTGGTCTTCTCCCAAGGGTCTGTAGAAATCAGCTGAGAAAATAAAATCAACTGACAAACAATGTAGGTTTGCACACTGTTTAAAAAAAGCAATCTTTCAGAGCATTTCCCAAAAGAGCCACAACCTGGCTTTATCCTTGCTATGGCAAATGTGAATGTTCTTGTCTGATCCAGAAAACTATGGATTCCTGTTCTTGTCCAATATTGGAGAGATAGCCATGTAGAAATACCAGCTCCACAGGCCCAATATGAGGAGTCATGGTTGAACATTTGGTAAATATTGGATTATGAAATTCAAACAAATCTGTAAATGCACTTGGAACTATTATTTTGCTGATAAATACATTTATCCCAATGTTTTACCCTAGCTTATGTGCAAAACTTTTCATTAGCATCATCTTCTGTAACTGGCCTTTTTGATGGTATCCTAGATTCAGACCCAAACAGCCACACCTTAGGAGGTCCTTATGCAGTCCTTGTTGATTTTTTGAAGTCCAGGCACCCTCAGTCTGACGAGTCCTATGAACGTGTTCACAAAGGCTTCCCCAGCAGGTGGTGTGGCAGTAATATGTAACCTCTACGCTTTCTCCCTACAGGAAGCCTCATGTGCCTACGTGCTGATCGTGACAGCTGTATACTGGGTCTCTGAAGCGGTACCCCTTGGTGCAGCAGCCTTAGTTCCTGCTTTCCTGTACCCACTTTTTGGAGTCATGAAGTCCAGTGAGGTCAGACCAGTGTGCACATTTTTATCATTTAATCTTCTCACCCTCAGCTAATTATTTGAATAAAACTAATCTTAGTGGACTAGCAAGACTAAGAGGTATGGAAGGAAGAAGTGTACATCTTGTAACGTGTAACTTGGGCTGACCAGCTCTTTCTTCTACTGAAGATAGACGTAGGAATGGCTTTATTAGCCAAGAGGGGTGTCCATCCTGGCAGCTACTGCATCACCAACAATTCCCAAAACCTATTGCATCAAAGCATCCAACCTTTCCCCTCCTCCAAAACCATGTAAACAGCAGTTGTGGGATAAACTGTAAAGTTTCCTTCCAATTATATTTATTAAAGATGATGTATAAGGCATGAGGCTACATATTCTAAAAACAGTTACCATTTACTGTATAAGACTAGATAAATTTGTTATCCCGATGAATGTCTAGTCCTTTTTCCAAGCTGTAGTCTTAGTGCTACCTTGAATTCTAAGGCAAAGGAGTAGCTGTACAAAAAAGTGTCTTTGATCATTTCTGAATTTGCTTACTTGAGTTTTTGGTGAATGTTATTTTCTTTCATGATATGCCAAGAATTTATTTTATTTCATCTACAGCTTCTTTTTTCCTCCATTTTTCTCTCTCTTTTTTGGGGGGTGAGAGGGCATCACACTTGATTTATAAGGACTAGAAATACAGATAAGAACACAGAAGAATATATAGCAACCATAAAATTGCTGAATTTCTAACACAATCTGGCCCTGGGCACACCCATAAATGGATGGAGTCGAGCATGAACCAAGAGTTTTATGACCTGCCTTATTCCTCCCAATGGTGTAACAACTGTGTAATATAATCAGGTACATTTCCATACCAACACAGTTAAATATTTTCTGGATTTTTTTTCCTAACATAAAGTAGTTATGTATTTTCATTTCAAAATTCTGCAGCATATTGGAGAAGGAAAATTTAAGGGCAGCCTGACAGCAATTCAATGTAATATCAAATTAAACGACAGCAGGACTACTACAGAGAATGTATTATTTGCTTTAAGAACACAAATAAAAACCTGTATCTTAAAATAAACAACTCTGATGAAGTTGCAGTATTTCCAGTCTGCTGTTCTGGAGTGCCATAGAAACCCAGGGCTCTTGCCTAGCAGTTTAAGCTACAAATAACTCACAGGGGCTTAAGAACATGAGCCAGTGTGTCGTATATGTGTACGCATGTATTAATAAGAATATTAGTATTCACTTGTTTCTCCAAAATGACTGTGAAAGGAATAAAGGAAAACAACAGATTCTTTGTGCTGCTGGCTTGACGGATTCCTTTCATTCAGGTCAAGATCTTTTTCTAACAAGGTAGCAGGAAAATAAAGGAAGTTAATGAGAAAGAAACCAGTGGAAGAAAGCCAAAAAAGTGATATTTAAAAGTTCTGGCACACAACTATGATAGCCAAGTCTATTTAGGTCACCATGGGGATTTGTTAAATAAATATAATTAAATACTTAACTTGCTGCACCTTTCACAAAATAACATTAGTGTCATTCTTGCACTTTTATGGAAGAGCATCAGTATAACTGAAGACTATGGAAAAATTACTGCTTCTACTGATTTTAATTGTTTTAAAATGCTGGTGCCTACATTTGGTTAGAGGAATAATTTTAAACTGAAGAAACTATGTTTTTGGAAAAAAAATTCCAGCAACAGCTTGCATCAGAATGAAATGAAAAATTTAACTAGACTCCAAGAATCTGTTTATAACTTTTATTTTCTCCCATTTTGTTTGCTTTCACACGAGAGAGAGTGTGAGTGTGTGTGTGTGTGTGTGAAAGTTTTGGTTTGCTTCATTTGTTATTTCTGCAGTAGCTTCACACTAACAAGTGGGTATAGAGACTTGTTATTTGTAAACACAACATGAAAAAGATTGAAGAGAACATTTTGACTCATGAATTCTTCATTTTCTCCAGCTCTCTGTCATTGTTTCTCTAGGGGGAAAAAATCCACAATACCATACTTCTTCTCATTCAGCATACTCTCTGTACAGGGTAGTTGCTGCTTTTTTAACTGACTATTTCCCCCTTGCCCTTAATGCAGGTGGCTGCCGAATATTTCAAGAACACAACTTTGCTCCTCATGGGTGTGATTTGTGTGGCAGCTTCTGTAGAAAAGTGGAATCTCCACAAGCGAATCGCCCTGCGTATGGTCATGATGGCTGGAGCAAAGCCAGGCATGTAAGTGAACCACTGATTTCAGGGTAGTCTGAGGCTGACAGCAGTGGCTTGAAAGAGCAAATAACAACTCTGACTTTCCCATCCATGGGCAAAAGCTAGCTTAGTTTGGGGTTCTTTTTCCTACCCACCTTTCCTTTCAGAATTTGAAAGCTTACACATTTTCTCACCCTCTTTCTGCCACCTCCTACTCCTTGGCTTGTTGTCCCTTTGCTTTCTATTTTTTACTGATACTGATTTTAGTCTCTCTGTTCCTTCTTTGCCTGTTGTTTAGCAAACACAAAAGGATGCTTAAATCCTGGATATGCTGAAAATCACTGTTTCTCACATCACATGCTAATTTCCACGTTGGGCAGTAAACGGCTTCCAATGATACATTGTCTTATGACAGTTTTCAGCACAAGGCAGCATTTTATCTGTGCACAGCATGGTATTTTGGCACCCACAAAAAGAAAAAGGCCCCGTGTAGTTATCTGTTGACTAATGAAAATGTTAAGCAAGGAGGCCTTTTATATTTCTGTAAGTGCCTCAAGAAGGTTTCCCTGTGTTGTACTCCAGGTTGCTTCTTTGCTTTATGTGTTGCACCACGGTGCTTTCCATGTGGCTTTCCAACACATCCACCACAGCCATGGTGATGCCAATCGTGGAGGCAGTGCTCCAGGAGCTAGTGAATGCTGAGGAGGAGCACGAGGTCATCAGTACTGCAGGCAGCACCATTATTGAAGAAAACGAGCCAATAGGTATTTGTCAATATTGGCCATTCTTTTCTCATTCGTTTATCAGTGACTAGACTCCTTGATACACATTATTCAAATTCTATCGAGGTCAGAGCTGTCTGACTTGTACTGCCAAAGACGCTGGTCTGTACTCTTTCTTTTTGTACTCTGATATTTCTTTCAAAAAATGAAAGAAAGTTTCAAGATGTGATGGGAGAACTGGAGTTGGGAAACTATGTTGAATTAGGGCATGTAGTGGAGTTTGTGTGTCATAAACTCTTAGGTCATAGGATTCTACAGGGTTGGAAGGAAACCTCTGAGAAGAAAGTCAAAGAAATGTAGAAGAGGCCCAAAAGCGTGCTCTGTGACAATCCCATGCTTGCCCATTCTACCCCTGCCCTACCAGGCTGCCCAGGTCAGAACAGGTGCCACAAAAAAAAATTCATAAGAGCTCTAAGGTTCGTTTTGCTCATTCCTTCCCAGAAGGAAAGGATTTGGGAAGAAAAGAATCTCTCTTTTCTTTCAATTCACAGATGCCAGGCTGAAAATGATGTCACCTAACCTTGACTATTATACGTAGATGTGATAGTCTTTTAATTGCCAGAGGTACGTGATCAGGACAATATGACACAATAAAATGCTGCATAAGGGTCACAGAGTACCTGAGAGGGTTCAGACAACCTTTTGTTCGCAGTAGCTTCTCCACATTCAGTGGTGTGGCCCAGGGTTTCAGCTCAGTTCTTACCCCAAGGGCTGCTTTCTTTTCCTTCGTTGCAGGTCTCAGCGAAAAGCATGGCCAACATTCACTGGAGCTTATCTTCATCAATGAGGAGTAAGAATGAACCCTGTACATCACGACTGGAGATTTGAGCCCTACACAGGTTGCAATGAGATGAACCCAGGAGTAGAGCCAGGAAGGGCAAGCAGAAGCTTACAAGTGAATGTTCTAGATGGGACTGACAAGGAAGGCTTATATGAAAAATGGGATTAATGTAATGGCCTGGATCTCACTAAAGCTTCCCAGGATTCATTTATTTTTTAACACTATGGCCATTTTAGAGAGAAGGAAAATGTTTCTCAGGGTTTGAAAGATCTTCTTTTGAAGTCTGTGTTTGTGCTGTGTAAAAGAGTGCTGTCCACAGATTTTTATTTCTGTTCCCCTGAAGGAACAGTGATGGAGAGGATCCAAGCACAGTATGGAGTGCCCACAGGACATATCCGGAGGGAAAACACTTACGGAGGATTCCTAAGGAAAGCCTGAACTGTCAAGAGCATTCAAGAGAGAGAGGGCGGGGAGGACCAACAAAAAATACCCCTCCTCCCCCCAAATAACCTGTAAAATATTTCTTTCAATATAGACAAAATTCTTCAGAAGTTTGAAACACTAACAGTTTCAACCAGGTCTCTATTTAGGGTAAAATCTAGTAAGGTGAAAAGGGCAAAGCAAAGAAAGGACTAATTTCTTTGTCAAATTATCAAATTAACCAGCATTTCAAGATATTCAGGAGAATATACAAAGTCATTGTCCTAAAACTATGTTATAGGCTAAATCCTGAGGAGCATCTTCTTAAAAGGTGTGAGAATAAATTGCACAATCCCTTCCTGAGCTCTTTCTATTTTGTTCATGATGTTCAAAATAAAAGAGAAACAAGTTCTTGTTACACCTTTAAAAATTTACTTTAAAACAAACATTATCATTCAAACAGCACATGCTGATGACTTTAGGTTAACTTGCAAGATCTAAATAGTTTTCTCATTAGTTTGGAGACTAATGTGTTCTCCAATATTCCCTCTGTTGTTATCTCTTTTTATCCCAGCCATATTTGCTGCACAGTATAGAATCAAATTGTCAGTCTGGCATTGTGCCATTAATCCCTTTAAGCCCTGTTGAAGAGTATGTGTGGGATATTTCATAACAGAACTATTATTAAAATAGTATTACTTGAAAAAGAGCTTGAAATTTGATGGGAGAAGAGAAGTAGCACATCTTCTGGAATTAAATCTGTTTTCAATGTCAAAGTAAAAGTTCAGTGGATGGTTTGCACAGTCCACATGCCACACAGGACAGATTTTAGTGAAGGCTTTAATGCGGTACAGGTAGGTGCTCAGAAACAGCATTGGAGAGATTGGCAGAGGAAGAACTTGAGTAGAACAAGGTAGCGGTAGCACTGGATTGCCCGGTAATTTACTCCACTGTGAATGGAGTCAGTTCCTAGAATGGGGTATACACTACCTAGAATACATATTTTTTCTTTCATGGAGGTGGAAACCCATTGCTACACAGCTAGAGATAGAGCTGTGAAACATGCCGACTCTTATGTATCTGGCCAAGATACCACATAAGAGGCACTAATAAATGGTGTTCTTCACCATTTCAGTAGGCACTAGTTCTCCTACAGATGTTGCCCCTCCTACCCATGATGTGTGCCTTTTGAGGGAGCTGGGTGAACAGGCATTTTTAAAGTATATTTTCCTTTCTTTGTTTTTAGTGCTACTACTACTGACTTCAGCTCCTTGATGCACTCAAAGGTATTGTCATAGGTAGTATTTTCTAAGCTACACTGTCTTCTAATGCAGGAACCATCAGAGCAGAGTCCACACAGCTCTGCAACAAACTGCTGTTTCCTTTCTTTCAAACAAGTAGTGGTTGTTGGCAGAGAGTACCTATTGCAGAATGTCCTGCTTTGTATTTAACCTGTCAGCCCAAATCAAGTTGGGAAACATCAGCTCTGTAGCGTTTGTTGTACTTATTGCTGGAGATCCTGAGATCCAGTCAGCAAACTAACAATTCCTTATGGTTTCTAGCAAGTTCAGATATGATGTTTTATTGTCTAGGTATTGGCATCTTCTGCAGCTGAGACACCTCAGTTACTAGAACAACCTACACATATCACAAAGTCATAGCCTCTAGCAAGGGATCTGGTAGATTCTCCTACGTGGCAGAGGGAGAAGACCTAAACTTATTATAATCTGACTTTTAAGATCACTTTAAAATAAAATCAGGTTGTTGGGTTTTTTTAAATCTTATTTTTTTTTTCCCCAGTGTAAAGTTTACAGCTGAAATTTTGGTGGTTTCCCCCCCCCCCGGCCCCCAAAAGCCCACTACCCATGACCTTTACAAAGCATCATCAATTCTAATCTAAGTGCCCCTAGGAACAGAAGAAAGGCTAATCCAAAGGCATTTGCCTCCCTACAGAGTATGAATGGTGTGCACATGATAGCCAATCCTATTGGAATGATGAATTCTAAGAGCAATGGGCAGCACCTACCTCAGGTAAGGAGATGTTAGACCCGGGGGGTGAGGGAAAAGACAGACGTGAACATCACCTGCTCCCCACTGTTTCATAATTGTTCCTTGTATGCTGTGTTACATGAAATCGTTCTCTGTCATCTTACAGCAGTCATGGCTTGGCCCTTTGCTAGTTCTTACTCCCATTTAGATGCCCCTAGTACAGGTATTTTCAGAAGACCCTCCCCCAATGGCTAGTACAATTCATTTAGCTTTACATTCAGTAATGTGATCACAAGTTTCCCTTCTTATTTGGCTGTTCAACCCACTTTTTTTTTTGCAAAGCCTCCTTGGAAAATAGCCTGACTCAGAAATAACAATCCCTGACGCACAATACCCTACTCAGAACTAAACGAGCAGCAGGCATGGACCATTTAACTGTTCAGCCAGTTTGTTAGGTAGTCTTAGTATCCACCTCCTTTTTGTCTTGCCAAATATCCACCCTCAAAATCCTCCATTACAGCAGTCCATTCCAGTATTTCTACTTCTCATAAGTGGATCCAAGAAGTGACTGCTGTTTGGACTACAATTATGTAGTATCTTAATGGCATAAATTGATGTCCAGGAAAGATTAGCTTGAAATCAACACATGAATTTGCATTCACAGTTCAAAAGAATCTGAGCGTATGTTTCCAAAACAGGCTAATGCACTGCTCCTGATACTTAATTTCCTCTTATACACATTTCCCATACACATTCAGTGGTTATTTTGTAACAAATATACTCACTTCACTTTTAACCTACAGGGATTTTAGCCAGGGTACCCTCACAATGATGATGAACCTATAGCATGACTGATTTTACTACATAAACCCAAATCCAAAATAATAAATTTAACAAATCTATCTGAACCACTTGCTGGCTTTTTACTGATCCTAAATTACAGCCTTGGGTTGCATGTGAAGTGCCTTGAAGTACTGTACCTTTTTTTCCAGTACAAGAACTTGATTGACCGACATGGAGACTTTCCTGTCACTACTAAGAAAGCTTCTTTTGGAGCAATATTTTCCTACAACTTTTTCTTCCATATTCCCATTGCTCAGCCTTTTTCATGCTGCTTCTGAGACCCCTAGCACTCCATTCCTAATCAGAGGCCCTGAGCCAGTATAAGTGCAGAAAGTCCACCAAGCATTTGTCTGGTGGCTGCTCATAAGCCTCAAGGATTATGGATTCCTACTGCTGCAGTGCTGGCATCCCGCCCCTGCAGCCCACAAAGGCTTTCGGTATCCCACTGAGATTCCAGTCAGAACTGAAGCTGGCCCAAACCATAGCCAGAAGTCGGATTACTGTTTGTCCTACATTTCTGCCACAGACTAGGCAATTTCAGGCCCCCGGACAGGTTTCTAGTTCTGATCCCAGTTAATCCCTGTGAAGAAAAAACTGCCTCCTCTTACGCAAACCTGTTGTTCCTCTGGGACCAGCATCACCATGGCATTAGAGCAAGTCGGGCTGCTGTTCTGATCACCTGCTTTCTTTGATGAATGTATCCCCTCACAGGCTCAGATACTGGTCCTGCCTCCTAAGCCCTCAGAACTGGGCCTGAGCACTAAGTACCGGTATCAGACCAGACATGACCACATGGTCTGTAAATGCCTCTCACTGAGTATCTCCTACGCAGCAACCATTGGAGGACTGACAACCATCATAGGGACCTCCACTAGCCTCATATTCTTAGAGCACTTCAACAAGTAAGTGATATTGTAGTTGTGTGAGAATGGTGGTTGGGTCGTTATCATCTCTGTGGCTTTCCCCATGGGTTATTTACTACCTCAAGAAACCCTTGTAAGACAGTCTCTCTGAAGGCAATTTTGTTTCCTCCTCTGCTCTAATGTTATTGGTAATGGTTAATGGTTGAAAGGTGGAGCTTAAGTTAATACATATCCATGTCTTTCTCCCATGCAAAATAAAAAATTCCTCAGCATGTGGTAACATTTAAGTTTCTTCAGCGACTTTTTATTTTACAAACTGATTATCGTGAAGGCAGCAGGCACCCTGGAAAAGTAAACACTAAAGCCATGAAGATACAGCAAGGAACACAAAGAGAAGTATTCACAAAAGAAGAAATGTCATAAAATCAGTTTCAAGTTTTTCTATGGGTTCTTAGAAAGTGAGTTCTTATGGTGAGCCTAGAAGCATCACTAGGGGTACTTGGGCTGCTCAACATGTAGTGCAGAAATAAATAAACTTAGAAATGTGGCCTTACACCTTTGTTTCAGAGAAGATGGGAAGCAGCTCTCTGATCAGCTAAATATTTCATTTATCATATATGCCCAGGGCTCTCAAAAACATGGATGTTACCTCTGTCAGAAGACTGGTGGTACTTCTCCTCATGCACAGATACGCATCCAAGCTCAGACCTGATTCTGATCATCTATTGCTGCCACTGCTGCCATGAAATCCTTCATTTCTCTCTCTGAAATGGTGGTAGCACAGAAAACTAATTTTGGAAGCCATCCTTAACCGAAGGATTTGGATTTTACAGAATTTCCAAAGATCTTGCTGTTATGACAGTTCCAACAAATGCACATATCAGACATCTTTGTCAGAGCCCAGCAGACCATAGTAATTATTTGTGTGGTCCACAATAAGACATACAAAGAGATTCGGAGTGAAATCACTCTTAAGTCTGTTAACACTAAAGAGAGCTTTAACAAAAAACACAAGTAGGGCCAGAATTTCACTCCCGGTAACTCTAAGGTTTTTTGAAGCTGGTTAGACAATACAGACCATCTGGTCTTAAAGGTGTGAAGTGCTATATGGTTCATCTGTTGGTCAGGCGTGGTCAATGATTGACTTTCTTTGGCGATTGGTTTCACTATGCACATGTAATGCAGCTGTTGCAAATACATACTGATGCAATTTGTCTATCATGCCATGACAAATATATATACACATATATGTGTGTGCATCAATGTATCTTGGAGGTGCCTGTGCTTTTACTGTTTAACTTCCCGTGCATCCTTTTTTTTTCCTTTACAGCCACTACCCAAATGCAGAAGTGGTGAATTTTGGAACCTGGTTTTTGTTCAGTTTCCCCATCTCCCTCATCATGTTGGTCCTGACTTGGTTCTGGATGCATTGGCTGTTCTTGGGTTGCAAGTGAGTGCAGGTTGTTCAAGATGCATGGATTACAAAAGCAGGGCATCTGTGGCTCCTCTAGAACATGTCTCATAAAGATGTTTCCAGTTGCAAATGACAAAAACTAAGGCACAACTTCCTTCTTCTTGCCAGAACAATTACCGGAGGAAATCTTATTGCTTAGCTACGCTGCATAGACAGCAGTGCACAGTATTGCTGCTTGAGAGTGAAGTGCCTAGGTATTGCTGATGGAAATCCTTACGATGCATTCAACTGATTTTTTGACTCTCATGACCCTGAGGATCCCGCTGTGGACCAAAAATCTTGTTAAAAGTCCTTTTGGAAAAGTACAGCTTAAAAGATGAATAGAAAAATAACTGCAAGTGAACAAGTCACTTTTCACATCTGCCCCGAGCTCAATGAAATTAATGTAAGACCAGTTAAAATTAAAGGTAAACACACTCCATATATATTTCTCTTTAAAGTGGAAAGGACTCACAGCCTAAAAGATGAAAACCTTTTGATACCAGTAAGTCCCCAAAATAAGGACAAGGCTCAGTCTCCTAGTTCATTTGTACCACGTATTCTCTTTGCAGAGGCACTCAGCAAAGTTAATGAAAATTGACTAAATGTGTGCATTTAGAGCGGATTAGTTAATCTGCACTAAATTGTGGTGCAGACACATTTACTCAGAATTAAATTGGCCTTAATTTGATTTAGTTTACTCTTAAAAGCTGAACTGACATCACTAATTTATTTCACCTAAGACAATGAATAAAATGATAATGATTTCTGCTTGCTGCTGACCTTGACGAGATTTGAAGAGGTAATTTAGAAGTGAATAGCTCCATGCCCTTCTCTCAGTCAGTCTCCTGAGCCTTGTAGTTCTAAATTAAGAGGTTAAAATAAGTTCTTTTTTTTTAATCTTAAGAGGAAACAGGCTCTAACATGACCCTCAATTACTTTCTTTTTTTTTTAAATAAATATAATTGAAATTCCACATTGTATCCAAGACCTCATGCTGATTAATGTTGTTCTAAATACCAGAGACTGAAGCATTATTGACTTTTTGAGAAGTACTGGTTGATTCCAAGCCTCCTTAATCTCTGACTCCTGTTCACTGCAGTTCATTAAAGAACACATTATGTTAGGATCTTGGCTACAATACTCTGCCTTCACATCCTCCTAAGCCTAGAAACACTTACAATATTGAAACAGCGACCTAATGCCTGTGCATAAATGTTTACTGAATCCCCGTAATGTTCATGCTCTTTTCCAGGAAGCCCAGCGTCACCAATCTGTTCTTACTTGGCCCAGTTGGAACAACATGTCAGACTTGCTTTTTACTCTCTAGACTAGGTCAAAGGGGAAGGATAATGGACCCACCAAACGATTTTTGCCAGCAAAGCAGAGCTAAGGGTAGAATCGTTACTATAGAACTGGCCATTATAAACCATATAGCTCTTCTCTTCCAGCAGTTGCGTTTCTGCTGGTGGATTTTACTGGAGTCTAACAGCAAGGTTTGCCAGGAAATTTAAATACTTACAGGTGCAGGGCAGTGCTAAGTGCACTAAAACCAAGTGTCACATAGGTGCCCATTTACAAGTGAAATGAAAAGCCTGTTTAAGACTTTCTGTTAACCAGACAGGGCCTGCCTGCATCTTGAGCTATGCAAATCCCTTTGAGAATCTGGCTATAACCAGATACAGGGAGGGAGATTGCAGTCCATGGTCTGGCCAGTGCTATGGCATGGATCTCTAGTAGGGTACCAAATGAGATATTAAAACAGCATGAACTATAAAAGCAGGCCATTGTGCTCCCATGGTACTTCCGTCACTGAAGTCTCTGCTGCTGCAGCCTATTTTAGACTGGCTTAGCCGCAGAGGTTTCTCAAACCACTCCACACACCTCTGTGTGATAGAGGGTACAGCTGGAGCTGAAAAGCAGAGATCTGTGGCTCAAAGCACAGCAAAGTAATGCTGCTGGAAAGACGAAAAGGAAAAGGTTAAAGTGAACTTGCAAGTGTCTTAATTTCAATTAGGAATGTCCATGCTTTGTTATAGTATGAAGGCAATCTGAATAAACTAAGAAGGACTTCACCTAATTTTCATACAAATATATAGCAGGTTTAAATATATTCAGCTATGAAACGTACTTGTGTTTGTATGTCCCTGGCAGAAGTACAGGCATTTTTTACCAGGACAAAACACTAGGCTGATTGCCTTGGCCTCCATGGCAGAGACAATTTGGTGGTACACTGATTGTGCCTGGTTTAGAAACAGCTAGTATTAGTAGAAGCAGACAGGTCGTGAAAGGTATTGGGATCCTCAGCACAGCTTTCCCCCTTTCCTTACAGTGAATCCTGAATATTGAAGACAAACTTGGGCTCAAAAGCCAGACCGGGCCCCATATGTTGGATACCCGTGATCCGGCTGGAAAGCATACAGTTCCCCCATTAAAAAAATTATCGATAGCTGGCCTCTGTCAGTCTTTCTATGTGATGATAGAAATTAACCATAGCCTTTGGAGGTTTCTGACACCAGAAGAATCTGGCCACCGCCAACTGTTTGAGGAAGCCTACACAAAGGGAGGCCAGCCACAGCTTGGGATGGCTCAGTGATACCAGTCAGTATTAGTCTGAGCACCCTGGGGACCTTCCTGCTATGTCTAGGATTGATTCTCAGAAGATCTGGAAACTAGACTATGCAAAGATCACATGCCATAATTTCCCTTCCCATTGCCATCAGGCCTTGCCCCAGTCACATCTCCCAACAGCCTTTGGCAACTGGAATTTTCAGTTTGCCTCATTGCTGTTATTTTTTATGGCTTTTTTTTCACTTGATGCCCTTGTCTAATTTTACTGTGCTATCTACCTCAGTTTTAAAGAGACCTGTTCTGTGAGCCAGAAGAAGAAGACCAAACGGGAAGAAATGTCAGAGAGAAGAATTCAAGAAGAATATAAGAAACTGGGAAATGTTAGGTAAAACGGACCTGCCTTCCTCAGGAATTTGCCTCTCTAGGCAGGACCTTCCTTTCATATTACCCTCCATGTTGCCTTTGGCTCTTAAACTGTCAGCTCTTTCTCCTCCTTTCCAGGATAGGAGTAGAACTAAATGCAGAAATGAACTAAAATCAAAGACTTTGTTACAAGCACACGTTTATTTACTCATTTATTTATTTCTAAAGAAAAAGGAAATAAAAGGAAAGATTCAGGTTTCTACCAGGGTCCAAAGGTCATCTGAGTCAAGGTTTGTCTCTACCTTTTAAGTATATCATTAAAGGACCCCCCCTTCCCAGTTCAAGCACATACTTATTTTGGTGGATAGAAGTTCACTGTTAGCAAAGGCTTTGCAGAAATATCCCACACCATGAAGTGTCCAGCCCTCCCAGTTGCCCATAATCTTTATTCATGGTGGCAAGAAATGTCTCTTGAAAATATTATTTTGCAAGATTTTCCTTTTTCAAGAGGGATGATACCTCATAAAATCCATTATTCCCAAAACATTTTTGTGCTGTTCAACTGAAATATTGACAGATCAACTTGCTGAATATGATCAACTCTGAATGTAGACTGTTGTTCAGGCTCTGCCTAAATATGAAACCATACTTAATTTAAATCGATCCTAAATTAAAATTCAGAATCCTCAAGACATCTTATATTTATTCCATGTGTTCAAAATATCTGTGCTAATTTATATTGTCATTTGCTCTTATGCTTTCTACACTTTCAAAAAATGCCATAGAAAGTGTTTACAGTGGAATAGCAACACAAGCTGTACCTTGTTAACACATTTAATCAGATAATAATGCAAATACAAAACAAGCATTTATAAATATTTTCCTTTAGGTCTTGCCCATGAATGATTGAATTGCAAATACAAACGGATATTTTTAGCCTATTTTTTACTGGGTTTAGATGGTTCTCAGCTGGGAGCCAAACATAGAATTCTTTAATTCAAACTAATCTTCCCTTCTATTTTCTGTATGTTTTTTATCCTTTTTTTGGAACCAATTGCTATGTTCTTAATTCTTCTGGAATTTGCTCTCGGGTTTTCAGAAAGACCTTGGATTTAATTCCTAGCTTTTTTTTTTTTTTTGCTTTTATTTCTAGCTATCCTGAGATGGTGACTGGATTTTTCTTCATTCTGATGACCTTGCTTTGGTTTACTCGTGAGCCTGGCTTTGTACCAGGATGGTCATCTTTTTTTGAGAAGTAAGTGAAGTTCCCTGAACAACTGCAAAGAAATATGGCCTTGCAACTTCTGACGTTCTGCAATAATTTTTGGCCTCAAAACATCATCAGCCACTTTTAACAAGGTGGTGAAAAGTGAAGTCTTTATTAAAAAATCAGGATTTTTCTTTTTAAACTACATCTGTTCACATGGCAGTAAATTGTATTCTTTCTCAGTAAGCAGAGTGAATTAAGTAGAGAAAGTAAAATAAACATATTTCAAATGTAAAAAAATAGAGGGTCAGATTCTGAAGTTAAAACATTTTAGTGCATTCATAGAGAAGCTGTCACTGGAATAAACTGCAACTATACTTTTTTTTATTTTGAAATAATTTTTGACAAAAAGTGTATTTTTCTGAAGATAAATCTCATCAAGAAAATGTCCATTTCAATTAAATATTACACAGAATGGTGACTGAAGCAAATGATTTTTCTCTTATTTGAAATAATGTTGAAACAAATTATATTAGAAGTAATTATAACGCACAATGCATATCAAAGAATAAGTGATTTGAACTTAAATTTTCTTTATGTTTCTACTGCATAAAATTATTTTAATTTTTCATCCTAATTTTGACAGTAAAACGATTTCTAATAGATCCTGAGGATCTCTGGAGTTTGGCACTCCTCAAAATACTTTTTCAGAATCAGTTTTAAATGTTTAATTTAAAATCAATCTACAGTTCATTTCTAAAGGATCACTTGAGTTTGGCTTTTCCCCAGAATGTGTTTACTGTTTCTTGCTTCTAGTAAACGCACTATTTTTCTGTACCTCTGAGTTAATAGATTTGTAAACCAAAAGGGATTTCTTTTTTTCACTGGAATGTTAAAAATCGTTGAGCAGTGATTGAAGCTGGCTACAGGAGTCAGTTTAATAAATGGGAAAAAAATCCAATTTTTATCCTTGATATGCAGACATATTTTTCTAGTGGGCTGTTAGTAAGACTTCAGATGTGGAAATACAACTTCACCTGTAACAATTTTCTTGGAGCCATGTACCTTGTTTGGAAATGTTTCTGTCAGTGTGTTTTTATGATAACCCCACTGTTTCTTTCCTAGGAAAGGTTACCGGACTGATGCCACTGTCTCTGTATTTCTTGGTTTTCTCCTTTTCTTGATTCCAGCAAAAAAGCCATGTTTTGGAAAAAGAGAAAAAGGTGAGGAGGATGCAGCAATAAAGAGATCTGGCACATTTTCCAGTGCCTTTAATGACATTTTTCTGTTCTCTGTAAAATGTTCAAAGAAGAGATTTTTTATTGTGGAAGGTCAGGGTTCAGTTTCTCCTCTGATACCAGCCCTTCTTATATCAACCCCCGTCTTTTTTGTTGCTTTAATTCATATTGTCCCATCCAGCAGATTACAAACAGATCTTGTATCTGAGGCCACCATCTCTTCTGTGTTAACAGTTATAAAAATCCAGGACTAGTTTTAGGAAAGGTTCAGATGGAGTTCCATATAGAGAACTATAATGCGGATGTTTGCAAAATTGGCCGAAGATAAGCGCTAGTAAATAATTTGGTCATCACTTATACAGCAGAAATCATTGATAATGTCATAAAATAAACATAAAAGAGGTCAGTAAATGTCAGACAAAGTTCTAATTTTGTGCAATGCTTCTCTCACAGTCTTCTTGATAATAATAATAATGATTGTTATTTCACATACACATTTGGGTAGCACTCAGTGGTCTTGATCAGTTTCCTGTGCCAGGCTTTCAGCAGTCCTGTATAAAAATAGAATTGCCTGCATAGAGTCTTATGTAGAGATTACAAATGTATATAGGTATGTTTATTTTTTATACTGACATATATTATGCAGCATTTAGGAAAAATGACACTCTCTAACTCCTACTTCAAGAAAATACTCAGGCATCTAAAAAAACAATGTCCTCAGATAAAACCTAGGGGCATAAATGCACTTTATCAAGCTTCATGGCCTACTGGAGAGAGAAAATGCCCTTCTTTGAGAAAATAATCCCATTGTAACTCCATCTTTGTGGTCTACAGATAATTTGCACACGCATATACACAACAGAGCACACAGTCCCTCAAAAAGCTGTAGAATGAAACACAGAGATTTATAACTATTCACATCAACAGAGCAGCCAAGGGGAAGTCAGGACATTTGGAATTAATATGCTGCATTTTCTGAGGCCAAGCTAACCAGAGAAATAGGCTATGCGCTTCTTCTTCACCACTCTCACAGATAGTTCTCAAGATAACATCCATGGATATTACATTATTCCTACTAGTGTGAAAAATGTGAAGAACTTTGCAAAAAGGCCAATGTAATACTGGTCACACACTTGTTTTATTTTGATATAGCAGATGGCGAAAAGTCAACAGACATTAACACACTGGATCCCATCATTACCTGGAAGGACTTTCAGAAGACCATGCCCTGGGAGATTGTAGTGTTGGTTGGAGGAGGTTATGCCTTAGCAGCTGGGTGCAAGGTACTGATTTAGATTTTTATTCTCCTTCCTAAAAAAAAATTATAAACCTGGACTTTTATCCCTTTGTATGCTCCCCAGTTCGGATTTACAATGTGGATACTTTCAAATTTGTACATAACCTAGTCCCTATGCCCTGCATTCAATGGACAGCTATGTAGCTAACAAAAAGATGGTTAGGGCTCAAGTCAATTGTGTAAGCATCTGCCGTTTCAGATGCTTTAGAATATCTAGATATTCCTACAAGGCTGGCAGACATGACACAGGATCTGAGGGAGACCTCACACTTTCTCAGCTAGCAGCTAACCAGGCAGAGGGGGAACATCTCAGCTGCCACTGGGTGCTCTTCTTTAAGCAACTGAGTCAAGCTCCTAGCGCTGACTGGACAAATCATACTCTAGGCTCTACTGACTATATCTACACCCAGTATAATTCATGAATACACGTCTAGCTCTCCCATAGACTCCTACATGTAGACGACTAAATTTGTGTATTTTAATCTCAAAATGAATTCTACCCAGACTGTGCAGTCCTTCATCACCAATTTGCAATACTCCAGTTCACATGCTGAAGAAAGAGGGAAGATCAGCCTTGGTGCCTTTTTAATGTCATTAACTGCCACACGTATCTCTTTGTTACTATGGACAACTATTTATTAGGCACTGCAGTGAAATCCAGTTTACTGAACAAAAGGAAATGCAGAAAGCATTGACCTAAACTTTGTTTATTTGCTGGTGGGATTCTCTGATGCAAACTGCCCCGAAGAGAAGAATCTGTTTTACAAACATACTAAGTATTTAGTAATTCTTACGCTTCTGTCCTTTCCCCAGACCTCTGGCCTCTCTACATGGATTGGACGCCAAATGCTCTCCCTGAGCAGCCTTCCCTACTGGGCTGTAACTCTGCTGGCCTGCATTTTGGTGTCCCTGGTAACAGAATTTGTTAGTAATCCAGCAACCATAACCATCTTTCTGCCTATTTTATGCAGCATGGTGAGTAAAAACAACGACATTTTTAGTCTGTTTTTTCCTGAAAGGCTCGTGGGAATGTTTCAGGACATGAGGGTATTGGCACTCTGTTCACATGAAACCCAGCCTCGGTTCCCAAACTACTGTTCTGCAGTCTTGGGCTTAGGAAAAATAATAAACTCGGGCAGCCAAAAGCATATTTTAGCACCAATAAATTTATTCAATACCTCTCAGACAAAATGAAAACATAGCTCCTGCACCCTGCATCTAAGTACAAGAAAAAATTATGATGCAGTCAACAAGATAGGTGAAGTCCACATAAAGCTTGAGATACACTTATCAGTGTTATTTTAAATGTGTTGTTCATTAGTTAGTAGTGACCCACTCACTACTTGTAAGAAAAGACTGTAGTAGTGAATTTTATATCAGATTTACATGTGTTCAAGAGGGTGATCTGGTAAGCGTACTATCATCCAACATGGAAAGTAGAGATGTTTGTAAGGGACAGAAAAAAATCAGGAGACTGGTGACAAAGGCACAGGAAAGAGATACAAATTTCATTCTATATTGGAATAGCAGTTACAGAAAACTGTCTTATTTTTTTTCTTTTATGTAATGTGAAGCAGAATGCAGGTTGTGTTTCCCTATTATATCAATTTTACGGGATTGTCCCAAAGTACATTATGTGAACAGCTCTGAGGTAATATGAAGATATGGTCAGATGAAAATAAGTAATTATGTTTGTATGGCTTATGAGTTCAAATTTACCTCTGTTCCATGCAGAAAGAGACTCTCCTAAAGAGAAATTTAGAGCAGCAATCTACTTTTAGTAGTCTGAACTGCCGTCTTAAGGCAGTCTCTCTTTTTTGACTGTAAAAGTAACCTGGAGACACTTCCCTCTCCAAAATGAAGTTAGCCTTGTGAATACCCTTCCCTTTCCCTCTGACATAAAACTAGGCCATAGCAATGTAAATGAAAACACAACATTTCACCACCACCAAAGGCTGCAGTGGAAGAACAATTCTTCAGACCACTGTAAAGAATACTCCATCATTACTGCCTTCCTGCCATGCGAGTTTGGACCATGGTCATCTGGTTTTCTTAACCACGGTTCAGGAGGACTTTACATAGTGGTCTCAGTATCTTCAGCAACTGAAGGAAGTAAGTTCTTCATGCCAACCTGTTGTGAATTCTCTCGGATAAAGACTGAAGTGGCAGTCAGTGTTAAAGTCTGGAAGACACAACACAGAATGACACAGAGAACAAGTGGGAGGAAGGAGCAAAGAAGGCCTAATAGTAGCAATTTCCACCCTCACCCAGTGTGAAATGGCTCAAGAGAAATCCCTGGAGCATGACCAGCTCCAAATTATAGCGCTACCCTACTCTAAAAAACAACAAAAAAGACTTCCACGCTTAGGTTTAGAAACTAGGGAGGTGAGATTCACAGAATTGTGCTTTCTTCATGTAAAGCAGAGAGGGTCCTTTCATCCTAATTATGAGTAGTGGCTTTTATTGGTTAAGTGAAATTTCTCTCCTCCTCTCTCTTTCCAGTCAGAAACCCTGCTTATCAACCCTTTATACACCCTGATTCCTGTCACCATGTGTATCTCATTTGCGGTGATGCTGCCAGTGGGTAATCCTCCAAATGCCATTGTCTTCAGTTATGGACACTGCCAGATTAAAGATATGGTGAGTCTTGAGATTTGGTATATCCTCCCATGCTTCATGCAACCTCAACACGTTGTCCCGATCACATCCAGCAGCCAATAATAATAATGATGATATTGGTGCTAATATAAAGTCATATTGATCTGCACTGCTGTTATGTGACCAAGCTGTCAGGTTAAGAACATCTACACATCTGCCGTAGGATACACACAATTCCCATCTTTATTTTTTCATGAATGTAATGGTCTAAAGAGGTATCAAAGAAAAAAAGTACACAATCCTTTGCATTGACCTGTTAAGACAAGCACAGGACAACTTGAGAAATTAGATTTATCACATAGTTCCACAGTAAGTCATGTAGTTATCAGCCTGCTATGTGTGGTATAACAGCGCATTACGATTATCTGATTAAGAAGTTCAAGTGACAAACTGAGCAGTTTTCCAATGAGCTGCATCAACCTCTGACTATTACTCCTGAATACTCCCACAATGTACACTCTGATACATAATAGTCACCGTGCTTTTTTTGGCTCTAGAAATCAGTATACATAATTTATCCTGTTATATATAAGTCAGTATACATACATACATACACCCTACTGCCTTCTTTTTTCCATGTTAACGGTTTTTGATCAAGTTGTCATTGATCGTGCTCTGATGCATTTTGTTTTTGTAGGTGAAAGCTGGCCTGGGTGTAAATCTGATTGGCCTGGCTGTTGTCATGGTGGCAATCAACACTTGGGGAATTAGACTTTTCCAGCTGAATACTTTTCCACAATGGGCAGCGATCAGCAACGTCACTAGCCAAACATAATCTCCAATGAAAAAAAAAAAAGAAAAAAAAAGAAAAAAGTGCAAGACCAAAGCGAGTTGGGACAAAACAGTAAACCTATATTGCACATATGAAAGAAAGGAGAAAACTTGTGCATACATAGAGCAAAAGCTCTTCAGTCCTGAAAATCAGCATGAGTTAAAAAGAGAGATTACCTTTGCTCTATCATTGCTTTCCCTGCGATGCCATAACCCTGAAAAAAAATCCTCCTCCAGATTCTCTGCCTATGGCTTTTTCATGCCCTAGAACAATTGTGTAGGACTTGTAAAACAGGGGATATAGGACTCCAATGACAGAAGACAAGTATACATACACTGGTGTACTCAGTAGTAGGATATTCAATCCTACCATTGACTCCTACGGTGAATGAAGAGTGAGTCTTATTCCCAAACCTAGAGTTTTATAAGCCTACTTCTTTTAAAGGCAAATTATTGTTCTTCTTTTGAGGTGAGTCATCACTGTGTTGGAAAAAAACTTTCCCAGCTAATGCATATGGCCTGGAAAGAAATACAGCTATCAACTACCAGCTACAGCACTTCAAATGGATAATAGAAACCAACAGAGAGGAAGGAGAAGTCTCCTGGGAAGGAGATTTTTTTTTTCCCACAGCACTAGTATAAAGTTTCCAGTATTGCAGTACTTGCAATCTCTGCTTTGGAAGGAAGAGCTTCAGAAACAGATAGAAAGTTTTGGTCAATACCTTCTTTCCTTATCAATGTACTGCAGTGGGAGCTTTTTCAGCAGGGGAAGCTGTGACCAGCAAAACATTACCAGGCCAACAGACCCATTGCTCTCCTCTCTCTTTGGCTGCTGTTTAGATAGTTCTGCAGTTACGATTCCCCTGACAGAGAAAGTGCGGTCTCATCCAAGATGGCACTCAGTGCTGCTCCATGAGTAAGAAGGGAGAGGGCTGAAGTGGAGTGGTGCTGGTGTATCTCTTCATCATGCGCATTCACTTGAACATCACACCCACCTGCTCTCTAGCAGCCCAGAGAACAGGAAGTTCAAACATAGGAAACTGCGACATAGAGTGGCTAACTACCAAACCAAAAGGCCAACCCCTTTATCACCTGCAAAGTGAATGCCCTGCTTTTCTGACTATCCAGATACTCAGTAAACCTTAGGTTTTGTGATACCTCAGTATCACAACCTCAGCCTGTGATACTCAGTAAACCTTCTCTTGTGTTATGTCCTGTTTTTAATCATTTCTTTAATGTCAATGCATTTAAACTGTATGTTAGGATGATTGGATCTCATGTAATCACACTCTATATATATATACTTTAATGATTTTTTATGCTTTCCACTTACAATCTAGGCTCTCTAGATGTTAGTGTGAATACCTATTCTGCATAAATAAAATGTCAATAAAATAAATTATTCACTACTGCATATTCTGGTGCTCTGTGAGAATATAAATAGGATATATTTCACCTCATAACCCACCAAGCCCCTAGAGAAGTAGTGTTGAGACAGCAGGAGGTGTTGGTTTACTGTTTCTGTCAAAACAGAGGGATCCCACAGACTTGTCTTGGAAATAAACAGATACAGTAAGAGGTCATAGGTTGGCAGAGGGGAAGCAAAATGAGCAAATCACAAAAGCGCATCTTAGCCCTTGTACCAAAAGCAGAAGGCAGCATCCCTTAGCAAAACAATTTCTATTCATAGTACTTCCTGTAAATTTGGTTTTGGAAAACAAAGTGTTTCTGTGAATCCATGGCTCACGGCATCCCCATGCCCTCCTAATCCATGAAAGAAGATCTCAGCCTCACTTTTTCAACCCTTCTCACCTCCCTGATTCCTGTGTTCCCCCTATCTTGAGCTTGCTGCTCTGCTGCACCCCAGCATACAAAACTCATGCCTTCCTCTGGGATCCAGATCCTCCACACCACTTCGGCTCCCCTCCCTGGGCGTCTTCCTGCTCCCCAGCAAGCGGATGCTGCTGGGTACAGACCCCGACATGGTGCTCAAAGCAGAGGCACCCCAGCCTCCCTCCCAGCACAAGCTGCAGTCCCCTAGCAAGCTGCACCCAGCACCAAAGCCGCTGAAGCAGGAGACAGAGGCTGCAACGCCTGTCCACCAAGATGGGCAACTTTCTCGAGGAACAAGCACTTCAGTGGGTGGGGGTGTCTGCAGTACCAAGGGTCCTGTCCCCATGCACAAGCAGGACATCTCTTTGTTCACAGTCCCCAAAGTTACTTTCAATCATTCTCCCCCTGCCAAGAAACTCTCTTTCTGGCTTGCTCTCTTCCCAAGGCTTTAGTCGCTCTGTGCCTTTTACTGTGCGCTCATCTTCTAATCCTTTTCACTTCACACTTCATCCACCACCACCTTCAAATTGCATAGCTGCTCAGCAACAAATCACTCTCCACCCTCCTAATTCTTATTTCTCAGCTCAGCTCAGCTCCCATCAGGCCTTGCTATCCCACACCTTTCCCAGGGGATATGAACATGGGATATTCTCATTTGCAAGAGAGACGAGCATCTGGCATGCCAATTAGCTTTAGGGAGATCTAGGATTACTCACAAATCAAACAGGGTGGCCACCAACACTCTTTGGTAATAACACCAATAGCACCAGGTAAATTTGGTGCTGTGTTGCACATCTCAAGCAATATTTCTTCAGAAACATTGCCATGAGTCTCTGGCATAGTTTGTGTCTCACGAGACTGGTGCAGAGAAATTTGGAGTGGACCCAGGCAAGGAGTTTCCCCAGCAGTCTTCCCTTCTGTATCAGTGCTTTCAGCACACTTCCATGTCCACAGCTGCTGGCACTTGTCACTGCCATCTCCCACCAGGCATTTGCAGGAAGGCAGTGTGCTGTACTGGCCCTTTTTCCCATATCAGATCAGTCAATGCATGCACCACAGCCAGATTCTGCCCTTAGACGTACACGTATGATTCCTTTCATTTCACTGAAGACATAAGAAAGTACATGAGAAAGTATTTAGTGGCAGAATCTGAATATCACAAAGGAAAATAGCAGCAGATGAACAACAAGCTTAGGGTTGGGCAAGCTGCATGGCTCATAGTGTGACAGCAATGGGTGCTGATCGCTGCTTTTTTTTATTAAAATACATGGCAAGTGGACAAAGAAGTGGGAAATTTTCACTGGTAATGTATAGCATACTGTCACTCAATTTCAGATTTGTCTCTACCAATAACCAAAGCTGAAATCTTTTCTTCAGAGGGGAGATAAGCCTGATTTCAAATTAAGTGATTTCCAGATGCTTTCAACATTCAGCACATACATAAAGACCTCAAAAGTTCTGCTTTCAGCCCAGAATTTAAGATTCCTATCCAAAAAGCATAATCACATTAACTACTAGCAGTATACTATTTTATCTTACAGTTTTATATTACCTTTTACTAGAATCCTATTAAGGCTACATATATATTTTTTTCACAGTGATATAAAACCTGAACAATTTCACTGAAGTAAACTGAGGTGATTTATACTGAGCAATTCCTCATTCTGTAGCTGACAGAGTAATGCTTTATTTCTCAGGAAAAAAAAGCAGAGCGTGATAGCTGTACTTAATACTTGTACACAGGTTGTTCAATTCTCTCTGGTTTGCAGAAAATGTGAATAATAGAATTTAAAACAGGCCCTTATATTTTTTTTTCATGCAGTGATTAGTATCTTCCTACTTGGGTTGCCTCTTTGAACCCAAAGGTGCAGTTGTCAGAGAAGGGCTTTAATCAGCGTGATGAAAGGTTGCAGAATCCCTCTTTTCACACAGAAAACCAACAGTATGTTCCACGCCAGCATTTGGGCTCACAGGGTAGGAAAGTTACTAGTGAAGTTATGGTTTGAGTTGGTGATTTACAGGAATGGGGTATTTAGGTATTTTCCAGATGTGTTAACGACTAAAGCCAGAACTGACTTTGGTGGGAAGAAAGTAAATTTGACCATCTGTGATTAACATATGTTTCAGGTGAAAAAGCAAATAACCTCCACAGCCATCTTATCTCAGTAAAATTCAGTAAAAATTACCTTGGCTTGGGACTTTGTAAAGTAAAGGTTAGCATATACCACCAAGAAGTGTAAGAAATAGAACTAAGTATCTCTTTCTTCTCCCTCTGAGGCAAAAATAAAAAGAGCTGTACAGGAAATTTCCCTATGGAGTTTACCAGCAACATATGCACTCCGATATCCACCATCACTTCCTAATATTAAAAATAATTCTGCATCACATACAGCGGATATTGATTTTTACATACGAATACCAATTCACAAGCATGTTTCTGCCAACACAGATATAATCTAGGCTTATGAAACCAACTCATTATTAATTTTGAAAATTACAATTTCTTCCTTTCCAACATTTCAATTTCATCAGTAGTCTAAGGGCCATCTGTAATCTGGGCCAACTGTAGTCTGGGCCCTTCAAAGCACATTTCCAGATGCTCAGCATGTATAAGAAATCTCTCCAAGAAAGCACACATAGAGGAGTTGTAACAACTGGTGGTGCACACAGCTGCCAGCACCACAGGACAAAGGCGAACCACAAAGGAGAACCGCAGTTGAAAAATTCTGCCTTCACAAAGGCAATAAATTTTTTGAGTGGTACCACAACTCCCTGCAGCATCACCACTGAGAAATATTCTATGCTGCCAGATCACCACTATGTTACTTTACTCATCAGAAATCACTGTGAAGAGTGATACCCTACATTAACAGGAGTTACGTATCTTTACCTGAATTCATAATAAAAGTTTCTGATGTAGATGATGCTACCTAACGTAAAAACATAAAAAAAAAAGAGTTGGCTTCATTAAACTATTCCCTGTCCTTGAGTAATTCCTCTGCAGTATAACCCATTTTTACAGAAGGCGGCTGGAGGTACTAGTGATTTAATTGACTCGGATGGAGTTAGGAAAGCCAATGCCAGGGCCCTCAGTGTCTTAATGGCCATGGCCAGCCTCACCTGGGAGGTCTATAGAGGCCCTTCTTGTTACAAAATTGGGAGTCAAGGGCCTATATAGGCACACCAGCTGCAAAAGGAAATCTAAAGAAATGCTGAGGAAGCTGGCCGATGTCATTGTGAGGCCACTCTCTATTGTCTTTGAAAGGTTGTGGTGATCCAGGGAGGCCCCTGAGGACTGGAAGAAAGCAAATGTCACTCCTATCTTCAAAAAGGAAGATTTGGGGAACTACAGGCTGGTCAGTCCCACATCGATCCTTGGGAAGGTGATGGAGCAAATCCTCCTGGAAGCTGTTTCCCAACATATGAAGGACAAGAAAATGATTGGGAATAATCAGCATGATTTAATGAAGGGGAAATGATGCCTGTCCAGCCCGGCATTTGTACAACAAAATGACTAGCTTGGTGGATGAGGGGAGATCAATGTATGTTGTTTGGCAAGGCTTTTGACATGGCCTTCTACAACAACCTCACAGACAAATTGAGGAAGCATGGACTAGATAAGTGAACGGTAAGGTGGATTGAAAACTGGCTGAAGTGCTGGGCTTAAAGGGTTGCAGTCAGCACCACAAGGTCCAGCTGGAGGCCAGTCTCTAGTGGTATACCCCAGGGCAAAATACCAGGGCCAATATTGAATTATTGAACACTAGCATATTTATTAATGGCCTGGACAATAGAACAGAGTGCACCCTTAGGAAGTTTGTAGACAATACGGAATTGGGAGGAGAAGTTGATGGACAAGATGGCTGTGCTGTCATTCAGAAGGACCTTCACAGGCCAGAGAAGTGGATGGACATGAATCTCATGAAGTTCAACAAAGGGAGATGCAAAGTCCCTTATTTGGGGGGGAATAATCCCACACACCAGTACAAGCTGGAGCCGACTAGCTGGAAAGCAGCTTTATAGAAAAGGACCTCGGGGTCCTGGTAGACAAGTTGAACATGAGTCAGCAATGTGCCCTTGAGACAAAGAAGGCCAACAGCACCCTGAGCTGCATTAGGCAGAGCATCCTCCACAGGCTGAGGGAGGAGGTGATCCTTCCCCTTTTCTTAGCCCTGGTGAAACACATCTGAACTGCTACGTCCAGTTCTGGGCTCCCCAGAACAACACGCACATGGGCGTACTGGAGCGAGTCCTACCCAAGGGCCACGAAGATCAAGGGATGAAGCACACATCATGAGATAAAGGGCTGTGGTTCTGTGACATAAAATGGCACCACTGAGCATTCATGTTAGTGAAGTTCTGTGACTAAATCCACCATCTGTATTCGAGCACTGGTGCCCAGTAAGCTAATAATTAGCATTTCTGGCATTTCGTGTATTTTCAGTATTAACTCTTCACTGTGTTCAATGGAAGATGGTCTACAAAAGCATTAGGGCAGCATTTTCCATCACAAGATAACAGTCTCAATCCACAGTAAATATTTTAGAAGTCTGTTAGTAGCTCATATACTCCTTTCCTCCCCTTTTGTCTTGAACCTTCAGCTCCTACAACATGTCTCAAAAGAATCAATACATGAAAATGGATACAAATGCATTTATCCTAAGAGCTTTTACCAAAGGAAGGAAGACTGCATGTTTTAGCTGGCAATTCCACCTATCCACATAGGCATTTTGAACATGCAGAAATTCACAGTACCCATATTAAGTGGGAAACTTGTTCCTAGGTATCTTGAAGGTGCATTCATCCTGTGTGACCTCCTATGACATCACCGCATCCAAAGCCCCTCTGAGCCGTCAGATGCAAGATCTGCATCAAGCAGTCATCATCCGTGCGGACTTCCTGCCCTCTGAAATACAAGGTTAACTTCTAGTATCATCTAGGATAGTCTCAGGCTGAATCAGTTAGGCAAAATGTGTTATACAGTAGTTGCAAAGTCAACAAGAACTGTGTTATAATGTTATCCAGCTCTTTAGGTTACTGTGTGGGACAAAAAAGACAGCTTAAGCTAAAATGGAAATTGTTGCAAACAGTGTTTGAAGTCCTGTCTTTAATATTACTGAGCATATATTGTTTCTACAGCACTACAGCTGTGGCTGGTCCACTTCATGATCTGATAGGAAAAAAAATATTCTAACATCTACTTGGAATGCTCAGCTGACAGTTTCAGCTCCAAATTATACTTTTAGAGTAACACAGGCCTGTTTGGCAACAAATATGGAGATTTTGAATTTTATTTACCTTCTCATCTCCATGTAAAGAAAGGGAAGAACATAAAGCATGTTTGAGGAAAGAAATAATCCAATTTTAAACACTAACATAATTTTGTATGACAAGCAAAGAAATATGAATGGGTTAGAGCCAGTATTTTTCAATACTTTGCTCAAGAATAGGAAAGAACGAACAGGGGAAACAAAAAAAGAAAGGGAAGCTGAGGAAAACTAAGTTCATCACATTCATGAAAGCATTAAAACAGTTGTGCGGTGCTGTCTCACTCTACGGAAGAGTTTTTGTGTGCGGAAGACAGTTCCTTCAGTCTGGTCTGAACTCTGTAAAAGCCAACGGAAGCCCCTTTCAAAGACCAGAGCATACACTACTACCTCAGTAATAGCTAAACATGGCTGTACTTTATTTGTGACCTCCCTTCACCAAGCACATTCTTGGCATCTTCAACACATACCGCTACCATAAGGTTTCTGATCACTAATGCTAGGTGGTCAAAATTATTTCTCCCAGTTTGTGTTTTTTGAGTGTTTACTATAGGAAGAGTTGGTAGTATAGCTACTAAGATTGTCTGACTTGAAGTGGCTTTTAAACTTGCCAAATATTTATTAGCAAAGGCTGAAAGCTTTTCTGTAAGCTACACATTTCAGGGCAGATGGTGAAAGGGAGGATGGGAAATTACAGGTGAAATATTTCTCATTTAAATATAAATATATATATTCTTTAAGAAGGAGAATCTTTAGATGAGAAATACTTTCCTCAATTGTAGGACTGCATTGTGGAAGAACTCTGCCATCACCAAACTTCGGAAAAGGAAGCCAAAGTTTGGCATAAGGTAATCTTTAAATGTGGCTTTGCTGATTTAGTGAAAACTCCTGAGCTTGGAATCCACCCAGATATGTCTGAGTTAAAGGCTTTGGGGGAGAGGGTGAAAATTACAGCAGGTACATGGGGAGACCTGTACTTAAAAGCTTTCATGCTATGTTTACCTCAAACAGCACAGTCCACTGGGTCTACAGAGCAAAACAGTTAGTACCCAAAGCTTGCGGTATTTTCCCTCTGAATGTCTCAAGGCCTGTCTCATGGACTAAACACCCATTAGAGATCAAAGCACATCTTCTGGTTTAGTCTCTTCTGAAAGGAATCCAGTCCACGTGCTCTACAGTTTTCCCACGATGAGAATGAAAATGTGGTAAAAGGACAACTCACTTTGAAGGCACAGTCCTTATCCTAACTAAAACACTAAGGGAGAAGCACTCTAGGTATGCTTTAATCAAGAGCCGGAAGGAGTGAAGGAGGTCATTCACTGCCCTTGTTCCTCCTACTTGTCCGTAGAGGTCCATCACCAGGCATTGTTAATAAAAGCAAGGAGAATATCTTTCTGGTACTTTTCTTTGTCCTTCACATCCTGCAAAAGACTGTCAAGGGGACTCAGTGATTTAAGCCACCTTACAGAGTTGATAGGACTGTTCTATTTTACAGAAAAAAAAATTAAATTAATTTTATTTGATAGATTGAATAGATGTAAGTTTTATTAATTCAGCAAATTACTGGGATATTTTCTTCAGAATTTACAACAGAATTTGTGCAAAACTATAGTTTCCAAATGCAGACTTTGCTTTCCATTCAAACAGAAGACAGTGCTACAATACAATGTGTATTTTCTCACACACCAGGGTTTTTAGTGGCAGCAATGGGTGAAGAGGAGCATACCAGATAAACAGTAAGGGTGACAGCAGATAAATGGTTCTTACCCTAAGAAAATACATGGTAGACAACTGAATCAAATGCAAAGGCAATGGGCTGAAGATCACGCACAGGAATGAGGAAGTAATGGGAATACCAGACATATCTGATATAAACCCTGAGCTCTAATCCTTGTTCCACACCAAGAGGCAGTAAAAAAAGTGTACTTAGAACAATTACACAAACTGGACCATTAAGTACATAGAGTGAACGGTTTGGATTCACAATGTAACTGCTGACCTCCACGTGCCCTGATTACAACTTATGGAAGATAACTCTTCTCTCTCCCATCCTCCCCATCACTCCAGAGACATCCTCAAACAACCAAGCAGAAGGGAAAGAAGAGGAAGAGGCAATAATAGAAGAAACAATGAATTTGAAACGTAGGTTAAAGTTGATGGCCTTTTACACTTTTTGAAATCAGCCATGTTTGTGCAAAGTCTACACTGCTGAAAGTGATCATTTAACATAATGGAAAAAGCAGGAGCTCCCCCCTTCCCTCCAGGTTCATAGTTTGACAAATGAACTTTCCATCTCCAATAACAGAACGCGGATCTTAAGGACAGTGAAGTACTGCTCCTCACAACAAATGACAAGAAACCCTGAAAGTTACTACTTGATGCATTTAATTTTTCTGGCGATGTTCTAAGAACTAGGGTATTACAAAGTGTGAGGTACGCATAGTAACAGGATTAACAGGACTCCAGTTGGATCAGGTAAAAATGGGTTACAAAATATTAGGAAAAGCAATAACAAAAAATACAAACGATCTTATCCAGTCACATATCAGCTGCAAATCCAAATTCTGAAACCCTTGAAAATCAGTCCCAGGAAAAGTTCACGGCTGCTCTTTCAAAAGAATGACATTCCAGTTCTAAGAGACTAAAAGTGGAGGAATCTCCCATGCCAACCCTCTACTTGATCTTTGTTGCCTGAAAGGTAAATTGCATCCTTGATGCATGCACAGAGATGACTTGGGTAACATTGCTCTCTTAGGACTTGTCGCTGGGAGGTTTCTTCTTAGCTTCCACATCCTTCTTAAAATCTTCAAGCTTCTTTGCAATGTTAGGAATCTTTAAAGACAAAACCAAAAAACAAACAAAACCCACACAAATTAACAAAAATACTG
>NW_008825614.1:12761139-12766790 GCF_000699105.1 Pygoscelis adeliae | reverse complement strand
ATAAACACAGCAAGAAATTCTATGAAGTTTAAACTGGTTTCTAAAAGGTACTTGCTTCCAGGATCTGTTACCTTGCACAGAGGTTAAAAACAAAACAACATCAAGCAAACAGCAGATGAAAGCACTTCACATGAGGCTTCAAGAAATATTTTGGATTGTTAAGACTAAAAGTCAGCCAGTGGTGATGGGAACAGGAGGGAGGAAAAAAGATCACTTCACAGGAAATTTAGTAAGACCAGTCTGGCTTCCTCACTGAAAGAGGACAAACTGCCAAGAATAAGCCAATTTAAACACTGATGCACAGACTGTAATAATGACTTTCGGAGAGGAAATTAGATTGCACTATACTGGTCACAAACCAAGACAAAAGAGATGTTCAAGAGCAGCAAATATTTCTCAAGAAATTTATGAAGAAAAACTTCTCCTGGTCCATCTTGCGGGAACCAAAATCCCCCACTAGGGAATTCTACTGCACTGCAAATTGCCAGCTTTTGCAGTTTCATGCTTGAATGAAAATTCAATTTACCGCTTGTGAACTTCAAAACCTCAGCTTTCTCTTGCAAATAAAAGCATTTTGATAAAGTAATCCAAAAGTAAATTTCGACAACTTTAAAAAAAAAAAAAAAAGGAAGCAACTTCTAAGGGCAAGGAATAGATTATCTCATGACTCAAGTTAAAACTGGGAGTTGACAACGTAGGATTTTACTAGCTAACTGATTAAAATGAAAGTAAAGCAAAGTTCCCACTGGTAGTTGTGAAAAAAACCATGGGCTTTTACTTCATATGTAACCTGACCACAGAGCAGAAGTTAATCCAAATAGACTGCAGTTCTCTCATTGGATGGTTTGAGGCTGATAGTACGGGTAATATCATAAGTTTCCCTCTTCCCTTCCCTTTCAAAGTTAAGCTCCATTTGAGAAAGCGAAATTGAGAAAGAGCCCAGCCTGTAACATACCTGAGTTATAAGCTAAACCAAGAGAAGTCCACTGCTGTCAGCAGAACCCTCCATGTGCTTACAACTAAGCACGTGTGCGTACAGCTGCAGAATTGGGACCTCATTATGACAAGTTTATCTTAGATGTCATCTAAAACAAATTATCTTCAATACCAGCAATAAAATTACCATGTTCATCCTGCAAGTCAGTGTTACTTTCCCAGGGAATCATTTCCTGCAAATCAAAAGCATAAGTCCCCCTCTTGTGGCAATACTTTACTAGTGCTGCCAGAAAAGCACTGTACCATGCTTACAATACATATTGATACACCCAAATGTGTTCTGATGACATTTTCATAACTTTGTAAGACATATATTGGAAAGAAACACCAGCCTTTTATTAGTACTCTTACTGGAGGTGACCTGACAGGAAGCATCACAAAAGTTTGCCCATGAGCAAGGAGCGAAAATAAGAATTCTGCTAGCAAGATGACTTCAATACTAGATGAGAGGAAAGCAAAGCATAAATATCAGAGATTTGAGCCTCAACAACTTTTTTTTTAAAGCTAGGCTAATATAAATTGCATAAGGAAAAAAAAAAGTATGTTAAATTTCATCAACTCCTCTAGCCTGTAAATAGCTAAGTGGCACTGCTCTTACAAGGGATTCTGCTGACTCTGCAGAAATTAAAAGCTTCTATTGAAGACTCAGCTCTAAATCTTCTTCTTCTACTCTAACTCTCACAGTGAAAATTCTCAGTTCACTGTGAAAGCTGAGGAAAGAAAGTTCACTTTCTCTCTTTTCTCACTGTGAGATAAGCAAGAAAGAAAGATAGCAGGTCAATATACTGTTTGAAGTAGGAGCGGGTGTTGAATTCTCCCAAACAGCTGGCAAAACTTATTTCATTACTGGTACAGAGGACAGAAATTTCAGATGCTCTGAAAGATTCCCAAGTAACAAACAGATGTACTGAATGAAGAACACTGAGACAGGCTATCAGAGTCAGGAAACCAGTATTTTAATGCTGGTACAATCCATGAGCAGCTGCTAGACCTTTTCTGTTTCTCCTCTCTCTATGTAGATGCCTTGCTACAGTATCTGTGCTCTAGGGCCCCAACATTAGTTAAGGCTCTCAGCATTACTCTGTCACAGACAAGATGTCAAAGGTAGATGCTTTCGTTCCATTTACATTTGAGTTCATCTGTAACTAAAGTCAATACGATCTGCATTCTGTTCAAATACAATAAACCATCAAAATAAAGACTGGTTCAATCCCGATTGAGGGAAAACAGCCTTATATTTTCAGTTCAGAATAGGTTCAACTCTGAGAATACAAGGATACTCACATCATAGTTCTGAGCCAGATACATCCCAACCACATTGCCAAGAGTAAAACCAAGCTAAAAAGGAAGAAAGGTAGAAAAGAATAGTTAACATCCTTCCATCAAAAGCATGTTGGTTAAAATAAAAAAAAAAGGAATATTGCAAGTCATATGAAGACTACAGAGTTTCAATTCCACTCCTACTTAGTTTCTCACCTTTCTTCCAGAGAGAGGTACAATTTTACCCAACTTCCTCAGGAGGAAAACCTTACCATCATTTCCAAAATACAGCACAGTTGTGTTTTCAATACACATCTCCAAGACTATTTGGATCAGGCTATGATCATGTTTGTCTGCAAAATTCTTTGCACGCCCACAAAGGCAGTAACTCCTATAAAAATGAGGGAGATAGCAGCAGGCACCTACATATCATTGAGCTCTTGGTCCATGCCTGGAAAGCCTAAAGCAACAGCCCACTAAAACAACGCTCAATGCTGGGGAGGGACACACGCATGCAAAGGCAGAACACAGTAATACACAGTAACGAAAAGGTTCATAAGCTTGAAAGTCAGAACAGAGGCTCTGACTACAAAAAGATCCGAGTCTCACCTTAAAAGGTTTAAGAATAGAGCTTCCCCATCAACTTAAACTGATGTAAAACTGCTACGTTCCTTCTGCAACAACCAACAATTGTGCACCTTCCAGACCCCTTTGCCCCCAAGAGATTAGTTTTCAGCCTAATCCACTCAGATCTAGGGGCTCCTCTAAGGCAGGAAAGCACTGTTGGTTGGAAGCTGGGCACAACCTCTTTTGACAGCTGTGCAAACTCATAGTTGCTGGAGGGTATCTGTGAAACTGCACCCTGGAAGGAGAACATGAGCGAAACAGAAGCACAGTTCCTGGCCTCGTCCCTACCTGCCAGCTGAGGAAGATCCTCAAGTGTTAACAACGCTTCGAGAGGGAAACAAATTCCTCTCTTCAAAGAAAGGTGATGAGATTTTCATTTGACAGCTCCCCAAGGTCCTAGATTTTATTTTTTATTGTTACGTTTGATAATAAGTACATCCTATACTATGAAAGCTCATTTGGCTATTTTGGAAGAAGAGACTTCTAATACTGTGCCTTCATTCATCGTCAGTAGATAAATCACTCTATATGGCAGCTGAGGCCAGTTCTATTTAAGAAAATAGTTATTGCTCATGGTCACTGCTGTCCAAATAAGAATATTTTAAGAAAAATAAAACCACTGTCCACAATAACAACTTTGCCATCACATGCTGACTAGGCATCTTTTCCATGTCCAAAGCAGGACACAGTGCAAGCTCATCTTTTCAGTGACTCAGACTCCACAAGCACCACTGGTGAAAAGCTAGCTCTAGAAAACTAAAAATGGTTGAAAACTGCCAAATGAACCATGACTGCAAGTTACTTCAGTATTTTCTTAAAGAGATTTTTGGTCTTAGTCTTTATTATTACTTTTTAAGGAGCTTAGCTTTAACAATTTAAGAAAAAGTAAAGTTCTTTTTGTGTGTACTGCCTGCACTGGTTATTATTTGCTCTTATGGTTTTAATTATCAGTTAAAGTAGTACTCTGGGAGATACTAACAAATATTGCACTGGTGTAAACCAGACTTGTGATTCCTCTTAATGCAGAGCATCATTCTAGCAGAGGAGAATTTCCTGTATCTTTAGCACTGTCTGAGAACTCACCTGAAAACACAAACCAGGTTCTTGTTTCTTAGGAGTTTTCTAGGCTTTCACCCTGGAACATTTCCAAAGATGGGACAACTATCATATTCTGCTGTGTGATAAACCTTATTTGGTACAGATAGTACTGAGATCGGTACTCCCTTTAAGTGTACTCCTTTATTGAAAAGTCTAGTGCTGCATTCAAGAGCAATCCACCCAGTTACATTTAATTTTTATAGCTGACAATTCAAGCAGAGGGAAAAAATTCACTATTTTTCAACTCAATTATTTTTCAGTTCAGTTATGTGGAAAGCAAAACATATAGCCAATTAAAACGTGCATGTTAACGAAGGACAACAGAGCTGATGAGTTCAGGGTCTTCCGATTTCTACCCAGCATTTTAAGTTGCACTTAAACAAATGTTTATTTAATGTTTAACTCTGGATAGCAAAAATATAAGGTTTGCGAGATTATCCCTTTATCTCCCTGCTACAGCCCTAACAAGGGAGAGCAAGAGTCAAACACCCAATCTACACCCAAAGGGGGAAGAAACCCAGAATTAGTATATCTTTTTTCTAACTTTCAGGTGCTAATCAAGAAGTCATAATTAATAAGAGGGTTTTATCTAGCAACAAAAAACATTAGCAGCAAGCAATAGAGTTGATAAACACAGAAACTTTGAGAGCAGCTATGCGTATTTACCCTTACTGAGTGTTTTCAGCGGAGTGGTGAGAGACTATAAACAGCTACAGAAATGACTGAGGCTTTCATACTTCTTCTTACGAAGTTGAGATAAGAAATAAGCCGTATTTATGCAGTTCATAAAAACACACAAGACTCTCCCAACTTACAGTAGGCCATCTCTTCTTGCTGTGTATCAACACTTGGTACGAAACTTACTAGCCAGCTAAATTACTCTTCCCCCAACAAAAGATGAAAGAATATCACTTATTGTTTGTACTTACTGGGACATATCTGAACGCAACTAAAACCCTAGAGTATCCCTCACATCACTAGAACGAAAAACAGGATGCTGTTTCCACGCTTTGCTACAGCAGAAGCCAGCATCTTTTTGGTCAGGTAATTTATCTCCACGCTTGGCAGTAAAAATACCAGCATTGATTAAGTATTTAATGAAGAGTAGCCAGGCATCTAACCTCAGACACCCAGAAGAGTTTAGGGGAACATACAGAAAGACAGAAAAGAAAATTAAAATGAGGAAAGTATAAGAACATTTAGTCTATCAATTCCGCTGTTCTTAAGGGGAGTTAATGAAAGGCAGTAATGAAACGTGATCCCTCGCCTTAACTTCTATAAATAAAAATCCCCACCTCCAGCGATAAATTTTTAAAGGTGAGCAAAATGCCAAGGACTGAAAACCCCTTCTCTCATCGAAGGAGGGCGGTACATATGCTATTACAAAGAAATTTGAGCAGCAGGAGGGCACCACCGTGAGCAAGCAAAATCTGCCGCACCTCTAAGGCAAATTAAGGGCGCGACTTGCAGAAAAAACAAGGCAGGACCGTCTCACTTTCAGAGCAGTACTAAGGCACCGCTCTGCGGGGAGCAGGAGCAAACCCAGCGGCATTCGGCGGGTTCCGAAAAGCGGGGCGAGGCGACTCAAAGGGTCAGGGCGGGTTTGAAGGAGACGGGGAAGGAGGGAAACCGCCTGAAGCCGCACGCACAAGGATGCTGCGCTGCTGGAG
>NW_008825614.1:12759522-12760509 GCF_000699105.1 Pygoscelis adeliae | reverse complement strand
GGAACCGCGCAAAGGGGGCGGCGGGCCGTCTTTTAAGGCCTCCCTCCCGCTGCACAGGGACGCCTGGTGCCGGCCATCGAGCCTGCCGTTCCCGAGGGGCTGCGCGGGCACTGCCGAGCAGTTAAATGAGAGTCCAAGTGTTTGCACTATGGGTAATTTCAAGCTGGGGTCTTCAAGGAAAGATCGGGGAACTAGGCACCTAGATGTGGGCAAAATCCTGTATGATTTGGATGTCCCCTGCCTCAGTGCTTGGGAAATGTCAGCCTCCCATGCTGGAGAAGGCTGACATAAAGGTTCTTTTTTTTTTCTTCCCTACTCAGCACTCGCTAGACCACATCTAGGATACCCATGGCCACGTTTGGGGTCCCACTGTTGGAAAGACTTGGACAAGCTGGAGCAAGCTCAGCAGAGGGCCCTGGAGCTGATCAGGGCTGGTGACCTCCCTGGGAGGGAGGAGAGGCTGAAGGAGTGGGAATTGTTCAGCTGGGGGGGGGAACCTAACAGCAACCCCCCAGGGCCCACAAGGAGGGTATTGGTCAGGTGGCGCCATGCTCTTCATAGTTGTGCATGATGGAAGGATGAGAGACAGCAGAGACAAGATGAAATGAGAGGACTGGGCTGGATTTAAGGACGGACTTTTGTCACTTACAGGAGGCAGGCAGGCAGTTGGTCCAGATTGCCCAGGGAGACTGTGCCATCTGCACCTTTGGAGGTTTTCGAGACCCAGCTGGGTTAAACCCTGAGCAACCCGCTCTAAGCTCAGAGCTGACCCTGCCCTGGGTAGGCGGATGGACTAGGGACTTCCTGAGGCCCCCTCCCACCTGAATCATAGAATCATAGAATCATTAACGTTGGAAGAGACCTCCAAGATCATCAAGTCCAACCGTCAACCCAACACCACCATACCTACTAAACCATGTCCCTAAGCGTCTCATCTACCCGTCTTTTAAATACTTCCAGGGATGGTGACTCAACCACTTCCCTGGC
>NW_008825614.1:12724409-12758040 GCF_000699105.1 Pygoscelis adeliae | reverse complement strand
GGCCCCATAGACTTGTGAGTATCCAGATGACGTAGCAGGTCGTTGACTGCTTCCTCTTGGATTATGGGGGGTTTATCCTGCTCGCCGTCCCTGTTTTCCAGCTCAGGGGGCCGAGTACCCTGAGGATAACTGGTCTGCCTGTTAAAGACTAAGGCAAAGAAAGCTTTAAGTACCTCAGCCTTTTCCTCATCCTTGGTGACAATGTTCCCCCTTGCATCCAATAAAGGATGGAGATTCTCCTTGGCTCTCTTCTTGTCATTAATGTATTTGTAAAAACTTTTTTTTGTTGTCTCTAATGACAGCGGCCAGGTTGCGTTCTAGCTGGGCTTTTGCCTTTCTCATTTCCTCTCTGCACGACCTAACGAGATCCCTGTACTCTTCTTGAGTCGCCTGCCCCTTCTTCCACAAGCGATAAACTCTCCTTTTTTTCCTGAGTCCCAGCAAAAGCTCCCCGTTCAGCCAGGCCGGTCGTCTTCCCCGCCCGTTCTTCTTGCGGCGTACAGGGACAGCCTGCTCCTGCGCCTTTAAGACTTCCTTCTTGAAGATCGTCCAGCCTTCCTGGACCCCTTTGCCCTTCAGGACTGTCTCCCAAGGGACTCTCTCAACCAGCGTCCTGAACAGGCCAAAGTCCGCCCTCCGGAAGTCCATGGTTGCAGTTTTGCTCTCCCCCCTCCTTACTTCACCGAGAATTGAGAATTCTACCATTTCATGGTCGCTAAGCCCAAGACGACCTCCGACCACCACATCTAATCATCCTATGATCCCACAAGAGCTTTCAAAAAACCTGTGTTCCCTTTTTTTTTCCTTTGCTCTTTTTTTTTTTTTTTTTTTTTAGTAGCATGGTTAGAAAATGAAGAGTAGTTGTCCTTTGTGAAACATTCTGGGTTTAGTTTCTTTTAACGGCTACACTTAATTGAGATTTGGGCAGTAAATATCAGGGAGATTTCTGCTGAAAATCAGTAAGAGATTGGAGACTTTATTGCAATGTATTACAAATCTCTTTTTCATATACCATTTCAGATTAAAAAACAGAACAAGACAAAACACGTGGCTATTGTGGAACTATTAGGCAACTGTACGCTGTAACCAAGTTAACTCAAACTAAGCCTCCGTTCCCAGAAAGCTCAAATGCTCCGTCTAATAGAAAAAATGTACTTCCTGCCTTTCTGGGGCAGGTACCTTGGTGAGGTAAAGAAGTATCTTCTACCCATTTTAGGAAAGGAAGCACAGAAAGATACTAAGTACTTCTTTTTTGGTCCTGGTAATACTGTAACGAGGAGCTGGACTTGAGACAACTTTTTCCTGAATTTCAGGCTATCCCAAAGCTGCTGTATTGTGCTTCCCTCCCTGGGCCGGAGCTGACACCTGGAAATGGTATGCAGGTTCGGATGGATGTGGCACAAAAGCCAGGATTGGGATTCCTTGCCTTCTGGAATGGCACTCCCAGGAATCTTGGAAATGAGCTTGGTTCTGGAAACAGGAACAAATCACCTGGTAATAACTATTTTCCTAATGCTGAGGCCTTGTACACGTGTGCAGGATCAGAGCGCTGAGATAATATTACAGACTCCAGCCTGACCACATGTCACAAATCAGAAGGAGGAAACAAGGCTTTTAGTAATAATAATGTTGCCACAGTATCACCACAAGGAGATCAGGCTTTTCCTATTTTCTGCTCATTAAAAATGTTGTTATTATGCTTAGACTATAATGAGTACAACATCTGTTAGACAGTCTTGGCTCAACAGTACTGTACACAGTTGTTTTCCTACATGCCATGAATTTCCTCTGTGACATTTAATGGGCAGCCAAAAATCATTTTTTCCTTTAAAGTAAATCCATTCCATTTACATCAGCCAACGCTGAATCATTTTGAGTTAGAGACTCTAGAGGGTGGGTATGGTAGATGGCATATGTTATTGGAAGGAAGAGCTCAGTCTGACAGCTACAAATGCAACTATCATGCTTTTTATAGCTGGGGAAAAAAAAAAAAGAAACAACCCTTCTTTTTTTGAACTCCCACCAAATATGCCTTCACTTCAGACCAGAGAGTCTCATAAGCAGGCAGCACTACTCCAGCCTGGGCATTGGTGGTAACTTGGTTGGAATGCATTTATTTGGTCTCGAAGAAGAGAAGGAATCGGGAAGAGGCACACAAGGCTCCCGGTCTCCAACACCACTGATGCTATTCTGGGCAATGTTCAGGGGGTGGAAGGAGTCCATTGTGCTACATGGCACTGGTTTTGTTTCGCCTGCTTGGGGATGGGTTGATTACATGGCCTGCTGTTCATTTACTTTGCTCTTTTCATTCCCTGCTTGTCCTGCCAAAGCATGGTACAAGTCATAATCCTTCTCTGACCAGGGGCTCAGTGCTGTCTGGGTCTTCTTTAAGGTAGCTCTTGGAGCTTCTTCTCTTGTAGCTACCAGCTGTTGCCATAAAGATTGGTAACAGCGTGTGGAGAATAAGGATGGGATGAGAAGCAGCAACCCAAACGGGAGTGCATTGAGCTTGTGTGATACCGAGCTGGCTGCTCTTGGCTGACTGCCCCAGGAAAACCTAGGCTCAGTGAGACTGACAACTGATTTACAGCATATTTGCTTTAGCTCCTTCCACCTTGCCAACACACACGCATGTTTTAGGAAATTGAGTCTTTTGTGTGGGAAAACAACAGGTCTGAATCCAGAAGTGTGAATATCTGCAGTGTAAAGAAGAATGTAAAAGTCATGGAGCACCAGTGAGATCCTGGGAGCTACTGCATGCATTCAGTCAAAACCAAAGCTGAAATGCTGAATATCAAGTACAGTGAGTTCTTTAGTCACCTGAAGATGAAACATACAGATAGTCTGATAATTTTGAACAGTAAGTGTGTGCAGGCAAGTTGTAAAGGCCATAGTAATACCCATATGTATAATGAACAACATCCTTGAAAACAGATTGTCTCTTGTAACCAAGAATCTTGAAGACTAAGCTACTTAAAATGAGTAAGGTTGGAAAACTCATCTTTCTAACTGAGATAGGGACAAAAAATTGCTGCTGGTGAAGACTTTCTCAATGTTATCTACTTTACCCAGGTGCTCTACAAGTATAGTCAAGCCCGTGAGGTATGCAGAATGCTTGCTTGTCAGGAAGTACTGGCTATTCTACATTATTCTCGATTGCTAAATCATATTTGAAAATGCATTCATGTTGATTTAATATTGTTTTTAACATGCATGTGCAGGTATATATACATTCCACTCTATGGAAGGTGAGAATCTCTTTCTTGAAGGATAATATTTAATTTACCCTGTTTTTTACAATAAGTTTGCTGGTGTATGAACATAGCAGGACAAGACAGTTTTGTATGCTAGGCCCAGTAGAAAAAGAAGGGTGTTATACCATTACATTATGAGAAATGCTAACAAAGAAGAGCTTATACTCTTATACCCACATAAATCTGTGGGTCCGGATGGAATCCACCCCAGGGTGTTAAGAGAAGTGGCTGACATTGTTGGAGGGCCACTGTCTATAATATTTAAAAAGTCATGGAGATCAGGGGATAACTGGAAGAGGGCAAATGTCATACCCATCTACAAGAAGGGCCCAAAAGAGGGCCCAGGGAACTACACACCCATTAGTCTTACTTCAATCCCTGGGAAAGTAATGGAAGGAGTCCTCCTAGAAACTATTACAAACCAAATGAAGCAGGTGACTGGGAGAAGCCAGCACGGATTTACCTAAGGCAAATCATGCCTGACAGACCTGGTCACCTTCTACAACAAAATAACATTTTCTGTCAACATGGGGAGAGCAGTGGATGTTGTTTATCTGGACTTCAGCAAAGCATTTGACACTTTCCCACAGCCTTCTCCTGGACAAACTGGCAAGATACAGACTGGATGGGTGGTCTGTGAGGTGGGTAGGAAATTGGCTCACAGGCCTCACTCAGAGGGTGGTGATCAATGTTTTTTGCAGGAAAGACTGAAGGAGTTGGGTCTTTTCTCCCTGGAGAAGAGAAGGCTCAGGGGGTACTTCATCATGGTATTCCAGCACTTAACGGGCAGCTACAAAGAGGATGGAGGTTCTCTCTTCACATAGAGCCACATGGAAAAGACAAGGGACAATGGGTACAAGTTGCACAGGGAGAGGTTTCCTCTTGATACAAGAAAGAAATTTTTTACAGTGAGAACAATCAATCACTGGAACAACCTTCCCAGGGATGTGGTGGAGTCCCCATCATCAGAGGTTTTCAAGGTGCGATTGGACAGGGTGCTAGATTATCTCATCTAGGCTCCCTTTCCCACAAAATATTGGACCAGATGATCTTTTGATGTCCCTTCCAACCTGGGCTGTTCTATGATTCTGTGATACTAAAAGTGATTTATGCCCCAGGCTGTATAGGTACTTTCTCCACAAACATTTGACCCAGTGAGTGGTCAAGTGGTGATCTTCTCACTCTTCCTTCCAGCTTGCTTTTTCTATACAGTCAGTAAATATGTTATTATCTGACCTGAAAGCAGCAACAATAAAAGATTTTATGTGAATACTTGTGATAATTGTGTTGCAAGTGTTTGAGAGTTAATTTGAATAAAGCAGTAGTATTGATGATTTAGCCATGATGAGGATGTAAGCAAGGCAAGGTTAGTAGGGAGGAATAGTATTTTAGCAGTCTAACTGATATCATGAGGGAAAATGGTAAGTCGTTGGCCATAGAAGCCCTTTCTCAGATCTGAATATGATTTAAGTCACAAGATATAAACACTGATTACAAAAAAGTATTCTTCTTGTACCTTCACAGTAGCTAATACACAACTTTGAATGTAAGCCCTCAGGATGCATACATTTAAGTGTCCTTTTAATACCACTCCTCATTTCCAATGTATAGCTGAAAAGGGGAGTGGAAATCAGATTTCCTTGAGCTAGAAATTCTGTAAAATAAACACCAGATGGAGCTAGAAAACCATATATTAAATTTTCTGTTTACGTTTTATTATGTTTAACCCCTAGATTTTGTTTTCAGTTCTGCCCATTTTCTTTTCTTTGCCTTAGTAAAATATCTTTTATATAATCTGTGATGTGGTTGAACAGTTTCTGAGGAGCTGTAATTATCCAGGACTCTTTTGTCTTGCCATGGAGACATGAACCATTTTAGTACACAATAGATACAGAATGTATTATACATGTAATATGTATAGAGCAATATGAAATAAGAAATCAGAATTGCAGGGCAATCAGCTTATCAAAAACTTATCAGAACTTACCACCTTTAAATGTACCAAGTATAATTGCCTACCTGAAAAAAACTAAATAGCCTTTCGGTTTGCATCTCCTCAAATCTTTTCCGGTGGAGGTGCAGTTTATTGTTAATTTAAAACTTTTGAAAACATCTTTTTCAAAATAACTTCCACTCCCTTCTCTCTCGTCTTAGATGCTATATCCCAAAGATCCTCTGGAGTTCTCAGATCAATAGCCTAGTATATTTTTCACAGAAAACCAGAAGGCGTCACTGACTCACCATGTGAGTCTGAAGTTGTTTAAGGCCAGGTTTTCAAATGTAGTTACTTACTAGAAGAGATAGTTGTTTTATGGTCGTTCATATTGACCCTTTTAAAGTCTACTTTTATACAGAGCACTATGAGATTCAAAGATAATTCCTGACACCACAAAGCACAGAGAGCTGGCCTAGTTCAATACAGAAAAAAAAAAGTAAAAAAAAGTGTCAAATCATTTACTTTATAATTTTTTTTATTAAGAATATAAAAGAATATATAAAAGAAATTACATTTTCCTAATAATGTATGTGAAAGTATTAAAGTCTTCCTTATGTTAGCTGTACACTTGAGTCTGCCCAGTTCTGTGTGACCGATTTCTCAGGGGCAGAGAGAGCAGCTTAGCTCTTCCTATCAGCCCTCAGACAACCTGCAAGTCTTTGCTCCTCTCTGCTGCCCTGGTGGTAATGGGCCATCACCAGAGCCACAGCTGGAACAGGGAGACTGTCAGATGTCACCTGGCCCAGGGGTCTCCAGAGTGAACTCCAGAGCTCTCCCTTTTCCTAAAAGTTTTCTTTCCCAGAAAAAGGGAAACTTTAGAGCATGAGGAGCGTGAGCCCCAGGAGAAACAGAAGAGAGAACCTACGGAAGGTCTCCGAGCAGCAGGGCTGAAGAGCAGCATGACTCACAAGTCGGATTTGAGAGGTCTGTCACAGTCCTGGGGTGACACAACAGCGCAGGAGCCTGGCCTAGCTTCACTGAAGATTGTTTCTTCATTTTCCAATAAAATGAGGCATTGGTCCTTATTCTCATGGCGTGGTCTGACGTTGGATGTCCTAATTCAGTTTATGAACCTAAAAATCTAAGACTTGCTCCTCTTTAGAGTAACCCCACAAGGTGCTTGGCACAAAGAGAGGGACTCAGAGAGAATTGAGAATTAGCTAGAAAACCCAAAATGCCAGCAGAATTTTCTTTATGTGCAAAGTAATAATAATGAGATGCTCCTAAAACAAACCAACCACGTGAATTTCAAAGAAATACTTTGAATGAAAAAAAGATAATTCAATGGCACTTTTTTTTTCTTGTGGATTCATGAAAATGCATTTCCTGACCAGTTCAGCCATTCATTCCACCCTAGCATTGCAACTTAATTCTGCATTTCCACAAAAGGACATCTGCAAGCTCTTTCTATGAATTTATCATATACCTTGGAATTACATTACCCAGTGATATACATAGCCTACAGATGATTCTAACTTACCTGCCTAATATCTCACTACACGCCTCAGTGGCTCTGGTTTGCCCCATGTAAATGGCTCTACTTTACCCTTTTCTCTCCATTCCTTCAATACATATCTACGTATAGGCAACTTACATTTTGACTTGGACTCGCTTTCAAGTGTTTCACCATGAGGTCAGCCGGGCAGTGGAGCAGGTTGCCCAGAGCGGCTATGCCATCTCCACCCTTTGACATTGTCAAGACTCAGCTGCATAAAGCCCTGAGCAACCTTGTCTAAACTCAGAGCTGCTGCTTGGAAGCAGAGGTTGAACTAGAGACCTTCTGAGGTTACTTCCCACTTGAATTATCCTAACTTATGATTTTACTATGCTTTCTGTTTATTTCCAGTCATTCATTTCTTCTTTTTTAATGTAGGAAACAGATTTTTCAGTCTTACCAAGCCTTGCATCCAAAAATCATGAAATAACCATCTACCCTGCCAGGCAAAGTAGAAACCTGTCCAGTAAAAGTTCCAGTGTATAAAGAAAGAAAAACCTCAAACCCAAAAGACTGATAATTTTATATTTAGGCAGGGTAATGGAGAATCTTGAATGCAAATGAGTCATGGTTTTAAGTTTTTCCCCTAAAGCTACAAGATCTAGAAATGTTCTCTAAACAACTCCTCCCCCGGCCAACTGAGACGTTCACATGAACGCATGCCCCTGGGACAAGGAATTCAAGAACACTGAAGGCTGAGTCAAGCAAGAAATTATTGAGCAATGATACCCTTCAGCTCTAGCTGCTGGACTGTGGCCTGAAAAGGGCAGTAGTATGAGAAGGACCTTAATTCTCCTGTGGTCACAGAGAGGCAAAATTGCATGAGTGGATAATAGGTGTGTCATGAATTCCTCTCTGTGCCAGACCTGCAGAGGGCATGAGTGCCAGTCATGGAGATTTAGCTGGCAGTTTCAAGCTGTAGCTGTGCACGCAGCTGTGGGAGCTCCTGGTTCAGTTCCTTACTTTCTGGTTTAGAGACAATCGTCACAATCACATCAGACGTGAGACACTGGGAAAATAGCCCTGTCACTCATAGGATGACAGCAATCACCAGCACACCAATTTTCTAAAATCGCTTTTCAGAACAGCACTAGAGCTTTTTAAGAATCTAAGTCCTATCAAATGTGCAGGAAAATGAGCAAAAAAAACCCTGTTATTTATAGCTAAGCTTGCTTGCTACTGTTAGGGCCCCGAGTGCACCAGCAGGCTCTGCGGTCTCTACTGCCACCCCTGGGTTGTGAGACAGAGCTGGGAGGGAGAAACCTCACTGGGGGCCTCTGTGCCTTGGCTCAGGGGCTGCAGGGGCACTCCGGTCCTTGGTCCTGTCCAGAGCAAGGCTGCAGCTCTCCTGGTCACTGTCACAGCCCGGCTGCCTGGTCAGCCAGATCTCTGCCCCACTAGGGCCTGCTGGACCACCACCCTCAGTGCCTGGCGTCCTCCCCACACTCGCTGGGCAGCCCACCCTGCTGCTCCTGGAGCACTACTTTGTTCTAACTAGCTAGAGTGCAATCACTTATTCCTGAGAGAGAAAGAAAATTAAGAAAAGAACTTGCCTGAGCAACCTCTGTGGAAGAAAAGCCAGTGCCTTCAGAACAGCTATAAAAAGAAGACATATGTGATATAATAAAAGAATATAATTAGAATGTGTCTGGCCAAACACCTGAGTAATGACCTGATATTTAAGTATAGCTACATCTTCTGGGTATGAGTGGGGAGCGTGTTTATGGCATTGGGTGAGTGTTGCTCTCTTCAGTGAATACTCCTCGGTGTGATGTTCTTTGTCACAGCTGGTTCTCTGGCAGAAAAGCAAGCTCAAAAAAAGCTTTGGAGGTGAACTCAAGCACTCACTATTCTCTTTAGTGCAGAATAGCTGCATGTTTTTAAGGCAATGTTTAAATGATACTGTAATTTGGCATAAATCTGTGCTGGGACTGGAAAGGGCAGTCCTTGTCCTCTGCCTGTTGGGGCAGCTTGAAAACAGGTCCTACTTAAAAAAACAATCCCTGTCCCCTGCTTAGGTTACCTTTTCACATTACTAAAAAGTTACTTGTGCCAGGAAGAAGCAGGCATCTGTAACAAGTAACTGTACTAGGAAAGCATTTACCATCCTTTTAGTGATAATGTGGGTTTATTGATATTACCATAGGTTCTGAAGTTCTTAAGCATGCTTTCTGCTGCTAAGGTGTTGCTGGCTACTAATAACAGTAAAACTTCACGGTGATATTAGCTGGTAGCTGAAGATACGTAAGCCTTCTTTCACATGTGTTCAAGAGTCATCCAGAGCTTCTGGAATTAAGATTATGATATTGTATATAAGTAAAACCCATGTAAATGAAACATCATACAGGAATTTGAGAGTCATGATCAGTAGATGGTGCTCTTTTCCCAAGAAAGAATTTAAGAAATATTTTCAAATTACCAAAAATATTATCAACCTCTTTCAATCTTTTTATCCCACAGTTAGATAATATTTATTAAAAATAAAGTTTCAAACACTTTTTTCCTTCCAAAAGTTACTCCATATTTTCACTATATTTCATAACAGAGAGAGAGACACTGATTTAACTGACCTACTTATTAAACTTGGTGGAATAATCTAATTATGGTGTTGCACTTTACCAAGCAGCTTTTCAAAAAGAATGAGATTATCTGTCCAGATTTTAATTAGCTCTCCTTTTTCTATCATCAGGTTTTTTGTTCTGCTTTTTATGAAAAAAAAACCACAAAAACAACCAACCCCCAAATAACCAAAAACCAACCCCCAAACGAAAAACCTCATACTGTCTAGTGTTATTTTCTTAGACATCATTTCTTCAGTTTATTAAAATAACCTGAATGAATGTAGAGATCACCTGCAGGGTCAGAATATTTTACCACGTCTTCTCCTTACAGTAGGAATGTCAAAAAGAAGAGATTTTTTTTCAAGTGCTCTCAAAGTCAATCAAAAACTCTTGTCTTGGAAAGACTTCCAGGTTTGCACTGGGAGAAGTTCAGGTGACTTCATGGGATGAGTCACAGAAGTCATGCCTTTGTAGGACCATGGCTCTAAATATTCAATTAGTCTCTGATGCAAGAAAATCAACAATGATACTTTCTGCTGAGCCCTGTTTATATTTCTTTTCAGTCTTCAGTAGAAATGAAAAACCTGCACACATCACACAGAATTGAGAAACCCCACTTACTTGATTACAGTTATTTGATATTCACTTCCTTTCTGTCTTTCTTTGATGACTGTCATACTCACTGGCAAGCAATCAGAGTTCAAATGCTTCCAGTCACCAAGTTAGCAAGAAATTTTGTGCTGGCACTTCCCAAGTTTCCGTCACTGAACAAGAGAACCCATTCAACTAAATCTGGGAAGCACAACTTCTATGAATGCTCTTTGGCAGCCCTGCCCCTGCCTGCTGCACCTGGGAGCCTCAGAGTCCTGCTATGGGGGAATTACAGCCCCACAGCATCTCAAGCCTCCTCCTGGCTTTGGGGTCTGGGCTAAGTATTTTAAAGGAGTCCAGGGAGGATTTAGAATTTCAATTGCTAGTAAAATCCAAAAGACTTCAGATGCCTTTCTGGGGTGCTGGTCTTAACTATAGAAAGGCTTGGGTATTTAGTGTAATGACTAATCTCATCCTCATCCCTATAGTGTCTGAGAAAGCCAGCATCTGAGGCTAGCAAAAGGAAGGAGAGTAAAAACCACTTCAAGTGAAAAACTCAGATACTTCTTAAATCTCTGTAAGAAATACTTTTTTCCCCATAGATTTAATGTTTGATTCATAGTAATTTTTATCCCATGGGATCTTCAAAAATATTCTAACTATGAGGACATCTTGACCTCTAGCTTAAGCAAAAATATTTTTTTGCCAGATTGATCAATGTAAGATCAACTCTGTGCTCTATACTTGTCTGCAATATATTATTTAGAACAGGCAGTTTAGTTCTGTTTCACTAACTGAGTGCTCCCTCTTTCATAGACTCATTTAGATGTGAAGAATGAGATACTTCAATAGCATAATTTTTTAAGATGGACTGATAGATATGTCTCTGTTATGCTTGGGAGCATTGCGGCTGCATAGGTTGTAAACTCTGTGGATGAGGAAATGTGATTGACTTAAAGGCCTAACTCCAAATTATGAAAAGCATCGGGCATTTAGAGCCAAACCTACAAAGGGACTAATGTTATGCCTTGCCTTCTGAAAGGTTACTGAAGTAATGAACTGAGATGATCCAGCTGACCCTAACTTCTCTCTGGTAGTGTTTCAAGAAACAGCAAGGCAAGCTCATGCTTTCCATAACAGACATTGTTAGTCACACTGTCATATTTGTACACTGTTAAAGTAACACACCATGTTCATGTATAAGTGTCATGTAAGCTTTATATAATATTGTGTATATTTTACCATGGTGTAAAAATCTAAATGAAATTAATTAATACACTCTGATTGGGAAGAATTTTCACTCCCAAGGAAGCATTTTAAATATTTTGTTTGTTTGTTTCAGATTGAAGCATCTGTTGCTGTTGATATTTAATTTCTGAATGGGAGAGGAATGAGTAAGCTCAGGGATGAATTGCTATGTGTATTTGATTCAGTGCTTTTATGGGAGGCTACACAAAGGTGTCTTAAGAGCTTTGTGAAGTGCTATTGTGTTGTACAATGTGTACTAGTTCTTGCAAGTCCTTATCATAATGTTCCTGACCTCTGCAAACTATCGTAGGCCAAAACTAGTATATGTTTTCTGAACATATTATTCTCATTTATCACAGGGGAAAAAAATAGGAAGACACAAGTGCTCCAGCTTCACCTAAAACATTTCCTATTGGTCATGGTCTTCAACAGCACATACAGTCAAGATACTCTTCGTCTGATACTGCATGGCAATTCTTACATATCAGTGCTTAGTATCTAAGTGGGTATTTTGGCCTGGCTTTTTGGTATTTCGTACTGCTTGTTTCAGAAGATCATGATAGGTCCTGCTGTTTTCTGGGCAGAGCTCCCTTCAGAATTCTGTTTACACATGCTTTTTTGATGTTTTATTACATGGAAGCAAAGGTTGTTCTTCAGACACAAAGATCTGTGCTTCTCAAGAGCCATCTTAATATATTGATAGTAGTTGCGAGTTCTTTTCACATTAGTTCATGTCTTGCTACTTAGGTCAAAGCAAAGAGGTTCAGGCAACATCCATTTTAGAGTGAATATTAATAAACAATGTGATAGTTAATGAGCATGAGGATATAGACTTGAATAACAGGTACCGAATGCATGCTCCCGTTGCCTTAGTAACCATTCCTTCCCCACTGAGGATTTAACTTAACCCAATGTTCAATGTAAATTTAACCCTCAACTATTCAGCTATTTCCCTATTATAGTAAATGGAAACATTTCCTAGAGCCTGAATAAAACTGCTGGAAGAAATGGTAGCTAATTTGTGACATTATAACAGAACTTTGGCTCAGTTCACTGTTCACCTGTTAAACACCCTAAGGACAGGACACTTTCCCCTACCCTTTCTGTTTAAGAACCCTGCACGTAAGGGTCAAAAGCCTCATTAAAAATCACTTTGTGTCTGAGAATGAGTTTCTGTGGAAACCCACAGGTAAACAAATAATGTTCTAGGGTTACTGATGCCTGTTTAGCAAAGTGGTTAGCAAAAAAGAAACGTAATATTCTTTTCCCCTTTCTGTCCCTTGTTTACACCAGATAGATAGCTACTTGCACATATAATCCACTTAATCATCATGAAGAAGGATGGCTAGATATATACCTCTTCCACTTTTTAGCATCTTTCTTCACTGTAACCTTCAGCAAACACCAGCTGTCTGTAGAAGAACAGAAAACTGCAGGTAACAACTGGCAAAAAGCAAAGATAGTGTTAGACCGAGAAAGTAACTCATGGATCTCTTTTTCCTTTTTGACATTTCCATATGGTGACTGTGGAACCAGAAGCACTTTTCAGTTTATGCAACAGCCTCTCCTCTCGTTCTCCCCTTAACTGGATTTCCAGGGAAAGAAAATCCCAGCAGGCAGGCCAAAAGGGGTCATGCCATATCTGTGAGGATGGGAGACCAGGAGCCCATGGCTGCGGTAGACACCATAGAGCACACCAGCCTCTCGGTGCAGGGACAGCCTAAGATAACTTAATGGTCCCTCTGTCCTCTCTCCATACACAGGGTGCCCAGGCAATTATCCTTGCAGCTCATTCCAAAAGCTAGCTCTAATTATTATGGTTCACGTCTGCTGAAGCATGAAGAAAATTAAGTCAAAGCTTAAAGTAAGAAACAAAGAAAGAACCAAAGTGTTAAGCTGCACTTGGAGCTGCTTCTGTACTTAGGGAATTTTTCACAGAACCCAGTAAGTCATATCTTAAAGATATAAAGGGAGAAGGGGAATTAAACTGCTCTCCCTTCATGTCGTCTTGAACTAGCCCCTAAAAGACTTGGTATCAGATGGGCTTCACAGAAGTCAAATCTACACTACAAATTTGTGCTGGCATTGGTCAGGGGTATGAGGAGGTGTGATCCCTGAGCGACAGACCTGTGCTACCAGAGAAACCTTGGTAAGAAGAAGTTACAGATAGGAAAGACGCACTTCAAGGTGTCGCAGGTTGCACTGTATGAAGTGCATCTGCTGGAGCTGTATTACCAATCAGAGCAGTTTGTATTAGTATATCCCAGAGTCAGTGAAGCCTTACTAGACACTATCCTCTTATTTAGATTTTAACAGATCTGTATCTTTTTTTCCTTTCAGAATCTTGTTTTGGTGTTTCAAAAGTTTCATTTTCCTTCTGTCTAAAACACTCAGAAGAGCACAGCTGTGTTGTGCCACATGGCCGTTAGGGCTGTTGATGTGCAGCAACATATAAAACAAGTTCATTTTAAATGGTCTATTGAGTTGATGGCCTCATGTCTCCAGAGAGCCTTGGGACTTCCTTACAGGGGAAGGGTGCCTGTTGAGAAAAACAGTATGTAAGCATGAAATGAAAACTTACATGACTATGCAGGAGCAGAATTGCACAAAGGGAAGAAGCATAGTTGAAAAGGCCTCTTTAACCCTAGTACTCCCTAATTTTTCAGTGTGTCATGGTTTAATCCCAGCCAGCAACTGAGCGCCACACAGCCGCTTGCTCACCCTAACACTCCCTTGACTTAGTGTAAGCACTACTTAGCAACAACTAAAACATCGGTGTGTTATCAACATTGTTCTCATACTAAATCCAGACCACAGCACTGTACCAGCTACTAGGAGGAAAATTAACTCTATCCCAGCCGAAATCAGGACACAGTGTAATATATAATTATTTTGCATGCAGTATATTATTTATGATGTGAATGCCTCAGGACAAACTAAATGATTTTCAAAGTCCCATTCCACTTCAAATAAAAAGGCCCCTAGAAACAGTAGAAAAAGAAGTGAATTATGCGAAGTCTTATTTGGAGAAACTATTTTGTTGCTGTTGTTCATAAATTATCTTTGACTTTCATTCCAATTAGGCATTTTTCTCCCATTATTATCTCTATTCCCTCTGCCCGAGGATCCCAGACAGTTTGCCCTGACTTTTCTACCTCAGTGTTTTCACCTCCTTTACTCCTTGGCACAGGTTAAAGCCTAAAGCTCAGAAACCCTGAGAAGAGCCTTTGTTGCAAAACCCGGCCTGCAGACTAGGCAAAACAAGCACATTCTTCCCTAGTATTTGAATATGTTTCTTCAAAGGAAGACAGTAAACTAGACACACCAGGCAAGGTGCTATTGCAATGCTTTCTTCGCACAGATGACAGTAATGGCTATGATGATCTTTGTCCTTTTTGTGGTCCTTCATTTCTTTCTTCAAGCAGATCCGTGTATTATTGCGCTTAAAGTGGAAGCAGAAAAACCCATTCTGAGGAACCCACACAGTTGCAGTCATGAGCTCTGCAGTCTAGCAAAGCTCTTCAACACACGTTTAAGCCTAAGACATGAGCTCAAGGGCTTGTTGTGGTTGGGGACCACTTCCCAGTAGCCTATGAGTTTACAAAGAGGGAGGAGCCACAAGATTTGAATGTTTGGCTTTAGAAGCGGGGGTCTCATGCTGTGGAAGTGTCATGGATCAGGGTGCTGAAGGACGTTCAACACCTTGGATAGTCGGGAACGGTTTATGTAGCAAGGGTGCTAAAGGGGCGCTACACCTTATCTCGGGCTTGTGTTTGCACCCTCTCCTTTGCAGTAGTGTCACCATCCATTTGGTCCTGCAGTGAACCGGCTCAAAAACTAATGCAGGCAAAACCAAATCAGCCCCACAATTACAAGGTGTAACTGGTTACTGGCTATAAAAGGCTCTTAATTTCTTGGAAAATTTGAGTATTGGAAAGGAGGTCCATTTCATGTGTTCTCATCTCACTCTGTTTGCTTTTCATATCTTGCAATAAAGAGAAGTTATGCTGTTGTTAGGTTGTTAGTAGCAGAATTTCAGAACAGTTTTGTGTCTACAGACTGCACGTCTTGGCTGCCAGGTGTTATTCAGATTCCTTTTTGCTTTAAGAGAGATGTATGGCAATATTTTAAAAGATACCAAATAACCATCCTGCAATAAAGCTTTTGATGAGCATGAAAATTATCAGGCCAGACAGGCAGGTAGCTGTTCAGGGCCTGCTAGAGTGGGAGTGTGAAAAGGAATCGGTGAATGGGCTCTTAGATCCAGAAGGAGAGTTTCTCCTCTCTCTTTTTCTTTCCCCTCGTATCTCTGAGCCTCAGAGGAAAAAACACTAACAGCATGAAAGTTAGCAATATTGGAAATGTTGTGGAGAAAGCAATGCTGAAGGGTACAAATGCAGCTGACACAAATGCATTGAAAACTCCCGTTATAGATCCCTGAGTTCTTTGGGGCAATGAAACCTTTCTGTGCTCTCTGTGCAAGTGCTGTTACCTGATAAGACTTCTAAATTGTAACACTATGCCAGTGGAAAGAAAAGGTAAGTGCAGTGAAAAGCAGCGTGCTGACTAGGAGGTAAAAACACTGGCACTGACACAGGCTTTTCTTTTGAAATCAAGCTCACGGCTATTATTTTAACTAACTCATACTAGTGAGAAATAGCTGTAAATTATTTTCAGTCCATTAACATGAAATATTTTTCATCAGCAGATGTCAATACACTTCATGACGAAGTCAGTGTGATTGGCATCATTTTGCAAATGGGGAAACTGAGGCATAGAAAAGTAACAGAGTTTGATTCACAGTCACTCATCTCTCTGACAGTACCACAGTGAATACAATCCAGGAATCTGGAGACTGAATGCAACATTTTCTGCAACATTATCTTATTTAAAGTGTGTGTGTGTATTTGTACATATAGATGCACACACATATATACACAAACACATATACTAGCAGATATTCTAGAAATATTTGGAATTATATATATTATAATTCCATACTATTCCATACTAGTAATTACCTTGTCAGGAAGGCATTGAGCACAAATTATCAAAGAGGGTTCAGAATAATCTTATCTGTAATCGCTTTCACCTTTGTAATCCATTAAGACACATCTCTGTTGTGCCTTCCATCTAATTTTCTTTCAAGAGACCCTACTGATCTGACATTTATTGATCTGAGCTTGTCTTCCAAATTGCTAATTTGTTTATATGCTCCTAAATAGCTCTAACTGGGTTTCTGCCAGGATTCCGGTAGAATCTGAAATAGGCTTTTTTTTTTTTGATAAACAAATGTGCAACTTGTATAGTTTTTATAATAATATTTGTTTACTGTTTATCATGTTTTTATGAAATACTTTAACATAGTAAAGGACAACACCAGCCTGTGGGTACAATGGCTACTTTTGTGAATGCTGTAACTTATCCTTTCAGTGAACACATTTAAGTAAGCTGAAGTTAGCCTGCCTAAAATTGTCCCAAGGGAACAATGTGATCTATTTTTTTATTCTTTAAAAGGTACATTTCCATTATCACAGACCCTGAAAATTAAAGTCATATTGGCTATTATAAAGAAGTAATAACTTAGTAAGTATCGAATGCAAGCCACCGAGTTACTTTTTTCCTTCAAGATGATCACATCTGTTCCAACCATACAGGAATACATTCAAGTATGAAATGGTGGGTGGGAAGGCAGCGAGGATGATACAATGGGACCAAGTGTTTTGTGCCAGCACTGTAAAACTGCTTATTAATTTGGAGAGTAAGAAATCAGATTTGTTTTATTTTTCTTGTTATACTTGTCAGGTACTTAATTTGTTGTGATGCTGTTCCGATCCTCTGTTATTTTAAGAGGCAGAGCTGGTTAGAAATTTGCTAGCAGTACTTCCACTTGAAATCACTTTTTTATCCACTTTCTTTGGATAGTTGTTTATGATTTCATTAGAAATGGCAGTAGAGTGGTTCCATACTACTGGGAGTCAGTCACAGTGTAGCTTCTCAGGAACTTCTTTCTTCCTGAGGACACCGCTGTTAATCTTCAAGGGACTTTTCTAGATGACGTTATAAAAAGATGCATGGAAATGAAATGCCCAGAGGATAAATTTGATCCTAACATCTACTGGGGATATTACAAGTCAGGTCATCAGAAACTCTCATTTCTAAAGCTACCATTGGGCTATCAGAGGCAGATCGAGGACTTTCAGCCAAGTAAAGTCTGTAGGCTCCTGGCGGTGGAGGTGTTGGGGGTGGCACTCTTCCTTTTGCAGCAGATGACTAAGTGAGTCTGGGGTAGGATATGGATGCAAGCCTGGCAGTAAGAGGCTGAGCCCACTTGAAGCCACTCAGTTTGCCCTCCTTGGCAGTCTGTTTTCCTTAGGGATCTGCTAAATCCCAACTCAGTTCGTTGCAGTTTGCCTGTCTGTACTCAAGACAAAAACAACCTCTTAATTTCCATTCTGAAGCAGTAACTTTTGCACACTCACTGTCTGTCTGTCTGGAATCCATTTCAATGGCCTTATTACCATCTAGTGGCCAACATGAAAGAGTTTGCATCTAAGTATCATGTTTTTGACTCAGAAAACCCAGGAGAAGAGATGTAGCTCCAGAGAGAGAGATGAGTGTATTACCAGCAACTTAAATGGACCAGAATTTCCTCTCTCATCCATGCCATCTTTGGATCTGATTGACCGCCTCTCCATTTTACCTCTTTGTAACACACTGTAATGTTACTCCCTGACATATGTTTTGGATGCTTCAAAAGCAGAGGGGAGAGATGGAAAACTTGTTAACCATATAAGTGAAATTCTTCTCTTACTAGGAGAGCAGCAAGCTAGTCGAGAAAGCACTCGAGCAGCTAAAACACCAAGGAACAGAAACGTTCTCCTCTTTCATGCATAGAGTAAGAGCTGCACTTCTGAGAACTGGAGAAGAACGAAGTCTCTGTGCAGAACCTGGGCCCAGTAGGAAAGGTTCACAGGTGCCTATATCCTACAGCACTGGCTTTGTGAAATTAAATCACACAATATAAGTTGATATCTAAGAGATATAAGTTGATATCTAAAGAAATATTTATCTAAGCGATCTTTCTAATTTATGAAATTATATTTATAAAATTATTTAAATACTTTCTCTCCCACTGTAGTGTTGCAGTTATTGGTTATGAACTAGAAAATTAATTCTGTAACTCTCTCAGCATGAAGAGGAATGTGGAAATGGGGATATATCCATGAAGCTTCTTCTCATTTGCTGGTAACTCAGAATGCCCCCAGGAATTGTAATTATGCAAAGGACATCCCAGGCTCATAAAAAGAGAACATAAAGGTATCACCTCCTATGTACACAGTAATATATGTTTATTAAGCTTTTGGATGTGACAAACTGATGTTTTACCAGATTTTACTATGGTCAAAATTTATCTAGACAATGCTTCATTTGTTCTTATGGATAATCTCAGTATTTACTAAGGCTTGTGGGTGTCCAATTGAGTGCACATGTGCTTGCTTACCTCCTGCCAATAATGGTTCATCTATAAAATACGCATTGCCAGTAAATGGATAAAAACAACTGGAGCCAAGAGCCTTGACCACAGAAGGCTTCTCCTCATTACAACAAACTGGCTGAAGCCCCCAACAATTTCATTCATTACAAGTCTCGCCAATGCAGGCAGACCTTAACTTTATTCTATCAACCTTTGTTGATGCAGTCAGAACAGGAGCTGTGGAGTAGTAGGTTTCTTGCACTTTTCATTTAGAGTTGTTTTTCTTTCATGTTTTTCCTCTAGGTTTTCTCTTAAGACAAAGTTAAAAGGCACATTTCAATCAATCGGGCTGATGTTGTCAAGCTCATGCACTGAATTCCCATGGGGGGGAAAAAAACAACAAAACTTTCTACTGAAAAGGGAAAAACAAAAATCTCCGCTCCAATTATGTTAATCAGGAATCTGTCTGGAGGATGGGAGTAAAGGGCTGAGTAGAATTAATGGAGGAGAAAAAAACAATTTAATTATTTATATTTGAGTCGATGCATCTGACATCTTGCACTCCAGGGGCCTCGTTGTCAATAAAAATATACCAGCAAATACTATTAAAGAAACTGTACAGCAGCATTTCCTCTTTCATGGGAGGCAGAAAATATATTAAAATATATGTCAGACTTACACAGTCATAGAAAATAGGGCTGGAAGGCACCTCAGTTAATCATCAGGATAATGTTGGCAGCTCATGCCTAAAATATACCTGGCAGACATCTGGAAAACCTCGAGCCGTGGACATCCCACAGCTCCTTTGGACTATCTATTCATTGTCCTTAGCATTAGTCCCTTGTGAGAAAGCACACTCTTTTACTTGAAGCCCTGTCCCGGTCTACCAAAAACCAGCCTTTTAACAGTACAGCTGGAAGCTACTGTAGACCACTGGAGTTAGTGCTGTCAGTCTCTCTCTTTCCTTTATATGTAATATTAGCCTAGTCATATATGCCTGCTGTCAGCTGTTGCTAAGCAGGGCCTAAAGAATAAGATATTTTCTCAAATTTTTGTCTCAACTAGGTCTAGATTCTACTCTTTCACAAGTATGGGTGTAAAAAGGAGGAACCGAAAATGAAGCTGAGAGAGGAGCAAATACAACACCTGTAAGACATTAGGGTGGCCTTGTATTGGCTGCATAAGTTCTGCCAATTTTCCTCTGAGTTGCATGGCAGGACTGATGAGAAGTGGTGGCAAGTGGCATGAGGGTAAAGATAGCTAATCAGGTGTGATAGGCCATGAAGCTTTCATGCACTGTTAATCAGAAATTTGGTTAAATGCCTGTTTTCGTGTCCTCAGTACAGCAGTTGCCACCATTTGACCTTACCACCAGGAGGACAGGGACAGGAGTAGGATTCTCCTAGCTGTACACGGCTTCAGTTGTGCTCTGAGCAATTTGTTTTCAAATGCAATCAGAAATACCTGGAATTATGGGGTTTAGGTGATTTTAGTTTTGTCTTTTTTTTTTTTTAATTGTGTTTTCCATTACCTATGGAGTACCCTGTCAAGTAGTAGCACATACTTCATACTACGTTGTTTCCTCCATTTCATCTGATACCTGGAGCTTTGTAGCTGTGCACTGTACAAATCCAGACACTCTCCTTTTGATGCTTAGCTTCACATGGCCTTGAAAAAAATCTTTACTGAAATTGAATGTCTAGCAGCCTCTGCTAATCGAGTGTGATTTTCACAAACAATGGAATTACTTCCATAATTGTGTTCTTGGCTCTTGAAAATATATCTGCTATGTATTTTTAGCACAAATTTACTTTCACCAAAAACAGTTTAAAATATTTTACTGCTTAATTAGGATAATGATATGGTAGATTTTTAGCAGAAATGAACCTATTTCTAATTTAAATGTTTTAGGCTTTTCAGAGAACTGATCTATTTTCATAATGTTGGGAAAACCATTTTATGTAACTGAAAATTCAGCCACAACTGGTAAAATAATTAAGTATTCCATTTCTGTGTAGTGTGCAGCAGGAAACAAGCGACTCCAACCAGTTTGTTTGCTTGACTGAGTAGACAGTTTTAAAAATGACATTGGCGTCTATAAACACAGAATCACATCCAGATCCAATGCCCTTCCAAACGCAATCTCTTCTCAGCAAACATGCCCCGTGATGAAGACCCATCTCATATCAAAATCGCCAGGCAAGTCACAGTACATCCCTAGCATTGTGATAAGGACTCTGTTTTGTTCTCTTTGTTTATGCAAAATTTCCATGAGAGCAGAAGTGGTTTGGTTGTGAGTGCTTTCTGCTTTGCACAGTAGGTAGGTTTGCTGAGGGAGAGGAAGGGATTAAGCCTGCTGTGAGCGCTGCTCTGTACGAGATGAAAGCAATGGTTTTGGCTGTGCCCTTGTACAACCACCCTCCTCACTTCTGCCCCCACCCCTTACAGGCCAGCTGCAGCCAGTTTTATTATCCAGTGAGGCTCATTGCCCAGGATGGTGACACTAACACTGTATAAATAAGGCAATAATAGGCAGAATCAGCAGGCTGAGGGATGGAGAATATCCCCCTCCCTTTAAGGAGCATCCATGGCTCTCACCTCATCCTCAGTCAGCAGTAAAACATCTCCCCTCCTGTTTCAATCTACTTTTACAAACACACTGCATCGGTCAGGGGGAGTTTGGCCTCTTTAAGGGACAGAGAATGGGCAGAGAATTGCCCATTCCCGAATCCATCTTTCTCTGTCGGAGGGTGCAGGATGCAATCTGAGGCAAACTGAAGAGGCAGGAGGATGATTTTAGACAGCAGGCTTGCTGGGGTAATATATTTATCTATTTATCATTTTAGGCTTTGTTTATAAAGAAACATGCTGGCTATATCTCTAAATATTTTAAATACTTCAGTTGGTGATAGACATGGGAAGGGGATCCAAACAGGGATTCTGGGCATTTTCCTTGCTGTTTCTTCTGACATGTTGGTTCAGAGCAGTTGGTAACATAGCGACAGGCTGCAGCACTTCATTATCATCACAATCTGCTACCTTTTTAATATAGTATCTGACATTTCAGTCAGACAGAGAGCTTCGTCCTTAAGCTGGCAGGAACTTTATGCCTTGCACTCGAGAGCATCGCCTTGTTGGGTATATAGACCAGGCAGGGCACACGCTATCTGTGTTTATCTAGATATGTCAAAGCATGGCATTCAGATGAAAGGCAAAAATATATAAATACAAATGGAAAATTGCAAACAAGAACCATCCATCCAAACAAGCCATCCTTTGTGGTCTGGCAAAATCATTTCCTTGTTACGCAGTTTCCAGCAAGGGATCACGCAAGCATCTTATTAGAGAGGAGAAAACCCAGAGCTCACCTGAACTTTGGTAGCAGAGCTGAGGTAACCACTCGGGCAGTGCATTGCCTGTGCCATGAGGTTGTAGGGGAGGTGCTGACACCGAAAGCCACAGAGTGCTGCGGCTACAGGGACACAGGGCTGCGACTCTGCTAACGAGGCAGGAGGCACAGGCAGGAATGTACTTTTGGGGTTGCAGCGCAGGGAAAAAGAGCTTGGGAAATTCTGATTTAAAGGAAGTATCTCCACACCTAAGTCTTTTCCTTAGGTATATTAGAGATTTATGATTTCAAGCCTGTCTTCTTTACGTGGCTTTTCCATTCTGTTTTGCTCTACCTACTTGCCCTCATTGGGAACCAGCAATCGGAAAACCTAACTAAATGGCAGAAATGGGAAAACGTAATAATATCTAGCGTTTATTTGAATCTCTGCATCTCAGGATCTATAAGTGCTATCAAAACTTTAACAGAAACAGACCTGGAATGTAGATATTACTAATATTAATTTTCCATATGGGTAAACTGAGGCACAAGCAGTTACCAGCCATGTACAGGCTTTCCTACCTCTACTGGGTAGTAAGGGAAAACTCACTGGAAGTCTGTGAAATTTGTGTAGTACATGGACAATATGCCGTCCTACATGCACAAAAGTGATGGGATTAGGCTCCAAATAAGTAACCTAATTTCTAGATCAAAAAGGTCTGATTTTGTTGGATTTTGCTTTCCCACTTTAACACCACTGACAAGTCTGACGTTTCCTGTTACAGCCAGTTGAGATTTCGGTCTGCGGTACCAGCATGACTGAGAAGAGAAGTCTAGCCTTTCCTGTGTTAGATGCTGGTCAGCAGAAGGGCTGCCATGTTTACCCCAGAAGTAGCTACACAGGAGTAATGTGTGAAATCCTCATTGTTTCCGATGCCCTCTGTGTTATCCAGCTTGAAAGGCTAGATAGGCTTTTGTTAATATTTCAGCAAAAATTATATCTTAAAAGAAACAATTCTTTGATCAAAGCCTAAAATCATCTTATTTGATCTAAGCTGACTTAACAGATAGAAGTAGAATAAGAGGATGATTCTCAGTACTCTTTGATTTATCTTGGCTGGAATATTTTTCCTCAATAATTCATGTACTACAACATCCATAATCTTTCTTTTATTAAGGCTAGACTATTTGCTTTAATGCTAGGTTTAAAATGCCACATAGGGTAACTCTAGGGGTTCTGTGAACTGAATTGTTGACAACATTTTTCTTTTTTATAATTTACTTAAACCACAGGCTGATTGTGAGCATAAAAGCCAGTAGCCTTTAAGTTATATTGACACATGATATTTATAGCAGCGAAGAGAGAAAGGTAAAATCTTTTTCTTACCAAGGAGAAGCAAGCATGTAAAACATAATCCTGATCTGATTTGTGTGCAGTATTCCACAACAGTGATTTAGGGGAAACTTTTCAAAAATGCCCCAGTAATTTAGGAACATTTGTCTTAATTTTTAAAAACCTCCAGGACCTGTGAGAGCATAATTTTCATTGCAAGTCGATGAGACTTGGACTCATAAGTCATTAAGGCCTTTTGAAAAAAAAAACTATTAAATTCTCAGGAGCCTGTTTTTTCCTCTAAAACTCTCAGTTGAAATTCACGTCTTTTTTAATGTATTGAACTGCCTTAATACCAATACAAGTTTCCCTCAATCAGTCTTTCAAACTACCGAGTGGGTACATGTGGGAAATAATATGTAGGATTCTATGTTAAACCAAAATACTTTGAATTTATTGGAGCTTTGATTACCTTTAAAAACAAGACAATGGAATTGTTATTTGCTGTTAAAAAAGGTCTGTCACATGCAGCAAAACTCACCTCTCTGCATTATATCTCCACTACTGCACAAGACTGTGTCTATCTTCAAATGAGCTAATACATGTAAGCAACTTGTGCACTATGGGCCATGCTGCAATGCTGTGCAGCTAAATCTTACAGGAATCAGAGGGGGGGTTAGTCAAATCTTTGTACGATACAGAGTTATTCTGTAAGTTTGCCAGCACCATTGAGAACTCACATAAATGCTTCAAAATAGCCCAGGAGAGTGAGGTAGGGAGTTAATCCCCTCTCCTTCCTCCATCCAGTCTCATTTCTGGAGCAGAAGACAATGAAAAGTTGGGTTACGGGGGCAGGATACCTGGCTAAGGAATCAATCATCTTTTCAAAGCCTAAACTAAGGGCTTCATGAGGAGGTGATATATCCCCAAACAAAACTGTGTTGTAGTCCAACAAGATGTCTGATTACCACTTTAAAGAGTCACTATTTTCGAAACACAATTTAAGCAATAGCTGCGGTAAGGGGGATTGACCTTATTCACTGTCCTTAGGAAATACCCACCATTGCAGGTATGTAGATGTTCGTGTTGCCAGCATCCTGACTGATCACTGGAGTACATTAAAACATGTGATACAGGCCAAGGCCAAGCAGTACTCTGAAGGTTAAGGCTTGCTTTTAACATAGCACAATAGTTTTACTGGCTTAGGAAACAACAAGTTTTGTCACATCTGTGACATCATGCTGATCTGGTTGCTAAACAGGGTCATCATGCATCACGTGGGAAAGACCAAACTTGCTCACTGAGGTTCACTGTTTGTCTGTGAATGATGGAGTAACAAGATACTAAGAGAGGCTGCTGACCATGCATTAACTGATCCAAGATGCCTCTTGCCCAGTGGAGGGCTGGCAAGCACCGATAGACAGCACTTGTAGTCTGAGAAGGGCATCAGACAGTGGGAATGTACTTGGGAATCATCCTGTTTCCAGATGTGTTGAACGTGCTTCTCATAGTGATTGGAAGTCACCAGTGTGTTGGTGGTCTGATAAAGCTAGCAGTCAGCTAGGAACCGTGCAGAAGATATCAGATGGCAGGCAAATGAAGAGCCATTGAATTTATAGCTCACAGTCACTGGAGCTGCAAGACAGCTTGAGTCTGCTGTGTAAAACCAGGCACCTACCATTTGTAACATTGCATAACAGAAGTTGGCAAATATCATCAAAGGATATGAAACGAACACTCAGTGCTTAAGAAGCTGAGTAGCTTCAGTGCTAAGGCTGTTTTCCACAATTTTGCTTGTTCGGTGTGAGGTGAAAGGGCTTCTTCACCTTTATAGCACTAGACTGTGCAATACTTTGCTGAGACCACTCTAGACTTTGCATCTCATTTTGTAACAGCTATTTCCCTGACAATAAGTGCTTGCTGAAGCAGTCTGGATCTAAAAATATTGCTGATCCTAATGGAGGAAAAGAATGGGATCTGAATGACAAATTTGATTTAATACCTTATATTGATGTCTCAACTAAAGAGAGATTTCTGACAGTAGTTCTCCCACAGTTATGTAAAACAGTACTTCCATTTTATTAACAATGACTGAAAGAAAGAAACAATTACCTACATTTTTTTCTGAGGCAGCACTTTCTCCTTCTGAAGTCCTTATAATGAATCGCCATTCTCTCTTCCTCTCCCAAACCAATTTGTTCATAATCGCTACCTTTGAAAAAGGACATGTTTGAAGATTTCAATTTTCAACTTCTAGGCCAGGTCTTTAAAGTAGTGAGGCAAAACAAATGAGCACAAGCTCAGAAGTTCTCCTGTTTTTTTTTTTACAAAAATAAGAGCTAAAATAACAGAATAGGCCAATGCTCCATGGAGCTCTAAAACTGTGCAAAAAGAACCAGAAATTTCCCATCAGGAAACTGCCTAATTGTGAAACATTATACAGCTTCATGAAAAAAGAATGTCTGCCTAACTCCAAGTACTGATAATTTGTATTCTATAGGGGAAAAGAAAAGACCTGTGCATCTCATAATTCGTTATCTGAGAAAATACAGCCTGTCAGTTAAAAGAAAGGAAACTGCTGTAGGTCATTTTGGGTACATTGCTGAGTCTATCACTGATTCACAGCACAGCACTGAGCAAGGAACTTGATCTCTTTGCAGTCCAGTTTATATAACTATTAAAAAGACGTAATGAAATCTACTTCACAAGGGTTTTTTAAGCCTTGTTGTTTATAAGATACCAGGACAGGACCAATCACTAGAGGGATTTCAAAGTATAATTAGTATCCTAGGAGTACTAGAGGGTTTAATGCTTGGGTGATACTTAAGCAATTAACTCTGAAGGCTATTTCAAAGTGCCTAAATCCCCAAATTTCAGTCTATCAAACACTGCTGAGAAGTCCCAATCTACGGTAGCACATAAAATAAAGAATGAGAAAGATATAAAGATATAAAGATAAAGAGATGAAGATAAGGACAAAGATAAGGATAAAGAGATAAAGATAAGATAAAGGTAAAGAAAGATAAAGACAAAACCTGCAAAATCCCTTGTTTGGTTCTTCAAGCTACGTAGTGAGCAGCAAGCAAATGCCATATCATCCAAATTAGAAGTGATTAATCTGTTTTTCCTCTTGACTGTATTGCTGAGATATTCCTTAATTTGTTCCAGGATGCTGATATCAGGAGTCTTGGATGTAAAGCAGGTATTTTGATAGTGTACCTGAATTTACTTGCCATGAAAAAAGATGATATTTTAAAAGCTTTCTATTATACGTGACTGAAATGGTATTATACTGGAACATATTCATCATTGCTGCTAATTACTGACCTACGTAAAGCCAATGAATAAACTAAATACTCTCCTTTTGGGATAAATTGAAGGAGCAATTAAACATTTGGGTAGCCAAGGATAGATGCAGCCTCACTCTAAGGGGAGGCGCTGGGCAGTTCTACCATATGACTCAAGACAGCACATGCCAGAGCAGTTGTCACTAACGGGTCTAGGGAGCCCAGACTCATCCAGCCCCATGTAAATTTGCATTTGGTGGTTCAGCTGGTGCAGCGGAGGCCACTGCCAGAAGCACTGGGAAGCATAAGGCTGAGCAGAAGGTGAACAATATAGATGGGTGGGTTCTTGGGGTGCTGTCTGCCAGGACCGGTACCTGGCATTTGTACCGGGGTACAAATGGATTATGGAAGGTTGTGTGCATGTTTGTGTGTGGCAAAAATGAGAGCAGCAAGTGTTAGCAACACTTTGAGAAAAAGCCAAGAGCCCTTACTTCATTTTGCAAAAACAGAGTTTTCTTTCTAAACAAAGACATTTTTTCCTGCTTGCTTTCTGGAAAATTTGACTCAAGGCATGTTATAGGAGGCAAGTAATAAACTCAGTTTTAATCAGTTTCTCCTTCTGTCAGCACTTGCATCTCAAAGTTTTAAAGCTCTGCGGCTGTATCTTGATACAAGAGTTTCTTGCCCTTCTTGGGAAGATTTATTTTAAAAAAATTTCATTGGATAGAGATTATGCTAATGTTTATATGAGTGATGGAGAACATTTATACTTTTTTTTTTCCTTTGCAGTTTAGGAACTTAGTGATGAATTAAGTCTTCTAGATAAAATTAAGCATGTCCCAATATATTCAAAGCACTCTGAATAATAATTGCAGGATTGTCATGAAAAATCTTTGCTTTTCAAAAGTACAAAATTTATACTCACTTCAAATTCAGATTGTCTGTAAACTTCAGGCTGTCTCTTAAAATGTTCCCACTACCAAGGGTCTAAGACTGGTTTTCAAATGAAATTAATATACAGAGCAAGCGTGATATTTGAATCACCATTGAGACTTGTACTGTTTCCTCCTACAGCTCTCACTGAAAGGGCTAAGGACAGAGGATTTGTGCAGGTCTTCAGTGAGAGAAAAACAGTTATACACTGGAAGCCTGTAATAAAAAAAAAATAAAAAAATAAAGCCTTGACTTTTTCAAGGAAGTTACCCCATGCATGAGCTCTTGTGTAATCCTCCGAAATATCAGAAGATGAATGAAACCAAAAAGCCAGTTCCTGTTACTGCATGTCTTAGGCTTCCTTTGTATTCCTGTAGCCTCTTTTTTCCCCTTCTTATGTGTACATATTTTTTTCTTGAAATGTCATTGTTAGTATTTTATGCTAAAGTTTATGTTCTGCAAAATAAACCTGTTTCAATATATGTTTGATTCTCTCCTATTAGAACAATAATTTATGTTCCCATGTTATTTAACAGTCACCTAGTCTTGCAGCATCACTTGTGTTTATTCCCCTCAGATATCTAACTGTTCTCCTCCAGAAAAAGGCAGATCTAATTTTTCTTGCATTTTATTAAAAATTCCACAGTCCCTGTATCACATGGATCATTTCTTCTTATGCATAAGGCTGCTGGAAGTACCTTTCTTTATTGAAGTTGTCTTTTTTTTCCTTTTTTCTTTTTTCCGTCTTTCAGGGTCAACAGTGAATAACCTGTATGTGATGTCATTGTACTACCAGTACCAAAGCAGCAGCTTTAAGTCTGGAGAACCCCACTATTTGTTTTGGGTTTAGGGCATTCAACTACTGTGAGTTTGGATGAAGATTCAAGAACTAAGTTTATATGAATACGTTAACAAAAAAGTAAACATAAAAGAGAGATGAAACCAGAATGCTTTAAACTAGTCACAGATCTTGCAGCTTCATCAGGTAAGGTACTGCTGGGTACAATCTCCTTGATGAAATGAAATGATTGGACCCATGTAGAAAAGGAAAACAATTGTACTGCATCCCATACAGGGGCAACTATAGGAGGGAGCTTCTTTGACCACAAAAAAAAATGCACCAAAGGGGAACCTGATTCCAACAAGTGTCCTTCAAAGGGTCTGAATCTGTCAGCAGGTCCAGTCACCTGCAGCTCAGTTCGCAAAACTTTTTCAGATGTTTCTTTAAATATAAGAGTTATTATTTGAAAATGGATTCGGATATTGTAGAAAGAGTCAGAGCACAGCAGTGTTATCAGAAGAATGGCTGGTGATCTTTCTGAACTCCCTATCATCCTAATTTCCCCTTCTTGATCACTTAACATCATGCTGAGGTCCCACGCTGTCCAATGGCATGGAATAAAGGGTGGAGATTGTGCTGGTTTTTGCTGGGATAGAGTTCATTTTCTTTATAACAGCTCATGTGATGCCGTGTTTTGGTTTTGTGGCCAAAACAGTGTTGATAACACACGTATGTTTTAGCTATTGCTGAGCAGTGCTTACACAGCATCAAGACCTTCTCTGTTTCTCATGCTGCCCCACCAGCGAGTAGGCTGAGGGTGAGCAAGAAGTTGGGAGGGGACACAGCTGGGACAGCTGACCCAAACTGACCAAAAGGATATCCCATGACATATGACATCATGCTCAGCAATAAAGATGGGAGAAAGAAAGAGGGGACATTCAAGTTATGGCATTTGTCCCAAGTAAGCGTTACACCTGATGAAGTCCTACTTTCCTGGAAATGGCTGAACACCTGCCTGCCGATGGGAAGTAGTGAATAAATTCCTTATTTTGCTTTGCTTGCGTGTGCCACTTTGCTTCACTTATTAAACTGTCTTTATCTCGACCCACGAGTTTTCTTATTTTTGCTCTTCCTATTCTCTCCCTCATCCCACTGGGTGGGGGGTGTGAGTGAGCGGCTGAGTGGTGCTGAGTTGCCTACTGGGGTTAAACCACCACAGGCTTCCTTTACTATTGTGATCGGTTTCTAAGCCAAAGGAGCAGTTTTATAAATGACACCCTCCCCTGGCCATTTTCCATGACATATCCTAGATAACGGGTAGTTCATCAGCTCGTAGAATATTTGGCCACATTAACAGCACGACCTGTGTTTTGCAGTGATTACAGAACAGCCATCAGTCTCTGCAGCTGGCATTTCCAGTCTTCATCGTAGATGGCTTGTATCATCTAAGTGGGCAGCTTTGTGTTGAGTGTTAGTATCAGGAGCTGATCCATCAGCCTTGGAAAGGTGACCATGACCTCATATGCTGTGATTTGCATCAACCTGAGAGAATGAGTATATGGGGAAGGAAATCAAGGTCTTTGTTGCATAGGCTGTTTGCATGCATCTGCTCTGCAAATCCTGTTGAAAAAGAGAATATGTCCTGTGAATTTCTGAGAACACACATTTGAAGAGTTTTGTATAATTTGGAGGAAAAAATGCATGTAGTTATTTTCTGGTTTTGAAATGGGGAAAAACCCAGTGCAATGAAATAATTGTCACCAAGTGATCTAAAATGTTAAGAGCTTTGATTTCTATCAATTTAGGCTGCTTACAAATGCAAGAGTTGAGTTAATTCCAAATATGAGTCTCCGAAATGCAATCAGTATAGCAGACTCAAGAGCCTTACAGTGGCAACTTAGCTCTGTCAATTGCATAGATGTGGTAGCAGAAGACAAAGCAGAAATGGCACTGTGCATAACTGCACAGTCTAAAACCTGTTGTTCTTGATGGTTTTTCAGTCCCTATTGCTGTTATTTATGAATGCTGTATCAGCAGTGGGTGGAAGATGCAAAAACCTACCTTGCTGAAGCAGAGTGGAGTCATTAGCATGATACAATTTCCTGAGATAAACCTAAGGCCCATATTCCTGAGCAGAGTCTTCTATTCCCTTGGTCAGGACAACTACCAGCAGTTGGCAAGTGTCAGGGTTTAACCTCAGCCGGCAACTGAGCACCACACACCCACTCGCTCAGAAAAGGGGTAAGATTCTGGCTCTAAATGCAGAAGTGTGTATTAAAAATGCATTTTGGAGGTAGACTGTCTTTATGGCCTAAAGTATTACTAGTTCACCAGAAAACATCTCACCTCCAGCTGGCAGTGAGTGCCCTGTTGTTTCAGAAGCATGGTTGGCCTTTGCCCCCTTGCCAGGTGAACTGGTGACCCCATCACCTTGTCTCATGTCACAGTCCCTCAAGTGAACAGTGGTACCACTCAGGTCTCAGCTCTTCACTGGGCAGCTGCAGGCAGAAAAACGATAAGGCAACACGCCTGCAATCTTCCCCTCCCTGACTTACAGCTGGTTTGGGGTACATTTGTATCTTGGTAACTGGGAAATCTAATTAGATATCCTGGAGTCCTAATTAAGTGGCTTTTATGGTGATAAGATATTTTGAGAATAGTCATCTGTGAATACTTGGGACACGTTCTGTTTGCATGTGCAGTTTCTATGGCTGTGTGAGTAAGTTCTGTAATTGCCTGTAGGAATTTATAGTGTTTGCCTAAATGGAAGAAATTACAAATACTTCCTAGAATTCAGTTTTTAAGTCTCTGGTTTTAGAATTGGGGAGACAGCTGACAGAAAATACTATACTTGAATAGAAATGCAAGACCAGAAATCACATTCTGTTCACTTCAACTGTGTCTTTTTTGGCAACTTGTGTATCAATTGATGGAAAGTTAAAATTTTGCAGCTATTTTAACACCTGGTTAACCACCACAGAAATCCTTGGTAATGACTGAGTACGTACCATGGCATGGAATATATGCTAATACTGTTCCGATTAAGCAGCATTCACTGCAATTGCCTCTCATTAGGTAAATAATTTCTGAGGGAGATATACTAATTAAGTGTTTTTCCTCATTATGTATTTCTTGATTAAGAGGAGTTTACTATATTTACAACAGTGCAACTAAAGCTATTCAGAACTAACCATGCCAATATTTACAGAACACAGAGAAATTGCTTAGGCTTCTGTCTTCTTTGTTGCTAATTGTGAACGGTATCTTTAGTTTCCTTAGAGGTGCTTTCACTCCTGTAATGAATAAAATGGTCGCTAAGTTGGTAAAGTGTTTTAAGATCCTAAGTGTTTTAAGAACATAAATGATTTTATAACTAAAATGCCATTATTATTCAGTTCTCTGAGCTATCTGCTGCTGTCTAAATAATAATAATAATAATAATAATAATAATAATAATAATAATCTGCCGATGGGAAGGAGTGAATGAATTCCTTGTTTTGCTTTGCTTGTGTGTGCGGCTTTTGCTTTACCTATTAAACTGTCTTTATCTCAACCCATGAGTTTTGTCACCTTTACCCTTCTGATTCTCTCCCCCATCCCACGGGGGGGGAGAGAGAGTGAACAGCTGTGTGGTGCTTAGTTGCTGGCTGGGGTTAAACCATGACAATGATGTTGAAAGCTGAGAAAAGAGTGAAATTTCATCAAGCCCTGGAGGTGGAAGACACGATTTGTTTCTCACTTGACTTTGGTCTTTGGTCTTGGTATTTGTGGTTGAGTACAAATAAGAAAGGTAAAAGAAATTACGCTGAAAAAGGGAAAATTCAGCAATGAAAAGTAAGCTGAAAAGTCCATGACCATGTTGGACTGGAGCCACGTAGTGTCCGCTGTGATAAGTCTGAGGAGCGAGGAGGAACCTTTTTCCACCCCTATTTAGGTCTGTTCCTTCCGACGCTGCTGTGCCCAGCTGAAGTTGTTTCAGAGACTACCGCTGCTTGACTAATTCATACTTTCCCCCAAAATATCATCCCAAAAAACACTTTTCATGAAAAAGTTAGGAAAATTAGTAACAAATGTGACTGTCAGTTTAACGGAGAGTTTTCCATGCTCTGTTTAAGGATTCAGTTCTAATCCAGGACTTCTAGAAGGTGAAATTTTAGGCAAATGTCACTCAGCAGCTCATATTTCATGCAGTATTTAATATCTCTACTCAAAGGTTAAGCCTACTGTTTAAAACAAACTGTATTTCCCAATGTGTTGCAGTGCTGGGAATGGTGTGGAGTTGTACTATTTCAGAGGTGTCAGTTGCCCCCAGGGAAGTTACTTTTCCTTCGAGGAAACTCTATCCCCCAAACCTCCCTACTTTTTCTATGAAGAGATTTCTTCCAAGAGACCAGTATACTCCCTTCACCATACTGCCAGACAATGGTTGATGGTTCAGAGGAAAAATAAGCTTTTTTGTTCCCTCTATTGTCCAAATGAGGAATGCAAAAAAGAACAGAAAGCAGCACATAACACGTAGAATGGTAATGAGGCAGGTCAACAATATCCTTGTTAAGAAACTTGCTAAAAACAGAAAAACTTGGAGTAGGAATTTTTCAAAACACGTCAAAGCAGGGAGCCAACCAGAGAGTCAATCAGGATAGAAAATTATCCAGATGTAAAAGGAAAAAAAATACATGTGAAAAAATCAAATTTTGTTATTATTATGCCCCAGTTTTCACTGTGGAGAGGTTTAAAAAAGGGTCCTGCATTCAGGTAAAAGTCTGAGAACATTTTACAAAATGAAAGCTCAGCAGAAAAGATATTTAGAATAAACTTATACAATAAATAACTGCTAAAATTATTTACTAAAGCATATATCTAACTTTTAAAGTAAGGCTTTGTATCAGAAGACAGAGAATGTTAAGCCAATTTTTAAGAGAGATTTCAGAAAAATAGAATCATAGAATAATAGAATATTTTGGGTTGGAAGGGACCTCTAAAGGTCATCTAGTCCAATGCCCCTGCAATGAGCAGGGACATCTTCAACTCGATCAGGTTGCTCAGATCCTCCTCCAAGCTGACCTTGAATGTTTCCAGGGATGGGGCATCCACCTCCTCTCTGGGCAACCTGTGCCAGTGTTTCACCACCCTCAGCGTAAAAAATTTCTTCCTTATATCAAGTCTAAATCTACCCCACTTTAGTTTAAAGCCATTCCCCCTTGTTCTGTCGCAACAGGCCCTGCTAAAAAGTTTGACCCCATCTTTTTTATAAGCCCCCTTGAAGTACTGATAGGCTGCAAGAAGGTCTCCCCAAAGCCTTCTCTTCTCTAGGCTAAACAACACCAACTCTCTCAGCCTTTCTTCA
>NW_008825614.1:12722452-12722691 GCF_000699105.1 Pygoscelis adeliae | reverse complement strand
TCACATTCCCCACCAGCCCCTCCTTGTTGGTGAGAACAAGGTCCAGCATAGCACCTCTCCTCGTTGGCTCCTTTATTACTTGGAGAAGGAAGTTATCATCAATGCATTCCAGGATCCTCTTGGATTGCTTATGCCCTGCCGTGTTGTCCCTCCAACAGATGTTGGGGTGGTTGAAGTCCCCCATGAGGACCAGGGCTTGTGACTGTGAGGCTGCTCCTATCTGTCTGTAGAGGGCCTCA
>NW_008825614.1:12699467-12722264 GCF_000699105.1 Pygoscelis adeliae | reverse complement strand
TTCCCCCCTGCCGGTCCTTGCTAAAGAGCCGGTATCCCTCCATCCCAACACTCCAGTTACAGGAGCCATCCCACCATGTCTCTGTGATGCCAATAAGGTTGTAGCCCTGCAGGTGTGTGCACATCTCTAACTCCTCTTGTTTATTCCCCATGCTATGTGTGTTTGCATAGAGGTATTTAAGTTGGGCCCCCGATGAAGCTGACTTACTGGCTGGAGGTCCTTTGTGGGGCAATGCAGCTCAGTAAATCTGATTTCTGCAGTAGGAAAACTGGTAGACGTTATAATAAAACAGGAATAATTTCCTCTGTATAAGTAAAAAACTTTGTGGAAAAATCAACATGTTTGTCATGCATCACAGATCTGTTAGATCCTTTGGAGCAGTCAAAAAGCAAGGGATAAAAGGGCCCTGGTAAATACAGCATTATTGAATTTCAATTAAATTGTTGAATTTCTGAAAAGCTACTGCAAAGGTAAATAAATGGTTTACCATTGATATTTTCACTCAAGAATATTTTCTAGAGCTTGTGCTCTTCCACGTATTCATAAATGGTCTGAAAGAAGGGGAAATCAGTGAGGTGTTAAAATTTGCTGCTGACACAAAATTAGTCATCACAGTAAAAATTAAATCTGCCTAAAATTTTGCTGGACAATCTATGACACTGAGTTACAGAGACATGAAATGAGAAATGAAATTCAGTGTTAACAGATGCAAGGTAATATATATGCACAGAGAAAAACAAATACATAAATACCCACATAAGGATAAGTTTAGGGGAAAAAAATTGTGATCAAACAGAATGCTTGGAAAATATCATAGTGCCACCATGTAAAAAGTTAGCATTCCATATATTGAATACGTAGTGCAGTTACTCAAGAAGCATATAGCAGGCATAAGAAAGGTGCAGAGAAGGACAACACGTATGTTGAGACATGAAGAGAGGCTAAATAGATTAGGACTTTTCAGCTTGGAAAGAAACAGCTAAAGGGAGATACGACACTCAAAACAGAAGAGCTAGGGGTGGTCTGATCTCTCTCCAAACTTAAACACAAGGAAATTCTTTTTCAAATGCTGCATTGGCAATTTTGGAACTTATTTTTCTAGAGCATAATGGGAAAAAATGTATTAGCACATTCAAAAGTTAGACAAATTCATTTAAATCCTGTAACTACTCATTTCCCCAAACAAGGCAAATATCCAGGAAGAACTACTCTCTCGTTGCTTTGATGCCATGTTCTTCCTTATGCATCTTCCAGCCACAGTCAGAGACAGAAAGCTGGGAGAGAAGTACTGGGTCTGGCTCTCATTCCTATCCCCACCCATCCCTGAATCCTTCTTGTGGGAACTGGTTTCTGAGGAGACTGGAAATTCTGCAGTGTTTTGGGTTAGGGACTGTAATTCAGAGCAACCTCCCTGTGTCCCATGTGAGAAGTATAGGCTGAATCTCAGTCCTGTCCTGTTGGTGCGTGACAGTGCAAAGGATGTCTTAATGGAAATCTGGTAAGAACTTGCTGGAAGTTGCAGAGTTCTTGTGCACCGCAGCAGGACACTGTAGAAAACATGCCCTGAGGAAAACACCCAAAACCAATCCCACTGAAGTTCTTTCCCATACTATAACACAGAGAAGAATTTTCTTGTCAATTTTATATTAGAGAGACAGTGATATTTGGTACTGATGAGAAGTTTATCAATGCCAAGAACAGGGAATTGTGGGGGAATAAAAGATTATTTCTTAGTTAAACTACTCATTATTTATGAAAAGAGTTCCCCAGTTAAGAAACCAGAACACCTCTTCCAAAAAATTTCTACCAAGAAAACCTTTGTTTCACAGCCTAACACCTTTGGAGGCTTACAAGGATACTGAATGCCTCCAATAATCCACCCCAAATCTCATTCCTTTTTGTCACCTTTGTGCCCTTGATCCTATCATGCTTCAGCTACTCATAATTAAACCTTTCAATCAGGCAAATATCCTGACATATTCTGAGTGAGAGAAAAGGTAGCAGACATCGTGCTGAGGTGTTGCTAATGTGGGAACCATGGACAACAAGTTCAAGCCGTGAATTTATAACAAGAGGAGGAAAAAAAGATGCTGAACTGTTAAGGGGACTGGCTAGAGGTACAAACTGCCTTTTACATTATTAGTTTGAATTTGTGTCAATATAGCATTACCATTGTTAGTGCTAACTAAAATTGTTGCTAAGCATCTTAAAAACTGCATCAGGAATAAAATTAAGTTTAAACATATGGGGGTAGGGGTGATGAGGATGGGGCGGGCAGGAAAGGCTTAAAAAAGCTTGCCTTGCTACTTCCCATGTCATTTTTTCTGCACAGAAAGAGATGACAGCCTTCACTTTTTTCATTCTGGCATCTTTTCATTAGTGCTAAATTTGCTTTCTAAAATCAGGCAGTAGCACCAGGAACGTTGTCTTTGATTAGAGCAATTTTAAAGCTGAGCTCATTCTTAAGTACCTTGCTGAATCAGTGCCCAAGTTTTCAGCTCCCATTCTTGGCCTTCAAAAGTATGTAGAATTGCACTGTTAGTTTGATAAACCAAACATGTCTCAGGGAAGTGTGTATTTCTAGACTTGAGCTTTCTCTTCCTTCAAAAAAACCCAAAACAAACAACTGCGTGTTAGAAATTTATCTAGACTACTTCTTTTTTCCCTCTAAACAGTTGAATAGATTTTAAGCCATAAGCATTATCTATTCTGACTTACCACTTCATCTGACTCACTGAATTTCATCCAGTCATTTCTGTTTTGAACCTAATAGCCTGTAAATGAACTAGAACTTTTCTCCTGGGTAGACATGCAATCAAGGAAATAATTGATTTTAAATTTGTAGTGTATTGTTTTCAAAAAGTGTTTTCTCTGTACATCTCTATTTAAAAATCTGACAACAAAGCATCTTAAAACAGTCACAGGATATCACACTGTCTGGAGAAAGAAATTTCTACAAAATACTCATCTGACAACAAGGAGTGATGCAGAATATTATATTAGTGAAAAAACCCTCCAACTTTATATTCAGTTCTTGCTCCAAAATCCCTAGAATCATTTCTAAGGGAAGCAAACTTATTATCTTATTGCAGATGTAGTTTAAACCTCAGAATTACATAATTGTTTCTTATTGGCAAGTGATATGAGAATGCTGTTGTGTTGATATCTTTAGCTTCATGAAACAAACAGTTTGAACTGTATTTCTTGGCATGCAAGGGACAGCTTTCTCATGTAATTCACTGGAGTATTTTTTGTGGAGGAATAGAAAGATCCAAACCCAGGACTAGAACTAGAGTGGAGTTCTCCATTCATTTCTAAAAGGCTCCTACTTCAGAAATGTTTGTGTTAAAGTACATAAGACCTACAGTCCTGGAGTCATGCAAAAAGGGCAGTCTTTGTAGGACCAAATTGTTTTTTGTCATTGAAAAGCACATTGCACCAGTCAGGGGGAATTCACAAAGATCAACAGTAAAGCTCTTCTGTTACTGGGATGCTGTCTGTGAGGTTAGGTTATGCTAACTACTGACAGACCTAATGTACTGAAATTACTTCTGGGCATCAGCCAAATATAGAGAGACTCCTTTAAATCTTGTCACTCCCTACACACAGACAGGTGAGATGGTGAAAAACAGGGGCTGCTGTGCTCTCTCCATACCGGTGTGGGCTTCTTCTGCGTGAGGCGATTCTCCCATGCAATCTCTGACTGTTTCTGGATCTGTATTTTATCCATTGCATGTTCAAAGTGATCATATCAGACCCCAGCATTCACCCTATAGCATGCCTTGTGCTGTGAGTTGAATGAAATCACAGTAGAGTAAAACTGCTAGGTGTCTTTTCATCACGGAGTTCACAAAGATGCATTTGCTGTTCTGGCCAGCTCTAACACATGCAGAGGTTTCATGATAGTTTGAAGGCAGAATTTGAAAGGCTCCTGGGTATGGAGGGGACATGAAAGAGGAAACAAGAGGTGCTGAGGTGAGGTGTGAAACCCGTTATCAGACGTGGGGATGTTTCACCCGTGCCCGGAGTATCAGAGGTGTTAAAATCAAAGATGTAAATGTACTGTTTACAGTGTGAAAGCCCAAACATAGGAAAGCACAGTGTATTTAAAAACTGTTTAAAGGAAGCCTGTGCTGTGTCAGCTTTTTCTCTGTCTAGGTTCTAGAGGAATCTTAGCAAAGGTCTCCATTTCATGCCAGAAATGTTAAGAAGCTTGTCCTGATGGCTCAGCTCTACAGGAGAGCAAACTTTGTTAGCGTAGCTCCCAGTGTTGTGCAGCTGCTTCCTGATAGTCTGTCTAGAAATGTCAGGCCACATAAAGATCTGAGAACAAAATAGCAGCAGACAGGTTTTCTCTCATCTGACTTTTCAGTAGAGGCATTATTACATTTTAATATTTCCATTCGTATCGCCTGCACTCAAAGGAGATAATATACAATTTTATCCCAACACACATCCTCTCCGTTGTATTTTCTACTACAGTAAACTGAAGGACACACAATATGCTTTACATTTTATACCTGAAGTAGTATTTTCTATTGTCTTCCACAACTCAGCCTAAGAACTTTCAAAAGTTCATCCAAACAAGATGACTTTTTTTTTGTCTCCCACCTCTATCTCCCTCTTCCATCTTTCTCCTTTCTGAGCAAAAATATAAATAAAACAAATGCTTTTATAATGAAAAGAGTCTGAAATGTTAAATAAGTTCCTCAGAGTTTAGCTGCCATCTTTCTGAAGGGCTTCTGATGGTTAAATAAGATTTGGCTTTATTCCTCTCATGATTCCTTTACATAAAGATAGCAATTATGCTGAAAATAATTTTATTTTCTTTTAAATTTTGTGGTTATCTTTTCAAAGATAACCAGCAAGAGTGATTAATTCACATATTTCCCCCCACTGGCTGGAAGAACACCTTTGTAGGTATTATCTCATTTCTATTTCCCCTATTTCTCTATAGAGTGCACACTTCCATGTTAGAATCTTCATTCCTACCTATGAACTCTTTAAGAGTTTTAGACCCAGATAAGGACAATGAAGAATAGGTCAGAAATATAGAAGGCTGCAAATATGGCAGAAGAAGAGTCACCAAATTTCTTTTTTTGTCATACTGTAGGAAATAATACAAAATAAAAAACTATAGTGAAGTCTTTTAGTTGACAGGGTTGTGGTTTTTTTTTTCTCTGTTGGTTTCTATTCCCATCTAACTGGTCAGAGGTTAGTATACAAAACAGATGCTGATAGTGATTTTCCAAATTGTGGTTACATGAATGGCTAAGTCCACTCCCTTGAAATGGAAAAACAAACTGCAAATTACAAAGTTCTTTTCAATATCATTGTTTTAATTCTCCCTGGATCATTTTGTTCAGGCAACTTTTACCATGTGCTCAAGTGCTTCAGACATAGCTTAAAAGACCAAAGAAGTAATTTATTAGCTAATACACACAACAACTACACTTACCAAGCTATTAGTCTAAGCATTCATATGCTCACAACCCCTAATAAGAAGCCCTATGAGTGTCTGCAGGCCAGGCAGTGGTCAAGGAGGGGGCAAAGGGTCAGCCTCCACTGCTCTGTGGAAGAGACCGACCCTCGATATTGCTATTTTGCTGTCTTATGACCCCCTGTTTTTTCTTTTAGGATTTTATGCACCAAGTCTCCATGTTGGTGTTTTTCCTTTTAGATCCTCAAGCTGCTATGAGCTTGCAGTTTTAGTTTCTTCATCGTGCATGTCTCTATGCACTTCCTCACATCTCTTTCTCACAATAAAACAATTTGCTCTGACATTTATCCCCAGGTTGTGTAGACAGGTTGCATTGGAGCTAAGCCTTGGGCCACAGAGAGCTGCATCCCTCGGCAGAGGAATACAAGAAGAGAGTTACAGTTAACAATGTCTTCGTATTGTCTATGTTTATGTACATTTAAACAGAGATGAGCACAGTGGTTGATCCCACTCTGAGCTATTGTTTCAAGGCACCTGTAGACGCAAGAAGGTATTACATTGGTTTATACGTGGTTCAAACTACCAACCAGCTTGAGTCCTGCTTCCTCATCTGGTTCAATTTTGTCTGTACCTTTGGAGCATGTGAGTTTTCCATTGAAAAAGTGGGAGTACAACTGATAACTGTATGCACATCTTCATTTTCCTTTTGTTGGTTCAGGGGTTTAGCTTCCTGCCCTACAGGGAATTTTAGATAACTCATTGTCAAGACAACTCTCAGCAGGATTGAGGTCTTGCATGAAAAACTGTATTTGCCACAATGAATGATTTAAAACAAAGCACAAACCCACCAGACAGTAGGTGGTAGTTCAGGATGGTATCTGATGCCAGAACATTTCCACAGAAAAAGAAGCTGAACCACAATTACTCTGTTCTGTGGAAATCATTAGATTTTATTGCTTCACACCAGTTGGTTTTCTTCATCTCTTTTGAATTATATTGAAATTATTGATGTGAATTAAAAGACAAACAAAATTAGAAAAACTGGGAGGGAAGAACACTATACAGAAGAAAACATGCCAGTGCCTTCTAAACAGATAAAGGGGTCTGAAGATGCTGAATAGAGCAAAAAGGAGCCCCATGTCATAAAATATGTTGGCCAGTGATTTGGAACAGACAGCATGCTTAATCCTGTGAGAGTGCAGTACCTAGCATGATGTACAAGTGCCTCACAGACAGAAATTATTATCACCATTTATAATATAAATGACCATATCTGTGTAACAGGGTTCATTACTAGATAATACCTTATCTGGACTGAAAAATTAAATTGTACAACAATAGCAGCACAATAGTTCCCTTGACAATAGAGCTACACAGCTGTTAAACTGAAACTAGTCTCTGCAAGGACATTCAGAGTCCTCCAAAATGCAACATATCCTGTGATCACAAACCCACTGGTCTGTATAATTCCCTGTTTATTATTTGTGTATGTGAGAAATTCATTTTTCTCATTCAAATTGTTCCAGCTTTTCTTATATGTGGTTCCACTAGAAATCCACTTTGCTTGAAAACTCCTGGGCTTTTTGAGCAATACAGCTGCCAGACAATTCACAAACACTCTTAGAGGGATGATGAACTAATATTGGATTTAGCTATTAAAGACAAGAGCGTCTGAGAAGCCACTGTCTTTGGTCACTCCAGGCTCTTCTGAGGGCCCCTTGAGGGAGCTTTGTGAAGCTGTGCCGACTCTTTCTCACGCTAAGCCCATAAGCCATATTCTATTGGCGGAAGCTTTTCCATTTTGTGAATGTCTTTGGCCATATTAAGAGGAATTTGAGAAGAGCTTATGGAGACTTAGAAATACTTATTCAGAACCCAGTAGCTTAGCTGCTGGTTATTATTCTCTGCTGCTGGTTTTTCTAACGTCAATTTCAATTATTTTCATTTCAGAAAAATGATCTCAGTAACACATTAGGAGCAGGAATAACACATGGAACTGTTTGGAGGCTACTGGCTCAATAAATATAATTTCTGTCCAGCCCATCTACTCTGCTAGATTTTTTTTTACAACTATTAATCTTTTTTTTTTCTTTTTTCTTTTTATTTTTAAAGAAAAGGAAAAACAGGTGAAGGTGAATATTATTTTGTGCTGAGGAGAAGCCTTATCTTCCTCTATGGGATTTAAGAATTCTTGCTCCTTTGTATTTCCTGAGGTTGGAAATCTACCATGACACCACTATTGGTATTCTAAGTATGGCTCAATTTCATTTGGGTTATGCCATTTAGGAGCTGGAGGATGACAACAGTCAAGCCTTTAAAAAGTCAATAAGTTCAACTGAGATCACTCTTTAGTCCATAACCGTCTCCTTTTCACCATACTAAGTGAGTGCCAGTATTTGCACCTCTCCAAAGACAGATTTATTTGGGGTATTTGTTCAGTGAGCTATTTTAAAATAAATGTTATACAAAAGAAGTTATTAAAATAAAATTCTATACCGAGGACATATATTTAAAATAACCTAATTTTCAGATGCTATACCTTATCCCAAATTCCTTCTGGTTAAATTTATGCATGGAATTCATCAGCCGTGTGACTTTAAATTCCTCCTCTATGGTCAAGGCAAAGAGAGAGGTACCTGCAAAACATTGATTCAGTCCACCAAGGCCCTAAAGCTACGCACAGCTTTGAAGGGAAATTTTACTGAGCAGAATCTGTGCTTAAATGTCTAAAATTACATGAAGCTAAAACAAGCCTTTTTTGGTCATATAGAATGTCCTGTCTAATACCATACAAGCAGATTTTCTAGTTTCAAGATCACTTAAATTTGGGTAGGGAGAGGTGAGCTTAGCTTCACCAAAACTTTCATGGCTAGTGCAGCACAGGCATAGCAGAAAGAGTTGGCAGAGTAACAATTTTTTCTTAGGACTGAAGGTCCACATTACAGTAGAAAAATTGAAGTCTGTTTCAACAAACACCCTGTGTAGAACTAGAAGTCCAGTCAGGGAGTAAAAAATCAGGCAGAGGAAAGAAAGCTGCAAAATTTGCATGGGAGGAGAACTGTTTCATGTGAAATGTCAGGATAAAAATCATGAGGTAAATATGTATATGCTTAGAGTCACATTCTTATGCTGGGAAGTACTAATGACTGCCATCACTAGTGAACAGCTAGAGAAGAACTGTAAAATATTGCAAAATTCATATAGAAATGCTACTCTCTAACTAATTCCTGAGGAAATTATGGTTAAAACCTCCTATCGCTTTTCTATTTCCTTGTGTAATTGGTGCTTTTTAATGTTTTTTACTCCCAGGAGCCTACCAAGAACTACATTGGAAGTGTGAGGTCTCTAAATGTAGTAAATGAGGTCTCTAGCTGCAGTAACTTTATGCCTTTACAGCATTTGTTTCTTTAAAAATATTACGTATATCTGCCTGATCCACCAATTTTTTTCTCCTACAAATGGGCTTTGGGAATCCAGAGATTTTCTCTTGTAGCTTGACAAGTAGAAAGAAGTGAAATATGCTGAAAATTATCCTTATTTTTTTTCTTCCAGACTTCATGTGAAACAGAGGGGCTGGATCTTCATCTTGTGTCTAAAACCTTTATTTCACAAATACCTTTAAACTTCTCCATCCATGTGCTCTCCCCTCCCCTGAACAAGAAACAGAACAATAAAAGGAAAGTATTAACCTAGCTCAGGTTTTCAGTTTGGATCACTGTCACAAGCCTTGAGCTGGCCCATGGGAGAGGGGTGGAAAAGGCCATATGGATTCCCTCTTTTTGTGCCAGTTATAGTGTTCATAAAAGCTACGGACTCATCTTCAGCCTTCAGCTGTGCACTGCTAGAAGACACTGAATCAAAAAACTGGGTGGGGATGAAAAAATGATGCCATCTCTGCCATGGGACAGAGCTGCAGTTGCTATTGCCTTTTGTGGGTAATCTCCACTAAACATTCGTTATGGATAGGTGTCAGCTATTGTGTATGGAAATGCTTTGTTTCTACTCTCACCTTTCTTTTGATGCTGAATAACGTTAAATGTATTAACATACACTATAAAACATCTGTTGGTATTTACTAGATACACAAAGCATTTACCAAGATCGGTGTAGATGATTGCTACACCAAGCTGCTCACTGGTGTTTCTAGAAGGTCCTCCTGCCTGAATCTTACCCTGTTTCCTGACTACTTCAATTGCTTCTTTGATTTGTCCTTGCTGAAATTCATGAGGTTCCTGTCGACCCATTCTCCAGCTTTGAAGGCCCCTCAGAATAGCAGCTCTACTCTCCAGCACATCAGTCACTCCCCGATTTGCTCTTTTTTGCCAGCCTGTTGAGTGGGTATTTGATGCTGCCAGTAATTAATGAAGAATTTAAACAGTATCAGTGCTAGTATTAACCACCAAGTAGTGCTACTGGTACCCAGCTGCCAGTTGGCCTCTGAACCTCTGACCATTAGCCCTTCCAGCCAACAAACTAGCAATTTTCCATTCACCTTATACTCCATCTATCCAAAACATATCTCTTCAACTTAGTAACATGGAATACCATGCTGAGAATCTTGCTGGAGTCAAGGCAAACAACATCGGCTCTGTCTCCTTGCCCATAGGTCAAGGCATCTCCTCACGGAAAACAAATCAATTTGATCAGCTGTGCTTTCTATTGCTAAATCCATCCTGGCTGTTCCCAGTCGCCTTCTTGTCCTTCATGTGCCTGCAAATTGTTTTCACAAGGATTTACTCCAATGTCTGCCCAAAACCTGAGGTTAAATTCACCAGCCTGTAGTTCCCCAGAATCTCCTTCTTACTTTTCCTCTTGCATGTTTCCCTCCCTCAGAGTGAGGATAGATGCTTCAGACTCAATTACACACCTTCCCTTTTCCTTTCCACCCCCTTAAAGTTGAATCAGACTCATTCTTCATTCAACAGACCTGTAACTTATGGTGAGAAAAATGTTCATTTACGTGGACCTGTGTTCATAGCAGTGGATCCGTGTCACCCTGATGACAGAGAAGACTAAAGTGATAAACAGCAGAGGGCTGGTTTGGGATTTGGCCTCTGCTTGTGTGTAATAATTCTAATCATTCTATTGCAGGTACTATTTTAGGGTCTCAGCTGGCTTCCTTAGCTGTGGGATTTTTTTGCTGGATATGAGAAACCTTTGCTTCAGATACAGTAAGATCCACCTTTTCTCACATGCTTATAAGAGAACGGCCTTAAATTTCCATAGGTGTCTATATACAAAATTAATTCCATGGTACCCTCTGAGTTTCAAAGCATTAGGCATTTCAGTGAGCACAGTTGGTCCTATTAAACATGTTTGCACACCCAGGTGATAATTTAATTCTGTGAAATATCTTGTTACACAAGAGATCAATTAAGGAGACCATGTCTGCTGGAAACTCAATTAGGACTAATCAGTTTTATCCTACTAATCTCAGAAAGGAGTTTACTTGTACTGTCAACGGTAGGACCTGGACATATCATTTAAATTTCTTACCTTATTAAGAAGAGGTTTAATTTTCCTATTTCCTTAGGTGTACCTTAAATATTCTGTTTTATCACATCCCATCTGGCAGTTTGCAGGATAAACAGTCATTCAGTTAGGGATTCAAAGATTATTCTTATTTCATGTAAACCCTCCTACTTTCTAGCAACTTGCTCTGCAGCAAAGGAAACAGCTACAATGCAAGATATCTTCAGATGTGTCTAAAAGTGATACTTCAGATCATCTTTCAGAACTTCCAAAACCAGGCTTTTGTTAGCTGCCTTTCCGTGTCATATCTGACAGTCTTCACCCAACTAGTTCACACTGCTCTTTGAGAAGCAGAATCTCTCTTGTAGTTAGTCTGAAGAATAGTTGATTCTCAAACAGGAGCTTTAGCAGTTTTTGGTTCTCAGGCTGTTTCCATGGAAATTGCTGCTGATCTAGCCACAGCTGGTCGTGCTGCCCCAATACTTGCTGAACATGCCAGAGTAGCAGCCACTGCTTCTTTCCCATCCGTATGCAGAGGATATTCTATCAGGTGGTGGCCACTATGTCTTTCCTTCCTGCTGTGGGCAGGCTGATCTCCAAGTGTGGCATCACTAGCTGGTCTGAGTCCTCCCAAAACCTCCACTGGGCAGAACTTCTGCTTGTCCCCAGTATTCAGTGTGTGGACAAATTTCTTTCATCTCTGTGGGCAAGGGGCAAACTGGTGCAGAGAGTACTGAGATTTATCAAGAAGGTATCCCAGTGCAATGTCCCCTTTGTTTCTCTTTATAAATGATCTCATCCTCTGTAGGTCACTGTGATGGGGAAGAAGGTCTCCTGTGTTTGTATTCCAGCCCACCTGTGCAGGTGGGTTCCTGAAAATAGTCTCTCAGATGCCATAAAAATGGGATATGGCTTTCATTGCAGTCAATGTTTATATAGCTTCCAGCTGATTAGTGGGATTCTTTAAAATGTAGCAAATGAAATGGGAACACAGGAGCAAAGGTGAAGCCAAAAGAAAACAAACAAAAGAAAACACCTTAAAAGTCATAGAAATGGCAGCACAATTTGTAATAATCACTTTCTAACAGAAATGGCGAAGCACATGAAAAAGCCCTACACTGTTACTATAAAGAAAATAAATATTTCTCTGTGAAGGAAATTACAGGTGTTTTCTATCTAATGTCAGTGCAGGTTATTGAAAATACCTTCATGCTTCATTTACATTTTAAGACCATGAAGTGTCAGGATGCTCTTTGTCTATTTGATTCACCTTTGCAAAGAAGGAAAAGAAGAGAGAAGTGTTACATGTCTGGCATTTTTACAGCTCAAATTATACTTTTCTGCAGTGAAAATCCAAACTACAAATTATATTTGACCAAACTGATTCCTGTGACTTAGTGAGGCCAGGCAGCAAAAAGGACCTATCACAAACCAGGTTTGTATATAAAAAGTCCCAGTCAAAACAATAGTCTGTCATTCCTCTTGCAAAAGGCACTCGTGCAAAAAATTAGACACGATTAGGTGTTCTTCATGATGAGAAATAAATGATGTCTCCACCTACCTACTCATCATCCACTACAAAGTGGATCCTGTAATGACAGTGTACAACCAGAAAAATGAGGTGAAAGAAAATTGACCCTTGCAATGTAATGTGTGATGATATGAGGAGACTGAAGAACTCATTCCTAAGTGCTGTTCCTCCTCAAGAAGCTGCTGCATCATCAACTGGAACAGGAGATTTTTTTGGAAACAACATAGCATCACATTCATAAAGACTCTCAGCAGCCAGAAATACTGCCTCTGTGTTTTAGTAATATAAACTTTGCTTGGTTTTGGGGGGTTGCTTTTTTATTTTTTTCAGCTTGCCCATAAAGATTTGCTTTCTTTATAAACAAAGGTGAAAAAGTCTGTTTGGCATCCTAAGTGTCCTGAATCCTAAAATCAAATTTAACTTAAGTTATATTACAACCATTTTAAAGTTATATATCGTAAACCATACAGTTCATGGTGTCAAGACAATTTTCTTCCACTAAGGAAGGCCTTCAAAGAAACAAAGATGGCAATGGAGAACACCTTTAACTAAAGTTATGGGATTTAAGCCTGGATTCACCTCATTTAAGGCACTTAACTGAAGTGTCTAAATTTAGAGCTTAAGTTCTCTGTGTTTCCTGTAAAATCAGTATAATGATAGAGACATTTCCAGAGAATGCATCAGGTCTGGACTGATATTTAAAGCCGGCTTTATTATTGTTGAGAGAACTTAGCATTACTAAGTTCCCAACATAATTTTCTCAGGTAAATGCAATTGAGGCAGAGGAGTTTGGCTTAATTATAATTATACTCATAAGAGTAAAACTGTAAGGAATTGACAGACTTTGCTTCTCTCACGAATGAGTTCATATAATGGAAGGAATCTATGGGTTTCTGTATAAAACAAAATACATTTGTCACCTCTGGAATAAAACGTGGTGTGCTGTATATCAGCAGCTGGGAAGACAAACTGTAATGTACAGCTCTGTGTAAGTCCCCAGTCTGGAAAGGACTGCAAGGTATTCGAGGTACTGACACACAATCAGTAGAGAGAACTTTAGTATTAAGTATCCATAGAAAACAGCCATTCACAATTGAAATGAACGAAGAACAATTTCTTGAGAGGATGAAAACATAAGTTGCCTTGTCAAGGCCCTTCTATCCCATAGAACAACTGCTGTAAATACAAATAATAGATATGCAAATCACTAGTTCTCCAGACATGATCCAAATAATATGTATGCAGTCTTCTTGTCTTCTCCTTTGCAACTGCTAAACTGCTTTGGAAAACATGAAAGAAAAAAACTAATTTGCTTTCCTAATAACAGTTGCTCACAGATGATACAGCTATAGTCATGTTAAATGATTCTGAATGAAAACGCAATCCTTGCTATTAGAAATATGAGAGAGATGAAAAAGAAGCAGTATATAGTATAGTATGGGGCATATTGTGGGAAAGTACGACAAATTCTGTGTCTTCAGTGTCACTGTTAGTATCACTCACATATGTAAATATGATATATTTGGCCTGAATTTCTTTTGAATTATAAAGTGAAAAAATGTTAATAGTAGCTGATTTGCAAACGCCTGGCTGTCTTGTATTTCAAGCTCAGAGTAGCTGAAAAATGCACTGAAATGCCATTGATTCAATTCTAATGGAGTTATTTCCAGGGTTGTTTCTAATTAGAATGATATTCTTATTTGCTGTCTCTTCTGATTCTAGAAAACGTGCAAACTAGTCCAAAATTAGTGTCCTGTGCAAAATTGCATGTCTTATTAAGTCACGGTTTAACTAAAGAGCTTCAGTAATGCTTATGAGACTATATGTGCAGTTCTAATTGTAACAGCCCCCAAAAGAAGCAGGGTTCCCACAAATGTCTAGATTCAAAGAATAGCCTAAATAAATATCCTGGAGGCTACATCAGCCCTGAAACAGCCTATATTCTATAGAAAGCAAATTATACCTTCAGCTGAAAATATGAATGTATTAAAACTTTGCTCAAATTTGAAACATTTACTGATTGCTGCGAGTAAGAGAAGGGTTTAGCCCTTCATTCATGTATTTAGCTACACAGTAGTAGCACCCAGTCATATCAGTGAAGGGTCAGTGCTCTGTTCTACAAACACAAGAGAAAGAAAGGCCTTTGCTGCAAAGAACTTACAATGTATTTGTGTGATGTAATACGTGGATGCCATAGCAGCTAGGAAGAGAAAAAAGTGGTAATAATGGTTTTTTATGTAGTTCACATATTAACTTTATATGATACACTGGCTGTCTCTGTTGGCCGGCTATGACACAGCTGTAAGCTTTCCAGTAGAAGGAGATCTGGATTTAAACATAGAAATTACATTAAACTCCTCATTCATAAATATGAGGTAAGAGGGGAAGTAGCCTGTGTTTCCATGTCAGCCTGTCGGACTTGCTGAGACTTCTATGGGGGCATGAGAGCAGAACGTAGTTATTGGGATAGTGATGAGGCTCTTAGCTTTGATTGTTAGACAGCCAGGACTTCATTACTGATTGTAGTCCTTCACTTAGGGACTGACCCTTGCAAAGAGCATGAAATAGAAAACCAGCAGAAAACTCTGCAGGGAGAAGTATATCCCTAAAACTGAGGTTTTATCCCCAGATAACAACAGAAATAACTCCACATAAACAATTTTATTAGTACATATCTTCAAACAGTTCCTCATATAGCTTCTGCCCACCCTTGGACTGTTCCACAAGGGAAAAAGTGAGCATGCGTGACAAGCAAACAGATCAGAGATCTGGATGAAGAACAGAGCCAGGAACCTCTCCCAGTGTACTTCCTGCAACCAACTATCTCCCATTTTAATTAATTGAACACAACTGTGTTTTCTAACATTCATTAAGAGAATAAAATCCCTCAGTTTCAGTTGCTGCTTTTATAGCACCACAGGATCACTGCCTTGGAAACTCTAGGGCATTACCATAAGTACAGTCAAAGACAAAAGCAGCTTTAGGCTCAGCCATCAGCACTCAAAAGTAAGATTCAGGTCAAAGTCAGATCCCAGTGTAGCTTAGGAAAGACGAATGTCCCCAATGGAGCGACGATTTTTTTGAAACCAGGCAAAGGAGCCCCCAAAGCACGGTGCAAGTTCATGAGCTATGCAGTTATGGAGAGCAATCACAGAGAAAGCATTGCATCCTTCATGTTTCTCCTGCCTCTTTCAGTTCTGCTGGCCTTTAAGATCAGGGCTACATGTTTTTGCTGTGCTTTGGGATTCATCATTGTCCACTATTTGGTTTTAACATCTTCCTTATTTTAGTCCAGCTGATATCAGTAGTACCAGAGAAAGGATTATGGGCACTACATTTTGTAAGATGCAATTATTATTTATTCTTTGAAATGTTAGCATTCACTTTTACCATTAGAGGGCTGTATTGTTTGTTACTTTTTCATCTGTTGCCTATTGTATATTTGTTTGTATCTGTCAAAAGCTACCTGTAATAACATAACCATGACACATCCAAGTGTCTTGCCTTTCACCCAATAAGTGGTATGTATCTTGTTCGCTATCAATATCGGGACTACAGTAGAAAGAGGTAAAGCAGTAAGCGTTCCATAAAATTCCTTGGTTAACCTTAGAGGTTATATCTGCTACTGCTGATGACTCAGGAGATGATTGGCCTACTTTCCCAAGGGGAAACAGATAGAACAGACTTTTACAGTGAAATCTGAGAGGGAGGTCTCTGAGAGAAAATCTGTCCTCACCGAAGTCAACAGGGAGGAAGCTTTCCAGGGAGGAAATATGCCACTGAATTGGTTTCAGGATTTCTCTTATTTCTATCCTAATGCAGTAAAAGTCAACAAGGAAAAATTTCTACCACTAACTGAGGAGGTTAAGATGAAACTCTACACATAATCACATCTACCTGTAACTTCCCAGTTTAGGATATATTACTGCTTCCTCTGATACATTTGGGGTATCTGACCATCCGTGTCAGATACAGGCACAGTTTGAATGGGGAGAGGGAGGAACGAGAGGGATTGCAACAGTTCATACTTTATATCAAGAGCAAATTGTACTTTCTGCTTAGGAACTCTTACGTCCAAAGAGGCCTGCAATGAATTCATACAGAAAGATAGATATTTTTTATAAATTAGATTTTTTTTTTTTTTTTTAATGCAAACCAGAAGTGGTCTGGCTAAGTAATTCCATCAGGTTTTTTTATGGCAATGGCTGTACTGTATTTTCTGACCATTAGGAATTACAAATGCTTAAACATTGTGATTGAGTTATCACTGTCTGATAGAGGGAAACTTTTTGCACAGTGGAGTTAGCAGAGATGTTCATTAGTTAGAAACTTCATATATACATATACAAATTAAGGTGAAGCAGATAGCACTTTCCAAAGTTACCCGAGTAATGCAGTACCAAATCCAACTCTGTACAACACCTTGTTATATCAAAAGACAAAATTATTTTATATTTGCCATTCTAGTGAGCTCACTGGGCTTTGTTAACTGACTTATCTCATGCATCCAGATTAGAAAATGTCAAACCATTGACTGACTGTTCTGAGCAGCCAGTACCAAAACAGCACTCCACTGTATTGCTGGGCTTCAGGGGACATTTTCAAGGACACAAATGACACGCAGACTCTGACTTTCATTATCTGGACTTGAAACTGTTTCAGAGGTTAGGGACATTAGGGGCTCTGACGCTATATATCAGGAGAAAATTCTATCAAAATACCTTGTTAACCAGGGCGCACACGTGAAAGATTATTATAACTCTTCATGAATAAAGCTACGTTCTCAGTTCAGCAAATCTTTTAAAGACATGATTATGTCCCTTGGTGTTCAGTAAGACGTTTTAGGAGAACACAGTAGCCATCTAGAGAGGCGCAAATGTTGGAAAAACTAGAAATTCAAACCTTGATATTCCACATCAAAATAAAATAAAATAATAATTTTTAAAAACCCAGTTACTTAAAACACCAATATGTTTCATATAGCCAGTAGGAAAGTTTGGTCTTTAAAAGTGCTGCTCTGCTGGTTTTACATTCTAGTCAGGGTCCCTAACACACCTCTGCCCCTGACATTTGGACAGGGAAAGTAACTGTGTGTAGAAATGGCATAGTAGGCATATGGATCTCCACTGAAGGCTTTGGGAAAATGGCAGAAGAAAGGACACCAAGCTACCGATTGCCCTCTCTGCTTCCTAATATTAGACTATGCAATAAGAAAAACAGCTTTCAGAAAAAAGAAACACAAATTTAATTTACTTTCCTAACTTGTGGACCACAACGTGTCTGCCATGAGCCTTGGTATTTATTTTTATGCACACTAGCCACACAAAGTCATGGGGGAGGACAACAGCTAAACAAATAAAAAATCAAGGAATGTCCCTTTTATTTTTTGCCTAAAGACAAATTTATTTTTTAGTTTGCTTTTGACTGACAGTGTACCAACATATGGATTAACTCCCTCTTGTCATTATTGGCAGGAATGTTAATATGTCCTTTTAACATTTGTTGTGTCACCACTTTACAGACTGTTTTAAAGAAAATGTTCATGAACAGTTGATGGAAAAATTCTGCCAGAATTCACGCACACAAATTAATGTTGATTAGTTTGTTGTGACAAAAAACCCAACAGTAACATTTCTAAACTACTAGGAAAAAGACAAGAATAAGTTTTTTAAAAAATCATGAACACTGTCATCATCAGGAAAATAAAAAAACCCCACCTCAGTAAAATATTGGTTAAATTCTTCTAATAATTACATCTACTTTTCTTTTATTTGTTTGCATTATCCTATGACCTCCATCTTTGAATTTTAGCCACAGTTCAGGCTCCCAGTGTGTCAAGTGCTGTTGGTAGTGGTGCTGTGGACATATAAACCTGTTTTCTTCTCAAACAGCCTAGAACTAAACTATATGACAAAACAGATGGACAGAGACAGATGGGAGGAGTAAAGGAAAACAATGAGGCAACATTTGTGGGTGTGCTTGGCTTCTGATCTCAGTACACCAAAAGCGCAGCAATCCCCACTTTTGTGAGCACCACATCAAAGAAGAATGGTGGTTTAAGTGGTGGTTTGAAAGGGAATAACACAGAGTTCTATGGAAGGTTGTAGGAAATAAAATATAGGTGGAGGTATCACTCGATGCCTCAATGTATGCAGTTCAGAATTTAACATGAAAATTGGCCTCAAAGACCACCTGGAAGAGGGAAATGACAACTTGATACTGCAATAAGACTTGAACAGCTTGGAAAGTTAAAAAAGTACTTTGTCTGATACAACACAGAAGGGGAGAGCAATTGCACAGTGTGAAAGTCAAAGTGATGGACTAGGAAAATGACCTTAGCAGCAGCCTTCTACATGCACACTGGCAGAGCAAAACTGCCTTTGACAGGAACAGACAATATGATGTCACAGCAACTGAATTGTAAGATGGCAAAGCTTTAAGAATTTAAATGGACAATAAAACTGTATCTTTGCAGTGCTTTGCAAGCTCCCACCACCACTGACAAAGAATCTGCTACATTTAAAAATAGGTTTTACATGTCAATGTTAAAAAGCACTCTAAATTAAAGATTAAACTTAGATTACAAACCTAAAAGATAGATCACTTGCATCTGCAATGATGCCGAAAAGGGATGTCTCAAAGGTAAAAGACAAAGATGCATTTGTGAGGAAAAACATGCCAGGAAGAACTTCTCTGTAGTGAAAGCGGTACATGAGGAAGACAGGCTACACAACGAGGTCATTGGAAGAAGTAAAGGAGTTAGGGAAAAGGTGGTCAAGAAACATCTGCTTTTAATAGGTAAATTTAATCATTTAAGAAGAGGAAGACAAAAGCAATGCAAAGGTGCTCTGTTTGGTCAGGTTCCTCTTGGGAGGCTGAGAGGACTATTTGTGGAACAGGTAAAATGCTGGCTGCAGTGGGGGGAGTCTTGAAGATAGTGACATTGTGATTGATGGTTGGAGTGAGAAAATCCACTAAATGGGAGAAGAGCTGTTAACTGGGGAAAAAAGACAGAAAAGATGTAGTAAATGTTTTGTGGCATTTCCTCCATAAATGCTCTGAGTGCAGAAAGAAGACCCAGGGGAAAAGGCAATGGGGACAAACCAGTGTTTGATTCTAGCACAGACTACAATGGGGCAGAAAAGATTTAAGTATTAAAGAAAGTAAAATCCTGACAACTGTATTAACAGAGGAAGAAGAATAGAAGGGAAATCAGGCAGAAGAGCGAACCTATACAAGGCTGAACTGTAAAGAGTGGGAGGAAAGATGGATGATGGCAGGAGACCAGTAGGTACCTACATGACCTTAGGTAGAGCTACTTGCTGAAGATGATTTTTAGTAAAAAGTACCTAAAAAAGAAATATACCTAGTGATTGCCAGTAACAAATGTCAAGGGGTCACTGAACGGAAGATACACACCTTCTGAACTAGAGTCCTTATGAACAAGACTCTTTCTGACAGGACAGTAGGCGAATATTACGTAGTACATTTTTGCCTACAGGACACAAGAGGGACTCAGTATGGTATGAAAGCCATGAGTCCAGAACTGCTGCAAAGGTCAAAAGTTAAGTTTAGAAAAACAATGAACAATTCATCAGGAGGCCAGTATTAAGAGAAACATGCATTGGGGAATTGAATAAAAGATACTTTAGAAAAATGTAATTTTGTTCTGTTCTATTGCAGTCCACATATAACACACAGGAAAGGAATATTTTAAGATTAAATATCCAAGACTAATCTAGGCTGCACTAGCAAGTGTTTGTCATCTTAGTATTTCTGGATCTCACATTCATTGCTCAAGAGTTTATATTTGGAATGAAATGTGACTCAGAATGAATCGATGGCATCTGAGGTAGGTACAAAAGTGACTCAAAAGGGAGAAGACAGGGAAGAAAAACAGTGGTGCTCAAATTCCTTGGGGTGAAAATATGTCTCCCTGTGTGTAATGACAGACTCTTACCTGTTGTATGTGGGATGAGGTGGCAATCAGTATTTTCAGAATTGAGCTCTATGTCTTCTCAACTCCCCCCCCCAAATTTGGCCACGATCCTTCACTGCCTGGATGTTTCCAGAACCAATAGATGCCCATGGTTATTTCAAATTTTTCTAATATGTTTTCCATTGGTACTTGCCTGCATTCAGGGTCGCCTGCCATTATTGTCCCCTATCACTTCCCCTTTTCTAGTCCTGCATAACATATTTCACATCATTTTCATGAAGCATCATATGTAATTTATGCAGAGCTCGTAAATACTGGAAGTGAGAGGAAAACAGATGTGGAAGTAGAGTTAAAAGATCTCAGTCTGACTGAAAATACTTCACAAATAGACATTTTCTTACAAGATTCTTTAGACAGCAGTCATAATGCCTAAATCACTAATTTCTGGGCATTTCCAAAGACAATGAGCAGGAGAGGCTGATGCTTATTTCTGAAATAATTTCTTCAGCTCTTTGATTAAAATTCCAGTGGCATCTGTTTCTCTGAGCTAGTATTACAGAACTTGAAAAATCTCATTCTTAATACCAATACCAATTCTGCATCCACATTTCACAGCCTGTCACCTAGGAAGGATCTGTCTTCCCCGATTTTAGCCACGCACAGTTAAATGTTCAATCTTTAAACTGGTTTTCTAAACTCCTTCTATAATTTCTGGAAATAGAAATATAGCTTCCCCGGTACAATACAGAAATTGTACCCGGGGACTTCCAGAATATCAAGCTATTCTTGCAGGTTTGGCTTGATAAAAGAATACTGAAGGTTTTGCTCTAGGACTTCTGTAATCTGTAGACAATGTAAGAGTAGTACTATGAGAGCAATATACCACCAAAAAAAGCAAAGATAGGTTTTGTTTTTATTTTTCATTGTAATAGTTGGAAGCATTTTATGAAAGCATGCAATTACTATTAACTACCTTTTAGAGGCATCCTGCTTAAACAAATAATAACTTTAAAACCCCAAAAAAAGAATTTTAGTGTTGCAGTCTTCTTAAAATTTAAAAATATTATAGAGATTGATCTGAAAGTCACTATATAAACACTCACAGAAGTTCTCACAAAAGAACTTCGGTTTGGCCTTTCTGTCAGTTCTGTAGGAAGTAATTTGGTCTTTCATTTCTTATCACAAAAATATATGCAATAATAGTTCTCAGCCCTCAGAGTTACTGTATGAAGAAATTAATGAGTATTTATGAGTCACTTGCATTCTAAAATCATAAGGACTACACAAAAGCAAACACATTTTCTTGTAGGTAATAGAATGTTTTCAGTGCAACCAGCTGTGCAAAAAATGGGAAAACTAGACAAAAGAGAAATTTGGATTTCTTTCAATTCAAAGCTCCAAGTCCCAGAAAATAAAAGTTAATATTAATTAATAAATAATTAGTTTATAATAAAAAAAAGTTTATAATAAAAGATGTGTTCCCCCAGGCTTGCAAACTTTAACTGAAGCTTTGCTTTACATACAAATAGTATGAAAACCCCTCTCAATTTACTGTCTAGTAGTGACTGATAACAAGTCAGTCAATTCAAGGACTGAATCAAGGCTCAGATTTGTGTCTGAAGGGTCCTTTAAAGCAGCATTAGAAGAATTATACGACCATTTGGTACTGCTCTCTTCAGTAACTTTTCCCCTCTTAAACAAACAAGAAGCACTACAATAATAGAAGGAGAAAGAAATACCAAAGTGTACTGATCTAGCAATCGCAAGACTGAAAGCATAAAATATGAACAGCAATGAGTATCCTAAGTCACCCAGCATTCTGCAAGTTTTACCTGCAGGCCTGGACTTTAAAAACTGGAAATGCAAAGTTAGGTTTTTGAAGTCTGTAGTCTTATGCCTCCTTGATTTTCCAAAGCACTCAGAACCCAGCAGCTGCTGATGAGATGCATGCCTACAAAAGCAACATTTACGTACTTGTTATCCAGACATCCCCTGCCCCTCTGCTACGTTCTCAGCTACACTGGGAGTGACTTTGAAGCCCACAGTAGTGGTGGGCATTCAGAAATTTTGTAAATCAGATCAATGCTTAAATATAGTCTTCAAAGTCAAAATTAAAGCTGCAGGTTCCAATGCGTGTTGCGCAGCAACACAGATAAGGAAAATGCTCAGCGCTGAAGAAATATTCATAGCCTGTAGTGACTCAAACTATAGAGCCGCTATGCCAAACTGTGCAGTCCCTGTTGCTGGAGCCACAAATTCTGGGGAGGAAGAAAAGTGGAGATGTGACTAGGGGATAACTACAAAAAGAGTTAGGAGGAAGGAAGTTTTGGGGAAGAAAACCCTAAAGAATGAAAAGAAGATGTTAATACACCTTAAATACCTAATTAGATGCTTTTCAAGCACCTAAGCAACCAT
>NW_008825614.1:12661219-12699442 GCF_000699105.1 Pygoscelis adeliae | reverse complement strand
GTCAAGTGTCAGAGGGAATTTATTGACTGAAGGATACATTGCCGAAACGTTAAATGTCTAGACTCGCATTTCCAAGGAAAGGATGAGAGACAGATACTATAAAAAACAGAAAAGATTTTTTGTTCTTTTAAGAAAAATGAAAATCAAGTGAATCCAAACATCTTGGAACACAGAACTTATAGAAAGTAGCAGAGAAGATGGGAAAATATTAGATATATTGTAAAACTCTCCTGAAATTTGACACTGGAGAACACAAATCCATGACATTAACTAAGGAAAAGCCAGCTGTGAGAGAATGGAAAAAACACAGTAGGGTACGAAAACTCTGTATTATATATACAAAACCGATGCTTAGTATATGGGAGAATCAGCTTGAGCAATAATAAAGTGTTTTAAAAGAAAGATTATAAACAGGGGTTTTTTTGATGCCACGTAATCTTTTGCTGCTTAGCACTGATTTAATTTAGAATTAAGTAAAGATCTTCCTGAGTATCTAACAGATGATTGACCTGCATAGATAAAGAGTTTGAGGTTCAAGCCATACTTCGAAAATAGCAAATTTATATCCAGTAAGGATATTCTTACAGCAGGGAAGAAAAAGCTTCTCATTTAAATTCTAAAGTTTCATTTATAGTCCCTGCAAAAAGTTCTATAAATGACCTTTTAAATACTTTCAATTAAAAACCCAACAGCAGAACTTTTTTTTTTTTTACATAGAAATTGTTTTAAAATGCAACCAGTTCTTCTAAACTGAGACACGGTGTAGTCTTCTATGTATTACATGAAACCTAAACCAAAGGTTGAATTCTACACTTCTGGATTGAGCAAGCTATTTGGTTGGTAGACTGGACTCTTAATTAAGTAAGATGTGCTATCTTTGCTTTTCTACCCTTTACAAAGTGATAGGAGAGGAACTGTTAACAGGAAAGTTCCTTTTTACCTACTGAAGAGACAGAGGGCAGCCACTAACCAGCTACTGAGAGCGTCTATTTATTTATTTCAGTGCCTTAGAACACTGCAACTACCCAAAGAATGCAAAAGGTCAATTCCATATTGATTAAGTTGTATGATGGGGACAATCTGAATGTAATGCTTTCTGATGTGCTGTGCTGAAAACACCAGTTTTGTGTTTTCTGTATCTTCAGTTCTGTGAAGATAAATGCCCACTGTATTCATTTCATGTTGCTTTCCCGCTTCCTACTTCAAGCAGTTTCTGGCTGCAGAAGTGACATAGATCTCTATCCATTACTAACTTGAAAATCTGATCTAAAGTTCTGTGAACCTGGAGGCAGTGCTCACTAAATTGGTATTAAAACCCATAAGAAGAATTACATAATCCTTTAAAGAACATTTCATTTGCCAGTGACCTTTTCAGCATTGGAACTAGTTGTTTGGCAATGTTTTTTGCTAGAATAATCTTCAATACTTGCATGCACCCTTTATCTAGCAAGAACCCTGCATTTTTTTCCACAGCCCTGTCATACTACGCTATGCGATACCAGGTAGATGGCTTTAATACAACCAATATCACTAAGACATATTGGATATGTAGTTAGTCAACTCTGAAAAGTTGTCTGTAGGTGCAGCTGATGGTACACTAACAGCAGTGTGCAGTGACAGTAAAATTATTTACTTATGAAACAGTTCCAGAAGCAGTCTATTGGGCAGCAGCTTCAAACCCTCAAAATTACAGATTCCCATCAATATTAAACCTGGCTAAAAAAAGATCGGATGCAACATGTCTGGGTGAGTGTGTGAAACACTGGCTTGTGCCAGGATGTTTTCAATTCTTTACATGTAATTCTGCAGTTTTTTTCTGCTAGCCATGTCAAGTAAGCAGTCAGAGGAAATTAAGCCTGCACTAGGCTGAGCAGAGATACTGAGCTATGTGACATCTTGATCTCACCCTCCACTGATGGTTCCTCACCTTTGTCACCAAAAAAGTAAAAAGCTTATTAAAATAATTGTGGCCTTTTTTTACCTGAGATGCTACAACAACAGCAAGGAATCCTTTATTCCTTCTGAAATTGTCTGAAGGTCCCTGGCTGTGGGACTGTCCTTGCCGGAGGTGTCAGAATGAATCAAAACCCCAACTACATGCAGAGTTCAGATCAAGACCTTTCTTTTTACAGGAACCTTTTAGCGATAACAGAAGATAAAGCAGAAAGGGGGGAAAAATGGATTCCAGCCATAGTTTAACTTTTTTTTCAACCTTGAGATCTTTACAACTGAAATTACTGACACACTGTAATGCATTTACATAGTGAGAAAGATCCAGTAACACAGAGTTTTTCAGAGGGTGTTATGAAGGACAGCAGATATTATATTGCAGTTATACTAACAAAGTTATTCTCTCCAAATATACAGGAATAATTGCTATACATGTTTCTAGTAGTCAAAAATAGTTGACTACTATTTTTAGTAGTCTAGTCATTCTCTCAGACATGCTATGAGATCCTTTGAAAAAGAGACATAGAAACCCATTATCAACCCCTGTGAATAAATCTGTAAAACTGCATTCCAAGTGTGGAAGTCCAAATTATTGTGTTAAAATCTTCTTCTAGGCAATTTTATCAAGAGGTTGTCCTCAGCAGAGAGTTAGGGAATGAAATAATTTTTGTGGTTGTTATTGCTCTAATAAGAATTTTTTGAGCTGAAGGTTGAAATGGAATCTCATTGGCCTCAGAGCCAAAAGAATACTTAATACAATGCTTTCAGACTTAAAAAGCTTTTGCGGACATCTTATTAATTCTTCCACTATTTTTTCTTGGAAAGCCAAAAAAAGAAAAATCTCTCCTCGTGGGAAGATAATGTGTGCTGTGAAGGAGAACAAGAGGTGAACTAGGAGAAGGCACTTTTGAAATACGTTTTGAGAGTGGCTCCCAGCTTACTTTTCTCCCTCAGCCTTTCATTTAGATGAAAATCAATCAAATTAATAACACCTAGTCCATAGGTAGTGTGTACAGCTTTAAATCCATTGATTTCACTAAGGCTATAATGTTACATACACGTTGCAATCAAATCTGTATTGCTCAAGTATTTATTAAGGCCCTCATTATAGACTTCAGCTCAGTTATAACAAAAAATAATGTACTTGCAGTGCTTATACAAGAACCAATAAACTATGAAGATGAGCTTAAAAATTGCTAAATTGTTATTAGATTGTAAAACCAAATTATAATGTTATTAGAATTTCATTTAAATTTTCTGCATTCATTTAGTAATATTCAATTTGGTTTTAAGATTGTTCATTTTTTTCCCCCATTTTACAACCCATGTTTGGTTCTCACTTGAGAATTAGGTTGGGATTCACTTCAGAAAAATCCCTTTTTCCCTATGAAGGGATAGATCTGTATTAGTATCTCATTTCCATGTCAAAACTGTACTGCACAGGAATTACAAATTCAATTCCAATGGTTTAAAATAGTCTCCAAAGTGTAACTGGTTTCTGTAAAAAAGCTTAAATATACCTAAAGAAAGTATACCAGTCAGGTGAAATAATGTCTTGACACATGGCAGTCATTACTGGTGGGTGCTGTGACGTCATTTGCACAAGCCCCATACTTGGAAGCTCTTTCTGTGGAAAAAACACAGTGATGTCCATTACCTACGGCAGTAAGTCAATTTTTTTTGAGAAGGGTCGGGGGAAGGATTGTATACCTTCACATCTTCTCTATTTTAAGTGAAAAAGTAAAACTTAAACCCCTTCTGATACTTTCCTCAATGTCTTAAACCCTGCTGGCTATTTCTGATAGGGTTTATTTTGCATAGGGGGAATAGGTGGTTTGCATTTGTGTGGACTATAAAAAAATCAAGTGACTTACATTTCAATAGCAGGAAGAGACAGAAAGGCAGTTTCTGAAGCACGACAACTACTGGGTGCCCTGGACTGAGGGTGCCCTGCCGTCTTCTCCTTTTCTCCACTCTCTTCCTCTCACAAGCAGAGAAGTTCTTCCAACTCTGCTAGGCTCCTGTTCCGCACATCTTAAAACCTGACAAGAACCACCAACTGGGGCAAAAACTCTCCCCATTTTTCACCCCATCCAGTTTCAGGAAAAAGCTATCTCCCCAGTATCTAGACAAACACGGCAGGGAGGACCATGGTGAGAGAGAATTGCCAGGGGCTGGGCAACACCAGGAGGAGGTACCTGGTGGAACAGGAGGCCAAGGCATTACTGCATCCCCAAACCCTTTGAGAGCAAGCCAGTAAAAGACTGCTAAATACTGTTCTTACTATTAGACAGTTCAGTGTGATAAAGATGTCATCTTCTTTTCATTTAGCAATACCAAGAATTTGTATCATGGAAATGATACTGCAAACAGGAGATTGAAGGTTCAGAATAATGGGAAGAATAGGATTTGGCCATTTTTTTTTACATGAAATAACCAAGGTGGTGAAGGCTGGAAAGAAAAAAAAAAAAAACAAACAAGCTAGCAACAATATTTTAGCAATGCAGTAACCGAATTGGAAAATACATGAAGTAGCGAAGCTCATTTTCAAAACAGAAGAACAAAAAGCAGGCAAAAATAAAAGGAAGTGAATCCCTTCTCATACAAAACAATGCCATTTGACTATAACTGATCTATATTTCAATGCGGCAACAGAACCTCTGCTGTAACAATAAACTGAATAAAAGAGAACATTGGAGACAAGTAAGTCACTTAGAAAATTAGTCTTCACCCATTCTAAAATGTTTTACATTCTGCTTGGAATTCATTATATGCAATGTCACATATTATTGCATACTCCTTCACAAGATAAAAAAACATTTATTTCTATGTTTATGAAATGTTATTTTAATTTATTCTATTGCTCTCTTACCAGCTTTTTATTTTCTTATGCCTGGAAAATTTCTTTTTCTCACTGATTTCTTTCTGCTACCTATTTCACTCAGTATTCCTTTCTTCCAGTTAAACAGAGCAGTAAGATTTACCAGGAAACAGAGGTGAAGTAGTCTTGGGGTTATAATTCCATATATCTCTAACTGGAGCTACAGGGGACAAGACAAAATGTTTTCTGTCAATATCTGATGTTTTCCTTAGTTGGTCTCATTCATTTCTGACTTCAGGACTTGATCTTGAAATAAGATAGCTCAACACATCTGGAAACTAGGTTGTTTTAATATCTGCTCTGTCTAGTGTACCAGCATAGTACACAGAGATGGAAAAAGAAACTGTTAGCACCACTTATTCACCTTGGACTGGAACACTGTATTCTAGCTGCAAACCTGATATTTGTTTTCTCCCTTTTTATACTTCAATGGCTTCACAGCTCTTTTTCCCATCCATTTTTACTGTAGTCATTCAATCAGTCATTTTCATCTATATTTTCTTCTGACAATTTCCAATGCAAGTCTATGAATCTCCAGGTGCAACTTTGTCTTAATATTTAAATCAGTAAACTGGAGATTTGGCGAAAGATGCATAAGAAGAAAGGGTGATAGGAGTATCTCACCAGGCTAAACAAATCTGATATTCTGTGAATTATTCTAGGCTTATTTCAAGTTTAATAATTACATGCAATTCTCAAATAACAGGTAATCAAAACTGTACTGGATTCATCTCCAAGAGACTATGGTGATTCTGTTTGTCGACAGTTTATGCAAACATACCTTCTTCACTCAATTTTTTCATACATTTCCATAAAAAGCTTGTGATAAGTTAACCTCTGTTTAAAGAATAGTATTTCTAACTGCCAACCCTGTAAATCTGATCTGGGATAGGAAAGGCAAGTGAGTTCTTACCAAGACAGGCACGGTCACTCTCAGCAGAGAAGATTGTGATTCAAACTCACTTCATGTTGCTGCTTATGTTGGAGCCCTGGTTGACTGCAGCTCACTCCCCTGGGGGTGTGCTGGCTCAGCAGGACTAAGCAGAAGTAAATAATTCCTTTAGGCTTTTAGGAATTAAGAGCATAGTCACTATGTTCTGTCAGAAATGCCTGTCTTTCTGGTTGCTTCTCTAAGATGTCCTCACTTCAAAGAACCATTTGTCCAACACCCTGTACACACATAGCTTCTGTGTGTCTTTGGCGTCTGTGCTCAAACGTGGGCTCTGGCTGACAACACCAAGCTGTTCATGACACCTCTTCAATACAGCTTGTAGAAGGCAAAATTTCTGCATAAGTCAGCCTCTCCATAAGCACAAATATTCCTGCTAGGGCAGGCCTTTGGCTTGCTCTGGACTAAAGCCAAATCCGAGCCGACACATATTGTGGCCAAAACAGGATTTTTAGCTTGAATACAAGCTTAGACTTATAAGTAAATTATTAGTATAGACATAGCTAGAAGTGGTACACTCATACCACTTACATAGAGAGACTTACATGTTTAATAAGCAACTCCATTTACTGTATGGTGAACAGCTTAGAAAAATTATGTTTGAGAGACATGATTCAAGTAACATGACAGTTTAAATTCTGACATAGTTAAATGCATAATGCAACTCTATAGAAACTTTACAGGAAAAATCTCCAAATCTTGGTAAACCAATTTCATGAAATTAGTTTTGAAACAAAACTTCTCCTAGTGATCAATACTTTCTTATTCAAGATTAAATGCTTTGATGCAGAAAAATCCTGAGCGCAGTATAACTTGGTTCCTGTTCTTGACCAAAACTTAATGCAGTTTTTTCAGCAACATATCCCTTAGAAAGGGAGATGTCATCAAAGGCCTCTCCGGTAACGCTGGCAACTCTCTGGTAACTGCAGCCTTACAGTTACTTCTGCTATTAGGTGAACTTTGTTCAAATTGTTGGCTGATCTGATTTTCAGCGTTATCTACTTCACAAGCTGCTGACAATCAGTTTCTGCCAGATGTTCTTGGAATTGAAGCAGAAACATGAACTGCAATTGCAGCAGGCAGTAGGGACAAACACAGTCTGGGATTTATTGTATATATTTTTTATTGCATATATATTTTTTATATATATATGTGAATGTATATATTCAAAATCATAGTCTGACACCACGTGATGGATAACAATGGACATGAAAGATAAACTATTTGCTTCACAATTTTGAAACTCATCACCAATACATGCATTGAATCAAGCTGCTGTAAGGTTTTGTGAGCTTTACTGCTCCTGCTTGTGCTATATGAGATTCCCACAGTCTGTGCTACTAAACTTTCAAGGCCAGATTCCCATTACTAAGCAAAATGAGACCATAGTCACATTTGGCATTTGCCACTTCATCAGACCACTAGATGGTCTGGACATGGCAACTTTCACATTCTATACCAATTATCCATTACTAAATTTCAGGTGACTTTAGAGTGCTAATGAGCCATAGGCTATTGATCTGGGGAGAGAAATCAGAAAGAAACAATCATAGAATCATAGAACAGTTTGGGTTGGAAGGGACATTAAAGATCACCTAGTTCCAACCCCCCTGCCATGGGCAGGGATACCTTCCACTAGACCAGGTTGCTCAAAGCCTCATCCAACCTGGCCTTGAACACTTCCAAGGAGGGGACATCCACAACTTCTCTGGGCAACCTGTTCCAGTATCTCACCACCCTCACCATAAAGAATTTCTTCCTAATATCTAATCTAAATCTACCCTCTTGCAGTTTAAAACTGTTACCCCTTTTCCTATTACTACACTCCCTGATAAAGAGTCCCTCCCCATCTTTCCTGTAGGCCCCCTTTAATTACTGCTATAAGGTGTCCCCATAGCCTTCTCTTCTCTAGGCTAAACAGCTCCAACTCTCTCAGCCTGTCCTCAATATGAAGACATAGAAAACGCACAAGCATTTAAACTGTAGAGAGACAATTAAACTGTAGATACAGGATCACCTATGAGCCAGTTATGTTCATTACTATTCAGATCAGTGGTGTTCATTAGTATTTGCCAGACACAAAGGGGTTAATATACAAATACTCAGTTTCTCAGCTGCAAGATACTTAATTAAACAGCTACAGCTGAGCTAAAGACTTCAGTATAAATAGGATCAATTGATAACATAAAACCTTTTTGGTTGAAAAGGTCTCAATGAGCAGCCTGTTAAGAAGGTATTTTAGGTCCAGGACTGGAAATCCTGGAGAGATGAAATAAAAGGTGTGTAGCCTGTACGTAGTGGAGAGACTGGACAGTATGGGAGGTAAGTGAGCCCAGGCACCTGAGAGAAAGGAAATAAAAGCATACTATAGTAAACAGTACATAGAAAGCTGAGGAGGAAGAAAAGGAAATGTGTATGGTCCTTGCCATGTGAGATTTTGGGAATACAAAACAGGAAAAGTGAGAGGGAGCTTGACCATGGGAAGGCTGAGAGGACAGTCTGCAAAGGGAGGGAGAGGGACGTGAAGGGATTGCAAGAGTCTGGCTATGCAGTAAGTTACACCAGAAGAAATGCCATGATTTAATCTAAACTGGAACTGTGGGGAAGTACAGAGTATCTCTGGGAGTAAGCAACTGCAAATGGGACACTGACTAGACTATCTAGGCTGGAAAGGTGAATGAAATCATTTTTGGGGAAGTCTACTTTGGCCACTGCTAGATACGCTTTAAAATTCTGCAGTATATCTCTGGGAGAGGCATTTTCCTGTTGAGAGCATGTTCATTGAGAATTACAAGCAATCTCAAATGGTGAATGCAAAAGATCCTTGAGTGATGCTTACTTACTAGATTCCTGTTGGTATTATTCCAACTAATGGCCAAAACACGTGAGGTTACAAAATGGCAAAGCCTAGTTAAACAAAAGCCCAAGACAAATGAAAGGCTTTAAAATTACGCTAACATTATTTGTTGTTCATGAGGTCCTTCTTATAGGAAAGAGGCAAACAAAAAAAATTCCACAGAGCATGAGGAAACTATCGCATCATGTTCTGAAGGAGTATTCCTTATTAAAAAATAAGGTTTCTGGAAATAATATTCTTATTCTGAATGTTTTGTATTTAAGGCACCAGGATTATACTCAAGATAATAAAGAAAAATAATCAATATCTCTTATTGTATCAGAACTGTATGCTGATATTAAGCTAGGACCATCTGCTTAGTAAGAGGGCAGACATCTGTGAAACAAGATAGGTAGATATAGCTGGTTTCAGCTGTGTCGAAGTTAAATGGTAATGCCACCTCAGGTATTAGTGGAATGGTGTTTAAATTATGAGGTGGTCTTTCAAGAGGAGGAGGAAGTAAAGATAAACATAGAGAATTTTTTCTTTTTTTGCATGTACTCTTTCTTATCATGTCACTTTAAGTTTCTTACTGTTTTACCACAATGAAATAGGTCCTACTGTTCATAACTGCAATAGTCTTGATTTGCAAACTATTTATGTTTACTGACTGAATGTAAACAAGAACATGAGAACTTCAAGAGGTTTTACTGACAAGTTATAGCCTATGGTAATGTTTATAAAGATGCGTAATTTATTAGCTTGATTGTTGGTAGAAAACGGTATTTTAAAGACAGCATCCAACCAAACAGTGAACAAGACCAAAGCTGCATTAGATGTGGCTTAAGAAGTCTGGAAATATGGCTAGATTTTCATATTTTTCAAGTTAGAATGGTTTTTGTTCATATACTTACTAACACTGAGCTATTGTTACAGCTCAGGAGGGGAAAAACATCAAACCATTCAGAATTATTGTCCTTACAGTAGAAACTAAATGTCAAGATCTGGCTGCGATCAAAGTAAATGAATTTCTATTGTATACCTGTTCTTCATGCTTTGCTAAGTGAATTTACTGCTTATAAAAGGTAACAGATTGACTGCCTGTGAACAGAGGTCTTCTATTGATCTTTTGAACAAATGTGACAGTGTGAGATGCCAGATGTTGTCTCGCTAATGTACCACTTTTCTGACCAGAGGGAGCACCATGAGGGATAGAACTGAAGTTCAGTTGCAGTCCCTAGTTCATCTGCCCAGGCAGTCTGTAATCCTGGAGCCACTGTTGGTGCTGGTGAATTTCTGTCAGGAGCATGAATGAGACAATGCTTTAATTTCACCACAGGTTGCTGACCTGCCCCTAGACCTGAACCACCCAACAGAAATAGAAAATACATGCATATGGATATATTTGTATGTGTACATCTGCTCATTATTTCATGTCTAGGTATTAATTTTTCCTTAGCCCCACTTTTAAAAGTGAGGAATGATGCAATGTTAAATATCCACCTTAACAAAATAAACACCACATTTTCAGGTTAAAATGAATCTGTGAAGACTCTAAATTATCATAAAAGTAACTTGTAGATGAAAATTCTAACATGAACATTTGGAGAGTAAACACGGTTGAATTCAAAACAGATTTCCCTGATTTGTTTCAATTTTATTGGACAAATATTTTTTCCTAGTGAGTGTTGTGGAGTTTGTGTTTTACCTGTGTAATAACACTACATAGAGCTCAACTTTTATTCAGTTTTAAATGGAAGATGAGTTCTCAGCAATAAGCTGGCATTCTCCTTGAAGCTTGTTAGGGCCCTTCACCATTCAGACTGTTAAGAATTTGAGACAATCTTTAGAATTATGATTTTCTGGATTTATCCCACTGAGAGCTACCAGGGCAAAACCCAGGATCATTTGTCAAAGCAAGACTTAATCACACTTCTTTCCACATCACCTACAAGGGGGTAAGTCACTTAGGCTGAGAAATGCACTAAAAAAAAGAGATGTTTCACTAGGGAATTGCTAGAGTTCTGCAATTTGAGGAAAAAAAGTCAGTTTACCAGTGTTGTGACCAAAACGTCTTTGTGAGTTGTACAAGGAGAGCCAAAATTGTGTTTATAATGAAACTTAGTTGCAAATGTTGCATCTTCTGAATTCATTTTCTTGGTCAGTAGTCCTAATACATCAAGATGAGGAAAAGTGCTCAGTTTGTCAGTTGCTGCAAGGACACTCACAAATGAGTCTTCTGCAAACTGCTGTTCATTGAAAGCCCTGTCCTGCTCTTACCAGGCGCCTCTGTTCCTATCATTGCATCCTTCTCAAGGAGGAGTCCTGCAATTACAGAATAAAATTACAGGCTAAAGCAATATTGAAATTAGTTGCTATGCACAAGGTTCATTCAACTAAATTGTTGTGAACTGTTGCTCCTCTCCTTTAGTGGAAAAAGTTACTTTAAAGGAGAAAGAGTGACTTTGAAACCACAATATACACAAGACAGCTTGGTGTTGAATGTCCCTGTAGCATGAGAGTAATAAACAAAAATGTGAGACTCCTGTACTGTAACAAAAGACAAAGATCTCTGTTTTTTTTCTCCTTGATTTAGCATTTGCTAGCAAGCTACTGTTACACCAAAGTAAAAACCCATAGGACCTGATTAGTTGTGATGAATTAACATTAGACACTAATGGTTTCTACCTGTCTGGATGGCTTCAAATGCATCAATCCCTGAGTTTATAAGAAATGTTGTCTGCAAAGTTCTGGCCTTCCTGGTATTTCCATGATGCTAATTGCTATCGTTAGCAAGTTGCCTCCTCACCAGAGATGCTTGTAAAGGACAAAGTTGTGGGATTGGATTTTGGGTGATAAGTGTGCCATCTGCTTTCCTTTTACAGCCCCTAGTCAGATAGATTCATCAGTGCTGCTTTAAAAGAAGTGCCAGGGGGTGGGGAGGGAAGGGAAGGGTTCATTACCAGATGTTACCCAATATTTTATGACAGATAAAAAGCCAGATAAATTAATGGTGATTAGAAAATTGTTACATTCTCACTATTCTTCTGGTTACATTTCAAAGGAATGTCTTCGGTAATAGCTACAGGCATCAAAGAGCAGACTGTCAGGCTAATTGTGTCAGCCTCATGTTACAACAAGGACAGATTTCTGCATTTTCTAGCCATTTCAGCCTGTGGGGGTTGGGACTCTGCTTACCTGTGCGGTGTCACTGTGCTGGGAAGGGTTTAGCAGAGTGTATGAACGCATCGGACAAATAGCTGTGACTCAGCTGTGCTTCTTTCAGTCCCATTTCCTTTACACTGTTGTAATTTCTTTTATCTGCACTCCCCCAGCTACTCTGAGCCACAGGGGCAGCGGTTTCAGAGGGTTTCCCATTTCTCATCATCTCCATCCTCAGGTGGCTGCAGGGGAGAGTGACAGATAAACAGACTCTCCTGTCCTTGGCTGTGGTCTGAGTGTGGATGAGGAGGGGAGAGGAGGGAGAAATATTGCTTCTAAGCACTCTCATGCAGCCCAGAGTATTGTTTGAGTTTGCACCACACAAACAGAACCTCAGATCACAAGTCAGACAAAATTTAAATCTGAAATTCTGTATAGGACTCAGGATTTTCTGAAACTAAACATCAGGCCACTGTGAAATTTGTGACTCTGCAGGTACCAAAGCCCTAGTGTGGGGATTGAGTTTCACTGCTGAAAGCAAGTAATGTTAACCACCTTGCAGGCAAAATCTTCAGAAAGTTAAGGGAAGGGCAGTGCAAACTGCTTTTCAGTTTTGTGGCAAGGTACTCTGCTTATCACGAGAGACTGTCCATGGCAGTTCAGGTAAGTCTTTTAAAGGGAGGTATTGATGCTCCAGAACACCAAGGGGAAAGTTCAGGGTTATAAATGTGTAAGTTGAATATTAGCCGCTAAACTGAGGTGATCAGGAGTAAAATAACATCAGTGGAAGGGTTTTCTCACCCTTAACTTCCAACCCCTGCCAAGCAGTGAGATGAGTAGAGAATATTGTCTACAAAAACTGTATTCCTGGTGGGTAAATTAGGGAGCAAGTATGGGAGCAACTGTTGCGTTGTCATTTAACTGAATATACATAGAGTGAAATTTCCCATGTTACAAAGTTCACATCCGAGGTGTGCAGCTTAGACCTGAATTCAGATTTTCCTTTGAAAGCTGCTTCAAGTGCCTGGTTCAGTCATGGACCTGAGGGCTCCCCCCACCCTGCCCATGGCCCAGGACCCCATTTCAGCTCCCAGGGCTATCAGTCCCTGCCCCAGTGATGCCACAGCAGGGCCAGTCTCCAGCTTCCCCCTGCCCTGCCTGGCCGTGGGCCCCCCAAGACATCCCTTTTCCCACAGCCCTACCCAACGATTTCATGGCCATGTCTGACTGAGGGTGCCTCCAGTACATGATGCAGTGTAATACATGCCTATTCACAGTAATAAACCTCATCGCTTCTTACTGGGGATGATGGAAAAACAGTTTTCCTGCATGCAGTTTTCTGCTAGAGCAGAACGCCGTAAGGACATGAAGACACTCATTAATTTGAGAGGTCTGAATGAGTGCAGTCCTGTTGAAATTTTATAATATTGAGTAGCTTTTCCAAGTACAAAAATATTATGGAGACTGTACATGGGATGCAAGTCACATGAATATATGTGGATATGGCAAGAGGAGTAATCATGCTTCCCTGTTAAAAAAAAAAAAGAAAACCAAAAAGAAAAAAAGGTTGTCTTTCTGATGTGTTGTAAATTGTAACATGACTCCTTCCCACAGAAAGTTCAGACCTTTTGGAAGTGTTGTGTGTAATCTTTAACACTCTATCAAAGGTGAATTAGTTTTAAAGGAACTAATTATTATTAAATGGTTGCCCTAGCAACAGAAAGAGGGTTACCATAGTAGTCTCTTCTATGCAAATTGAAATACAGCCAGTCTAAAGCTTTATAGAAGTGGGGATTTTAAAACCGAAGAAGAAAACATAAACTTCTTCCTTCACCTAATGAGCCACTGCCATTACATATAATCTAAGCTAGGTCAGACGCCGAGTTTCTTGGTGTTGTCTTATTCCAGCTGTAATAGGTCTTGTTTGCTTTTCCCCTTCACTGAAACTTTGAGGAAGGAAATTAAAAAAGGTTAAACTGCATGGTATCCATGTAATTCACAATCTTGTCACATTTGCTCTGTGACAGATGGGGGGGATTCAAGTACCTGGGAAGTAAGAAAGATTCCTGAGCTAATTCTTTTTCCATGGGGCAATGTAGAAATCATACATCTCTCTCTATCCCCACATTATCCATCACACTGGGCCAGAGAAAGGAACGTCCCCTTATTTCTTTGCCTTCTGATAGAACCTTATCATCAGTAAATTATTTAGATACAGTTTGACAGCATTCATATGGAGGTCCAGAAGCCTCTCTGAATCAAGAAAGCATGGAGTATTTTTCATGGTATCACTGTGAGTTCAGTAAGTAATTTTGTCACTGGCAAGAGATGACTAAACCACTAGGAAAAAATAGTGTGCCTGGTGGGTCACAAATCCTTGTTGTGTCCGAGTGTTGCTGTATCTGTCACTGTATTTTATTCATGACTCTCTCTGTTTTCCTTCAGCTGGAGTCAGTAATAGTGCATGAACATTTGTGCCACTGGTCATGTTGCAAAGACTTACACAGGTAAACCATTTCCTAATCTCATAATGCCACTGTTGTCGAATCAGATTTTAAAACAGTTCTTCAAAATTTAATGTTTTCCATAAAGCCACAGTATCCCAACTCAAAGGCCTATGCAAGAATAAGTGTTTCTTTGAAAAGGTGAAATGGGTTTCTAGTTCATCAGGTTGTGGAGAAAAACTTAAAAAAAAACCCTTCCGAACCCTAGTTAGTGCTGCATGCTCAACCCCTCCTCTCTCACCGCATGCCCCCTTGAGAATATTAAATTAATCCCAAATGCAATTGAAATAACACTAATAAGCCCCAGACAACTTCATGTCTTCCTAAAGACAGTGTCATGCTTCCAGGAAGCCTGCATAATTTTGTAAGAGTCAATATGGAAAAGCTGGAATTCTTATTTTCATTCCAATATCACAAAGTTAGCATCACAATATTAACTTCAAAATAAATCTCCATTTTCACATAAAAGTCACTTCTGAACAATGGCTTTTTTTATTACCTTATCTCTAGCAAAATAGTAAAATTGGCCATGGAGTACCAAGCTTTGACTCTTATCACCAAGGTTGCACTTCAAATGATGTTTTTCAGAGCCCGCATGCTTGCTCTCTCTCTAATTGTCCTGCATAGCTGCTGGGCAGCTGCTGTGGAATCTGGTGAATTCTCCACAGCTGGGAGGAGAAGGCAGCTCCCTCCCTGTGAAGCTCCTGCTCCAGCTCCTCAGGCTGCCCTGACTGCTGCCCAGGTGGAGGGGTTTGTGCTCCCTCAGTGTCTTACCCGGGTGCTTGATGTCTTCAGGGGAGCTGAGCTGCTGCTGTGACATGAGTGAACCTGTCAGTTCCCAGGAACAACTCTGTGTGGTCAGAAAATATTCACACCTGCAAGCACCCGTTTAACTCTCCTTTCTGGGTGCTGCTTGCCTTGGTAAAAACTGGAGGCCTCTGATGGTGGATTCCCATGAGAATTGGGCTTCTAGCAGGATAGTCATGAAAAGAATGATTTCTTCTTTATGTGGTGATGCTATGCTAACAAAGCTAAAATAACACTAAATAGATAAGTAATATTTATGCAAGAGGTACTATCCATTTAAATCTGCTGAAATGAGAAACTAAGCAAAAAGTATCTAATCATAATTAATTAACAGAAAGGTTTGCCCTTGATATTTTATACTGCAGTTTAAGCTGACTGAACAATTCAGAATGAAGCAATTATAACTCATGTACATTTTTTTCCTGAAAAGAGCAGTAGCTTCCTTTAAACCCTGTGTTTTCTAAGACTTACATATATCCATATAATTAGTTCTTGGAAGATATGCAGAGGTTGTATAGATGATTTTTGCACAAGAAATACCAGTCAATGAATCCAGTTTGCATTATAAGGAATTACTATGAATTAGGACAGAAGTTAAACTTTAAGCATTTATGCCACTGACGTATTTCAAAGAGAACTTGATTTACTGTATATGATGTAGGTGAACTGATTCCTTGAGGGACCTGTAAATTCTCCTCAATGTGAAACTAGAATATGGATATATGATAGAAAGATGAGACTACAAACACTTTGCTGCCATCTTTTTCAGTTTGTTTGTGGTTTTTTAAATACAATTGATAAATATTTTTAATAGTAGCATGTGTTTTATGAAGATATCATGAGTCAGAAAAACTCCCACTGGAGAAAAAAACAACCCCAGGCTGCTCTGCTGCTGTTCTAGACTTGTATTCTCTTCAGCAGCTGCACATAATAGCAAAATCCATGTCCTCCTGGGAAAAAAGTTAAAATTCTTCTCCATACCTAAGCAGAATGAGCGTGATTCTGAGATGTATCTTTTAAAGTCCCCAGCACTGAGGTGGAGCAGTGAAAATGATTTTCAGTCACTTCTGTGCACTGCTACTTCTGGGTTGCTCTGGTAGCTAGAGAGTTTCCATCTCTTTTTCCTCTTTCCCCAGACATTCAGGCCTGCCTGACTTTACTGCTGTATCCATGAGCTCACCACAACGCCATTTAAACGGAGACAGTATTCGAAGCTAAAGCTTTGCCCCACTGCACGCCTCCTACTCTGGCACAACACCCGGAGCAGAGCTTCAGAGGCACTCCTGTGAGCTTATCTCCCACACTGCCTGTGCTGCAGAGGTGACAGTCCTGAATAAATAACATTTTTTTTTTTTGAAGCCTCTGCGTGATGCTTTAGCCTTTTTATGCATGCAAATAGGGCCAGGATGCAGCTGAGGGCCTTACTCAATAAATCAGCCTGGAAGATTGACACAGTTTCTAACTAGTGTAGCATGCACTTGAAATTGTTCATATACTCAAACACCAGGCAGTCAGACATGCTGATACGCATCTGAAACAAAACTAAATTCTCCAAAATCCCTTTTCTGTCTGTAAGTCTGACCTAGAAATTAATGTGAAATGTGAAAGTACTGTCGGAGGGGTGGTTAGGCATTATATTTTAAATAAAAATTGAGAAGAGTTCAGCTCAGCAGAAATCTTTTCTCTGAGTTTTTGGAGGAATATGAGAATTGTCCTTGCAGAGTTCCAGGGTATGCCTACTGCCACTGATTACTGCTCTCCACTTTGCTGCAACTCGGAGTCAACTGCAAATGTTCGAACCATGAGTGAAATATCCAAAGTTACAGGCAGTGATTTCTAGATCTAAGATTGAAAAGACAATGAAGTCAATGTCTTTTCTCTTTTGATTCTGTATATTCTCTTTATAATTCATGTATTCAAGCTTTTCTGTGTAGCCAGGAGAGATAAAAACAAATTTTAAAACAACAAAAGATAGTTGTTTTGTGCAAAAACTCAGGTTCATTTTTAAACCAAATGAGGGTAAATTTTAAGAAAAAAAGATATTTAATCTGATAGTGAAGACGAAAATTAAAGGGCTTTTTAACAGTTGAATTTACCAACAAAACTTTCAAAGGAATTGGAAATAATTATAAAACTCCTCTGAATTTGGAAGGCATTTCGGGTGACAAAAAAAGGAAGAGTGCTTTTCATTTGTTTAAAATTATCAAAGTATTTACTTGAAATATTAATTCAAATATTCATTTTCAATCTTTTAAAAATAATTTTTTGTTTTGGAAAGGTTTGGCTAATATATCGAAGACTGACTTTTCTTCTTGAAATATCAGTTTTCATTTAAAAAGAAAAAACACATTTAATAAGTGTCACGGTTTAACCCCAGCTGGCAACTAAGCCCCACACAGCTGATTGCTCACTGCCCCCTGGCTGGGATGGGGGAGAGAATTGGAAGGGTAAAAGTGAGAAAACTCATGGGTTGAGAAAAGACAATTTAATAGGCAAAAGCCACGCATGCAAGCAAAGCAAAACAAGGAATTCATTCACTGCTTCCCATGGGCAGGCAGGTGTTCAGCCATCTCCAGGAAAGCAGGGCTCCATCACGCGTAACCATTACTTGGGAAGACAAACGCCATCACTCCAAATGTCCCCAGCTTTATATGCTAAGCATGATGTCATATAGCATGGAATATCTCTTTGGTCAGTTGGGGTCAGCTGTCCCAGCCGTGTCCCCTCCCAACTTCTTGTGCACCCCCAGCCTCCTCGCTGGTGGGGTGGTGTGAGAAGCAGAAGAGGCCTTGACTCTGTGTCAGCACTGCTCAGCAATAACGAAAAACATCCTTGTGTTATCAACGCTGTTTTCAGCACAAATCCGAAACGTAGCCCCATACTAGCTTCTATGGAGAAAATTGACTCTAACCCAGCCAAAACCAGCACATTCTAACAACTAAAACATCACTGTGTTATCAACATTGTTCTCATCCTAAATCCGAAACACAGCACTGTACCAGCTTCTAGGAAAAAAATGGACTCTATCCCAGCCAAAAGCAGCACTTTCTACACCCCTTATTCCATACCATTTGCATCACGCTCAGGTCCTACACTATCCAATACAACCTCATTAACGACCCCCCCCCTTCCCATCCTTTGATATAATACACAGATAGCATTCCCTTAGTCTACAGACCACCCCTGTGAAATGTCTGTAAAAGGTCTACTGAGTTCATTTACTCCGTGGCTTTGGGCTCCATCTGTTATGGTGGTCTCTCAGGACAGGAGAGGTGGTGCGTTGTGTGGAGTTACTGGGCACCAAAGCCAGCTCAGGTTGGGTCACTGCTGCACTTGCACTGCTTCCTGTAAGGTTTCTCCTCCACTGGTTCGGGTGATTCCTGCTATAGTAATTCCTATAACATGTAACTCAAATCATGGGTTACAACAATTTGAAGGTATTTTCGTTACAATCTCCACCCCAAAACATTTCAGTTGTATCAAACTGTTCTGGGTTGACCCAACTTTTTTTTTCTCTCATTTCTCAATTTTTAAATCATAAACTTCATTTCACCCCAAGATATTCTTATGTCTCAACCACTGAACTGAATGTTCACTGTTTATCAGTTCTGCCTAAGGTTAACTGTAAACAGTAGATAATACTGAGTTCTTTCATAAAGGCCATTATTGTAGATATTCCTCCAATGGTTCTACTCTAGTTCATCTGGAAGAGCAAAATTACATGGTTTCTGGCAGCACTAGTTCAGGACAATATTTAAAAATAAAAGCACCTGAAAAAAATATGACAAAGGAGGATTTCTCTCTAGTCCTCAAAGAAGTATCATTTTGGAGTTGGTTGACATGTTAAAGTTGCCACAGTTGGTTGTCCTTGCAGTACCAATAAACATTTGTGAATGTGCAGTGATAGAAGGTATCACTTAAAATCCTGAGTTGCTGCTGTTGAAGACCAGGTTGTGATTTCAATTATACACACAGTTATTCAATACTGCTACTCACCATGATGTAATTCAGATAAAAATCTGGACCAGAACATTCATTAAATTATCACTTTGACTTATCTGATTCATTAAAAAAAAAACTCAATTCATTCATATAGCTCATTCCTCTAAAAGCCTTACAGAAACATATAAGTTAATTAGCTTCAAGTATGATAAATGAAAAGGAATAATGTGTGCATGAATTAGTTATGAAATTTTGTGAGGAATTATACCTTAAGTAGCCAAGGCATTAATGGTCTTCAAGTACAGGAGAGATTAGTAACTGTAAATGAATTATGTTGGTGAGTTCTTAAAAGAGGACAATCGTTTGCCTAAATCAAGATCCCTTTAAGCTGCAGAACATTTTAGATATTTTTTTAGTGTTTAATATTTTGTTTTCTCAGAACTGTTTGTAACATTCTTTTCTGCCCCTATGTTTACCATCATGTTGTAATGATTTATATCACTTACACTGAATTTTCTGTCTTTAAAATGCATGTAAAATCCAACAATGTAAACCCCAAAACAACTGTTAGGGAGGTAGGATGAAGATGTCATTAAATTCCATCTAGAATTAAGTTCTACCAATGCTTAATTTGTTTGGTTTCTGTCAAACCTGAAGGATTTGGGGACAGGGAATATGTTTTGGTTTAGATCTTAGTGTTTTTAAAGATATTAAATATTTTAGTATAAAGCTGAAGGAAAGAAAACTGCAAGTCACAGTCACTTCTATGTAGAGAATAATTTTAAAACAACAAAATTAATTTTGGGTTAATTTGTTTTTTTTTCAAAACAAACAATTTTTTAAAATTGAAATGACCCCTTGGTTCACAAACCTGTCTTCGCTCCAGTAAATTAATGGCTTACCTTTTTAATGTCTCTAGGCAACCATTACCATTTCAGAATGGGTGTGTATACATATATTTACACACCCATTCTGAAATGGTAATGGTATATATTTATGTATACATATACACATACGTATATGCATACATATATATTTACATTTTTTTCTCTTAAAACATTTAATGTGAGAATGTGAGCCGGTTCTATTAAGGATGAAACTTTTTTTCCAAAAGAATCTAAAGAAATTCTACTACATATTATACTCTTAAAAATGCATAAAATAATCCATACTGTAAAAATCCATTAAATCCTCATTTTCCATAGTGAGTTGACTACTATCTCTTCTCTTTCTACACCTGGCTTTAAACACAGCTTTCATCTCCGGTCTTTCAGAGGATGACGCACAGAGCTACCCCTCCCTCCTGAACCTGTTTCCTTTTATTAAAAAAAAAAAAAAAGCCAGCCTGTCCTGCTAGGATGTTCATGCCCAACTATCAGGCATATAGACAGACGCCTGGGATCCATCACCCTGAGGATTACGTGAAGTCGCAATTAGGGTGTGTGTCTGCCATTGCCTTATGTGTCCTTTGCACCCTTCAGCCTTCCCAGTGGACTCATTCTGGTTTTTTTGGGTTTTTTTTTTTTTTTTCTTAATACCTCTGGAAAGCAGCATCATTATCCCTACCCCTGAAGTCCATAACCCACACTGGGTTTCTTCATCTGTCAGGATATAGGTCACATCTGGTTTGTTGGGCATAACCAAACATCCTACTCCAGGCCAGCAAATATGCAAAACAGCACAGCCTGAGGGCAAGTGTTGTCCTCTTGGTCCTGCACACAGCATTAACATGGGGAAAACAGTTACAGCTTCATGACTTCATCATCATTTCCATCTGTCCCCCAGAGCAGCCAATGCCCTTGGATGGCTGCATCCATCCTGCTACCATACAGGATGGTAAAGCTCATATGGCCTGGAAGCTGCAGTAGCTTTCTTGTTCCTCAGGCACGGCATACAGGATAGTGATGCTTGCCCTCTGTGGCTGTATCAAGGAAAGGTTATGCCATGGCAGACAGACATAAGACAACCACCCAGCACAAATCTGCACACAGTAGGCCACTGATGCTCCAGGTGACCCTGTCCTATACTCATCAGTTCCCTTTTATCCCTCTTGGTACAGGCTCCTATCCACGCTGCATTTCTCCCTGTCCTGCTGCCCTGGATCCCTCTGCACATGCTGCACCTTTCTTACCACCACATGCCTTGATGTCCTTCAACATCACGTATTTTTTCATGGTCTCTGTATACAACTGATTTTTTTATCAGTAGTGGAATGGCTTTCAGGGAAGTCAGGTCAACATGACTACGTGCTATTTTATGATGAAATAAGGCAGTTTCCCCAGAAGTTGCTTTTGACACCAAAGCCCCCTACAGTCCTATTCCCCATTTAAGTAGGGATTCTTTGTAAGGATGTCAGGCAAGGTCCTGTAATTCACATTAACATCCACTTTATTCTCTACATTGCAATTTAGTGTAGGGCACATATTCTGTGGAGAGGCTTTCACAGCCCCCCATCAGGGCCCTGAAGGTACCAAAAGGCCATAACTGCAGGCTCACCTGGGCGCCCCGCCCCCCCCCCCCAACCCTTGGCCTCAGGCGCCGTCTCAGCCCCTCCCTGAGCTCTGCCGTGGAGTGGTAGTCTCCATCCCCATCTCCTGGGTGGCCCCCCTGGTCCTGGCTCTCCCCTTGCTGTGTGTGGGGCTCTTGATGGACCCTCAGTGAGAGCCAAGCCAGTGGGAGGTTGCCCTTGATTCACCCCCTCCTGAGGCGCCCCCACACGCTGCCCCCTGGCACCTCTCATTCCTTGATTTTTTTAGAGGTAAAGTAAAGTAAGAGACTTGACAAGGACATAACCTTGATCAGTTTTAGCTAGCTTTCTGTTTAATTGCTCACCCAGATGTTTGAAAGCAGTCAAACCGGACCTCCTGCGGACTGCCCAGAAAGCCTGTTATTATCTCTCTGCTGTTTACCAATTGTACTCTCTTGACGTTGGTGACAGCTGAAATTAGTTAGGCAGAAATGATAGAAATGTATTCTTAGAGACAACGCAAAATGTTGATTAAAGATAATACCTGAATGTTACTCCAGAAAGAAGAGTCAGCTATAGACACACCTGAAGAATACATGTAACCTTCTTTTGTTTTTTTTTCATATACCATCCTCATTTCAGGTTTCAGATTTTTCCCCAGAAGTAAATGACAGTTTTGATGGTAATTTCAAAGGGATTTCTATCTGGAGTCTTACTACTTAAAATCCTTATATCGGGGAGGCAGTTTGCATAACATTGAGGCCTTATCTAAAGATCACTGAGGGCTGTGAAAAAAATTTAGATGATTTGACATCTTTTGGATCATTTCTGCTATGTAAAGTTCTCTCCAGAGATGACAGTGCAGATCAGACAGTCCAGTTTATCATATATTGTTGATTCTTTTTTTCTTACTCTTTTTCCTGAACAAAGGACTGGTTAAAAAAAAAAGAAGGAAAAAAGAGAAAGAAGCAGCAATATTATTCTCTACTTTATTCCTCTTTGCACATTTTATATTTAATTATGCATATTAGTAATTTCTCTGAATTTTACATTTTATCTCACTCTTCCAAGGGATTTCACTCAAAGACATTGCAATTGTAATTTCACTAGAGTTCAGTAAAAAAATCTGGCAATTCAAAGATCAAAACTCATTAGGCTGGATCAAACAATAATACTTTCTGGTGTAGAAAACCTTTATGCTCCATCTTTCCACTAACCAGCAGAACTTTCCTAAAAGTAGGATATGAAATTAGAAATGCCCTTTTTACTTGGCCTGCTCTTTAACAAAGCATGTTTGTTTCACATGTAATGGAGCTGCACAATGCAGGAATAGCTCTTAGCTTTCTTTTGTAGAAGTAATTGTGTGACTAATCCAACAAAATACTTCTGGTTTCTTCTGAATGTCTCTATGTGGTCTGACCAAACCAGATATAGAAGCAGATAAGTAAGTGACACTCTGATAGCTAAACAAAACTCAAATGCAGTTTGAGAAACCCTAAAAATTACGTAGTTATGCAATGGGTGGCTGATTTTTTAAATTTTCATCCAAATCAGAGAGAAATAAACACAATACAGAGTCTAGATTAACAAAGTAGAGCTGTCTGAAGAGGCTGGGATGCTCAGACAGCATCAGGAAACACTCTTTAGTGTTTAGACATTAAACCTTATCATGCAGATTCTCAACTGTAGCTCCAGAAAGCAAGCACTATGATTTCTACTCTTTCTGAAGAAATTGCAGCATAACAGATACTGGAAGGTAGTCATGGGCAGTGTCTGTAAAAACAGCAGTGTCTTAAACCAAAGCAGCTTTGCACAACGGGATGCTGATCCTTATGGGCACCAACAGATAGTTGTGAACACCTAAACAATTGTAAAACTCATTGAAGTCTGTCACAGAGTGCTAAACTAGAGGAAAACCCATGAACATTATGTAGCACAAATAGCTGTAGGGACACTCCCAAGCAACGCACCCCGCCATAGGTCACAGGTTAAGCCAAATAGACGGCAAGTTTCGCTCATTCCAAACCTATGAGCTAAATAATTAGCTGTGAGGTGTGTGGATGCCAAAAGTAGATAACTGACAATGAACTTTTGACTTGCTCCATACAGGCTGTGGGATGCCTTTGGCACTGTATGAATGTGGAAAAGGGGCTGAAAGCAGCTCCTCCTTCTTTCCAAAATCCACACTCCAATAGTCTGGTGCTGTTGCAATACCTGGGCATGGTAACTTGCAGTGTGCTACTACCACATTTCAAGAAACGAGTGTTTAAGACCAGACAGTACCAGTATACCAGACTTGCCACTTCTGTTCCTCATCTTAGTGATACAATAGTGCGAGATCCTATATGTGATCAAATGGGTAAGGAGTCAACCTTATCTTAAGATAGAGTAAAAAGTGTATACTTCATCATCTTATCTAGTGACATATAAAGACTAAAAGCCTACAAGAACTAAAAATGTCCTTTTCTCATTACCTAAGTTGCTGCTGCAAGAAGTAGAATATTATTGATCAAACAAAATCTCCAGAATATTGTTGAAGATGATCTTAAGTTTTACTGAATCTTTAGGTTATGAAATAATCAACTATAAGAACATTTTGATTTTAATAAGTTAGCTCTTATGGTAGCGTTATGTATAGGTTGCTGTGTTACTTATTATTTGAGGCTGTGTTGCTTGAAGTCCCTATTCTCTATTCTCTGGACTCTCTAAACCATAACCAGAGCCTCTAGGTTCTATTGTTTATGGAATGAATTATTTGACAACCTGGCAAGGTAGATATCTAGTTGGCCAACTTGGCAACAGAACCTACTTTTAAGGTGTCCTGAAGTAAACTGCCTTCATTATAATACTAAAAAACACACCCACAGGTCAAGAAGACCCTTGCCCAGGTGAAGACCCTTCCCCCGCGCAAGCGTAGTAACAGAAGAGAATGACATAACCGATATTATATGTAAATCACTAAACAATCATTGTAACTGGGAGTGTACTACCTTGTAATTTTTGTGTATAAATGTAACGGTGATCTAGCCATAGGTGTGTTTGATTTGTGGAAATTCCACCTTGCACCCGGCGCCGCAATAAAGAATGCCTGCTTTCTAAAGCTCCAAAATTGAGTCTTAGAGAGTTCTTCATCTGCCGATTTACGGTAACAATATTACTCTGTCACTCAATGAGTCAATTTTGTTTGATTACATGTTTGTATTGTTTAAAAGATTTTTATCTCTCCTCAGACAAAACACATTTTCTCTTTGGGAATTTGGAAAGGAATACAAGTAGATCTAATAAGCTGAAGTAGATAGCACTGTTTTGAAACATAAGTACAGATGTAATGTTTAGTTGTAGTTGTAGTATAGTGCTATTTCTCTCAAATATATCATTTTATGCCCAGATGCAGTACTGAAGGGCCACCCTGGACTTCTCCCTCCCAGTGCAAATGCTGAAAGGTTTGGTGCCTAAAACACACATGGTAACCCAACTGAAAAGAACTTAGGTATTTAGAAGACATTTTCCTCAAACTTGTTTTGTTTATGAGCTGTTCTATGAAGCAATTGTTAACAAGAAGAAAGTGGTAGGTATAGGAGCAGCTGTATAATACAAGGGAGGCGCCAGCTGAAATTCAAACCATATTACACATGCGAGGGCATTTGCTGGAAGTTGCTCTCCAGCTAGGAGGGCAAAGAACTGACTAAGGAAGTGGAGGCATTGAGGGAGAACCAGAAGCAGAATTCACAAGTTTTCTCCCTGCTTTCAGCATCATGGTTATTAAACCAGTACAAGAATAGTCACAGAAAAAGGTTGGACTGAAGTTTGGAGTCATAAAACTGTGATTTTTGAATTGCCTGTGTCCCTCTAATGAACTCCCATTAAACATCAGACCATAGGGTTGGCAATGAAATAGGCTAATACTCAGGCTAGATAGTACCCAGCTTTCAGGAGGATCAATAAAGAATAGGACTCATTAAAGAAAGGCAAACCCAGAAAATAATAGGCTGCACTACCACTTTATTTTACTTTGAAGTAGATGGAGAAGGGAAGAAGAGAAGGCACTGGAACTCATTTGTCTATAAATGAGTAGGTGGTTATTAAAAGATTGTTTAGATTGTTTGATCTAAATTGCTTCAACATTTTGGCATAGTTATTGTCCAAGGGAGACAGGAAATTTCAGACTTGAAATCATCGCTGTACATTTCTGTTATTTATACGATGGATAGTAGGACAGATCAAAAGGGCAATTGCATTTACATTAGGTGAGCAAACAAGGGTTTGTTAGAATGTTCTTATTAGGATAAAAAATGATAGTGAAAACTGTTGGAGTAAAAGAAACAGAAGGAGAAACCCAAAAGAAGCGTAAGGAGATCCCTCAATGATATAAACTGTCACAATGCTAAAGAATTGATTCCAGTTAACACCAGCTGTGATCTAAAACAGAAAATTCAGAAGTGTGTACATGCTAATCTTTTACTCTGTTAGTCAAGTTATTTTGCAAGTGGCGTAAATTTGCTGATCACCATGAAAGTTTAGACTTTCTTCCTATTGCTTAATGTATCCTTTTGTCAGAAAATGGGTGAAATGCTAAAGCTGTGTTGAGATCAATTACAGCTAAAATATGTCTCACACCACAATTTTTCTGTTACATTTTGATTACAACAATGCTGAATCTTAAGGTAAAAAAAGCACTTAACACATTAACTGTTATGGGCTGAAGCCAGTTCTGTGGTGCAGAGGATTACATAAACACAAGGTGACAATGAGTGATAGGAAATTATACATCAGCAGGGAAATGTCTGGAAATCTTTTGACTGTTACATTTCATCATTTATAATTCATGTAATATTAAAAGCTTTAGACTTCCAGGATAATACTGTTTTATGACTGGAACACCTTGAAGCACTTTTTGCTTACTTTTTTTCATTGTTTTTTTAATTAAAGCAAATTTTTAGATTCTTTACTGAACTGGCAATTTTCTCTCTCTCAATTTTTTTATCTTCTGCCAGGCATTTAAATAGGTCTGGCAAAAATAATCCACAGTAATTTCGATCCTGGAGTAGCTGGGAGCAGCTTTTACAGTGCCCTGTCACCTACAGTAGGCTCCAAATCCCTGCGCTGCATTAAGCAGCAGCGGCAGCAGCTGCCCTGTGAGTGCAACGAGGGCAGAGAGCTCCTTAGACCTTGCTACACTCACTCTAAGGAAAGCAAGAGTTACAGTACTACAGGCTGCCCCCCATCTACTCACCAGCAAGTCACATGGATGGCATATTCACTGTGCTTAATTTAGACACCTAATTCCAGTTTCTCTGTGGGATGCCTCAACTTCAGACTCTCTGAATTACCCTCCAGGGGATTTTAAGTTACATTCATGCACCTTTCTTCGGGGCAGCTTGAGGAGGCTACACTCCTTATTCAGGTACCTAACTTTGACGGCTAAAGTTGAGCAACATGAATATCGCCTTATAACTACTAGAAGGATTAGCCTTGTAACCTTTAACTGGCACCAGCAAGCCGTTAATCACAATTAAAATGGTTTCCTAAAATTGAATCTTTTGCCCATTAGAAGCTGCTATAATCCCTCCAGTTAATGTCTTTGTAAGCTGATGGTACATCTCCAGTTTTAAGCATTTCAGACTGCAAATTTTTATCTGCTCAGGAAGTTCAGTCATTCAAATAAAATAGATCAGGACCACTGTACGCTTTGGTTTCACATAGAAGAAAAATCTCCGCTACTAAGAAGTCTTTGCAAAAAAACAAAAACTCTAGTTACTTCAACCAATTTATAAACAGTTAAAAGCGTTACTATGAACCTTCATTAGATTATATCCTTTGGAAAACACAAAACAGATCATTCATTGCTAACACCACCTTTCCATTGCACACCACTTATTAGAATGAGGAAAGACAAACAAAAAGACCTTTCTCAGGAATTACATACCTCTGAGCCAAGCAACAGGGGCAGCTTTCATTTCAAACTGGCAAGCTACAGCAGAGAGAGAAGAAAACTGGATTTCAGAATCAGTGATTGCAGTGAACCAGACAAACACATACAGTGTGTTGGTCGCAATTTGAGTATTAATGTCTTTCATTTAAAAATAAAAAATAAAAATATCTAGAACATTATTATTCTGTGGCCAGATTTTCAGTAAGATAGAAATATTTCTCACATCTTGAGTGGAAACCCATTTTCTGCACTGCTTTGGCAGTACCACAACTCTAAATCTGCTAGAAATCCTGCCACAGGAGAGTGGTTCTTTACCTTTGGTTTTACCTCAGCTTATCTTTCTTGTTTCTTCCTGATGATTTCCTTGTGTGCCTGATATGGAAAGATTTCTAAGCAGTCTGGCAATGAAAAATAACAGATTGTGTTCTGTGAAACACCTGACCATATTTTTATAATACTGACCTGTTCTGTCTCTCCTTAACCTGTTTTCATAGGTGTGAAATCTCAGGGCATTTTTAATCAGTTATTTTTAGTTGTCATTGAAAGAAGTCAAATATCACTGTGGTGACGAGGGAGAAAGAGCTGACAGTGATGTTAATACAAGCATCCCCATTGCAATTTGACATCTTGTCCTTTGTGACAAGAAGATATTTTATCTATTAGATTATAAAAACTTACTGATCTTATTTATAATAACATATTTTATGTATATTCTTTAGCAACATTAACAAAGTAAGAGAGTTAATGGTTGAGAAAAGCTAGGTGAGATCCAGCGTGAGAAAGAAGTTTGGAGTGAATTTTTATTGCCTGAACAGCTACTGCTCACGATTATAAAACAGAGCAGTGGCTCATCCCGTCACCATCGCCTTCTTGAAACATCACATCCTTATTGACTTTGATTCACTACACCGGTATCCTAAATCAGGAAGGGAGAAATTCTGCTTTCTGTAGCCTGAGGGAAGAACATCAAATCAACGGATGGTGTATCCACAGGAAGGCTGCATATGGGCTATAGGAAAGAAGATCCTCTAAACTTAGATTAACCAATCTGTTGTACGTCGAAATGGAGCCTATATCTCATGTGACACATTAAGGTAAGATGTTTCTCATAACTAGGAAAGGTACCATCCCGTATGCCTTTAACTAAAGTGCTCTGAAGGACAATGCTATCACAGTAGAGGTAAGATTATAAGAGTGCGGCCAAGGGAAGGCTTTGGAGCTAAACAGTTGAGTGCTCCAGAGGTGAATAGAAGATCCTTCAGCTCTGGAACACTCTGTTACCACAGCGAAAATATTAACCATTTAAAACAGGCTCTGAATGTTTTCTAAATTACATTGAATTGTTAAAAAACCTTTTCTTTAGCTCCCCACTGACCTGAGCAGATTGATTTGGCTACATTTTCCTCACATTAAAGAAAAGTACTCTTCCTGCCATGGCGTGGGTGAGTGTTTTCCCCTGTGTCTCAATAGATGGTTTAGCTCTCACAGGTCCATCAGAAGTCTTTTCTTTTTCTGTTTGTCACTTTGGTCTGTCTTCAGCTGGGTGGGAGTGGGAAAACACAGGGACAGCTCTGGGCTCAAATCCTTCGTGATCAAAACAGGTGAGAAAGCATTTCTGTAACTGTCACTTTCACAAGACATTTTTCAGATATGCAGCTAAAATCATGTAACAAGAAATAGTCCTCTCTCCACCAAGTAAGGAGAAATAGTGGTACTGACAGCAAAATTTACTATTCAGAATCTGGTTAATTGATGAAAATAACCCTGACTTTCTTAAAGATGGACAGACAGCTCTACCCTTTTGCAGCAGCACAATTCTTTATTCATCCTTTACAGAGAAGGATTCCAGACTCATTGGCTTTCTAGTTTTTCTCTGATCTTTCATTGACTGTAAGAGTCTCTGACCATACTCCCCTCCTATTCACTGGCCAGTTTCCAAACTAGAGCATATTACGATCTCTGCTTGTATTCAGCATCTGTATCCTTGGAATTATACAGACGAGGAAAAATATGGCTACAGATGGTAGCAAAATTCTGACTTTGTTCTACATAAGACTTTGGAGAAAACCCTAACTTTACTGCACAATTATATTCCATAGACCTTCTGTTTCAGTGACAGTAAGCTAATGAAACACATTCAGTACTGCTAATGCTCAACTAATACACCTGCAGTCAATCCAGAGTGTTTATAATTTATAGCCAGTGCTCTTACAGTCTGCTCTGCAGCAGACTACTCCTACTTTTGTTAATGGGTTCCTTGCTTCTCTCAACACCCTGCTTTTACTAAAAAAAACTCATTAATTCTATTACAGTGGAAGGATTTTTGCTGTTGTGAAACTAGTTTGCATGAAAACAGAATAAGCCATGCTGTTTCCACATGAAGGCTTTATGCTTAAAGATAATACACTGGAGAACCTCATATACTTTTTGTGCATTTTTATGACTGCTCAGCGTAGCCCTTATATACAAAATTTTATCCCCGTTCTGTCTCATATAGGTCTCTGGCCTGTCACACCTTAAATAAACTAATTGCTAAGGTTTCTGTCTATTCTGAAATCTTTCTTCCTTTGCTCTCTGTCTGCTTGTCTGTTCATTCTTCCTTCAGCTGTAAGTTATTTAGAACAGAGACCATCCTTCTGAAATGGTTTAGGATGTAGTAAAGCCCACTCCCTGGTGGGCAGATATAGTTAGCAATGTTGCCATTTTTGTTTTGCCAGGCACACCAAAGTTTTTGTATGCTTGTTAAGTACTTTAATAATGAAGCACTTTAGAAGTTCTTTTCAAATGCAAATTGTTAAAAAATAAAGCTTTTTTTATTTGTAATTTATTATTTATTTCCCAACAGTCTTGAATGGCCATGTGACATTCTCCATGATACAATAAATGACAGTTTGTTCAAAGCCAGGAGTACTTTGGGGAAACTCCAAGGGGGAGAGAACAAATACTATACTGGCATAAAAATTTAAGCTAAATGACCAACAGTCCCACCTCAACAACATGCATATACTAACTGGCCCATCTGTAGTCACTCTATTGGGAATATAGCCACTAAATTTGGGAAACATCAGTCCATTTAAGCTGCCTCAGAAAGTTTTGAAAATGTGCCAGTCACTGAGATTTTTAAAAGGGCAAATATCGAGGTGTGGAGGCAATAGATACAAAAGCACTGTTGGGGGAGTTGGTAACATTGTCCAAATACCTGTTGCCAGACTACCAGAAAAGTGAAATGACATTTGATAACTGCTCTCATGATGATCATAATTTTCAGGAGTATAAAGACTAGACTCTAATCTTAAAATGTAGAATTTCTGTTGACACGTGGAGGAAGGAAGCTTGTACAGAAAAAAACCTGATGGGATATAACCTTTGATGATCTAATTATACTCAAAACAACATATACCCCCATCACTGAGAAAAAGAGAAGAATAAAGAAAACAAAAACAAACAACCTTTAAGTAAACTTCAGATCTGAAACCAACTCTGTTGGAGAAAAAAAAAAATATTTTGCAATAGTTGAAAGAACAAAATCTGGATTAATGGGGCGCAAAAAGTGTGAACATTAAGTGTCATTATTAACAATGGACAATTATTAGACTCCTCAGATTCCTCATGGCAATGGCTCCATGGATAAGGATAGACTTTATTCCTGAGAAGTATTCCCCATGCCCAGGCAAAGAGACATCTAGACGGTAGAGGACAGGAAGGAGCCTGGGCAAAGTTTGCTTTTCTACTCCAGGACTCTCCTGTACTTGATGAAGGCTCTGACATGCTTTAAATCCCAGACTGTCCCTTCTCCTGTCCCACTCTTGAAGACTCCTGAACTGGAACCACCTTTTCCATATATATGGACCAAAAATTTTGGCAGAGCGTTTTACAGAACCCCTTCATAAAATTTAAACACTTGTGTTTCCTTACAAACAGGTAACCTCAAAACATACCAGAACGTGATTTTTCAATTGCCAACACTAGATTTTGCTTCTTCACTGGGTAAGAGGAGGACTAATGGTCTTTTCACACCTTGTTTTATGCAGGTCATGCTAACCGGAGCTCTGTCCCATTTTGTACACTGCCTGTAGACTGAAAACAAAATCAGCTGTAGACTGAGTATATTCCTAGTCCCTGAGGAATTTTTCTGTTGATTAGAAAACAAAATCTCTTGATATCAGGCTTCTCTGCTGGAAATCTAACATGTAAAAGCTTTGTTTGCTACTTGCAGATTTTACTGCTCTGGTTTTCTCTAGCAACAGAATATTTCGCCAATGATCACAGAAAGTATCACACACAACATCTGTGGGCATTTTTAGGAACAACTGTAGCAAGTTTTTTATAATTTACACCTATTACATGATCGTCTGTTCAAAAGAAAAGCTTTTTGGGAATAATTTCTCTTTGGAAAAACATTGTTTAAGTAAAATCATGGAAAGTGCTTGCTGTGACAGTATCTGACATGTAGTCCTGTGGGTATGCAGCCTCTTTCAGAGCACTTTGCTGAGCAGCTGTCTAGAAAATGCAGGCATTGCATGGGTTAAAATCATACCAAAAAAATCACACAAAATAAGACTGAAAGAGAAGATGTGTAATCCATCCTCCTGTCATGAACTGTACAACAACCATCTGTGCTCTTGTATGCTTACCTAGTCTGACAGTCCTCTGGCGATGGAGACTCTACAACCTTCTTGGGCAATATAATCCACTGTATCACTGTTTTAACTGTTAACTTTTCCCTATGTCTAAATTCCTTCAAAGTTTTCTTTTTATTTTGAAAGAGTCTGAATATGAAGGCTCATCTTTATTCAATGTGTTTCTTATATTTGTTGAGTTTATGAAATAGTTTGAACTGTTTTTGATTTTGATATCTGGACATTGGGAGGCTGCCAGAGCTCAGCTTGGAGGTCAAGTGTTATATACATTTTTTTGCATTTTACTACCAGTTGCTGATGCTCCTCTGTCACACGAAAGCTGATATAACTTTGGTCTCAAAATTGAAGTGAGGCACATGCATCTTTACCTTGAGTTTTCATCAAGAGAAAGAATTATCTGTAAACCTTTTGGTGAGAGAAAAGGAGGTTATTTATGAAAGCTCATAAAGATGTTACAGATGCATAGTGAAGACCAGATCATTACTAGATATCATTCCACACTGATGCTTCTCAACCAGTTCTCTGGAAAACCTCAGAAGCTAATCTACTAAGCACTGAAGCATGACCCTAGCCGCTACCCACCATGGCAGATAGTGTCTGCATTTTCTTGACCATCAGCTAAAATCTCCATTCCTTTACAATGTTGGATGAGGAGTAGTCAGCTGCCTGCAGCAGTTTTGAGCAGCACTTAGGACTATCAGGAACAGGGAGGCAGAGGAGAGCTCAGGAAGGTAGTTTTAGCTACCCATACTGATTGTCATGTGATGTGCTGGGATCTCATTGTGGACTATACCTTCATGGTCCCATTTCCACACTCTGTATTCATGCAAGGTGTTCACTGATCACACAGATGGTGGTAAAGCCATTATTGCATCATTCCCAGCCAACCTCTCCTTCTACTTTCCTGGTCACTCCCCTTTCATTGGAAAGTATTCTCTAAAATTTGTTTTGGGGTATTTTGCTGGGAAGGTTAGATGGTCTTTCAGTTGAGAAAGGTTGAGGAATGGTGTTCTGACACGGTTTTGAGCATTCTACTGGATTCTGTAACTTCCGAATGACAGTTTAGGCAGGTGAATCATTTATCTGGGCTGAATTCTTCATGAACCTGCCCTGTATGTGGATGTGTGATCATTTCACGGTAGAATGTCAACAGCGGAAGATCCCTTCTGTCAAACTTGCAGATGGAAATGTGGAATGTCCATTTCCTCTGGGGACCACACTGTCAGTCCTAGTAATAAAAACCTCTATCAGGTGTGTGGCCCATGTGTCAGAACACCAATTCCACCAACCTCCTACACTTACGATATTCTCTCTCACAAGAGTGGAAGAAAGCCAGGTAGATGTTACCACATATCCTTTTTTAAAGCAGACTGTCATTGTTTTAGGGGTTATCTTCTATAAATTGTTTTAAGGTGATGTAACAAGTCAGGCATAAGGTCTAACAAACAATTCTTTTAGGCATTCAAAACAATGGTGGAGATCAGCTTTCAGAAAGCATGCCATAATTCTAAGAAAGGCTGAGAAATCCAGATATCATTTTGGTGCTTACAAAAGTCTACTCTAGTACTGGTATGTAGATGCCTAAATGAAGCCTACTGGATGTGCAGATGTCTCCATTATTTAGTAAAATTAAGCCTACTGTTAATGCTCTTTCTTTTTTCCATTGCCTTATGTAACTGAGTAGTAGTGTACAGTTCCATAGGTGCCCTAGGGCTTCTGGTTGAAAACCACTGATTTAACACACCCACATGCACACAAACTCTCACAAACATTTTAATATACTTTGGATTACTGCAATAATTTGGAAACATTTCTTAATAATAGTAGTAGTAGTAGTAGCAGCAGCAGTAATAATAATAATAATAATAATAATAATAATAATAATACTCAGCTTCTTTTTCCTTTTGAAAACTGGGATTTAGTCTGGACCCCAAGCTTCAGAATTACAGAAGTTTAAAATAAATAGAAACAAACAATAAGAACTCCTGTGGACCAAGCAGAGTGCTCTATTGAGATCAACTCAACAGAGAAAATTGTATTGAAGCAGAATGTAAATATTAATAATAAGAAAACCTTTTGTCTTGAACAAAGATGTTGTTACACTTAGGAGGGGTTTGAATGCATTCTATGCCTGAATGAGAGAGTAGCTGTAGGTTAGATGGATTTTACCCCATCCCTTTCTTTCTCTTTCTCTTTTTTGAAGTCAAAATGAGGTGGTACAAATGAAGTTATTCCCTCTGAGTTTGTGCTGTGCAATATATGCCAGCAAGCCCTAGGCAAAAGGACAAATTATACCTTTTTTCTCACAGATAATAGGTATGCTGTTCACAAAACATAGTTCATTCTATGATAAGGCCATGACTTCTTGAGATCTCTTCTGAATAATGGTAGAATGCTTTGTGAAGGGACAGGATAATTACTTTTAACATTTAAGAGAAGACATACAAAAGAGTTATTATATAATTTCGCACAGATATCAATAGGGCTGCTCTCTAATGAAGAGTGGCTGAATTGGAACAATAATGGAAACAAACCAGACAATATTTCCTTACGTGAAAAATCAGAGCTTCCCATTTCACACTGCTCAGTTCTTTGGAACAAGAAGCTAGCACTGAAATACTTAATGGAAAGGCAGTATACTTAAATTCTGTTAGATTTCTCCTGTGGCCCCTTCTCCTTTCTTTTCACGAAACAAGCAGAATGACCCTTAACACAAAACTTTTGATGGACAGACTACAATTCAGTGCATGATTAAATTGGCTTTTGCTTCTTCAACTTTTCTATGTCTAACCCTCAGTACCTTAAAAAGGCTTAAATTTAAGCACCCAGCATATGCCTATGTGTTCAGGATCGCTATGCATTCTTACAGTCAGAAGTCTCTACATTAAAACCCTGAATCACAAAAAATATAAAGTGACATAACTCCAAAGACTTGAATAGATTTCTGGCTCTGGGGAAGAATGAAATGAGAATACACTGTCATGCAATATGTATTGGAAGAATTCTTCTTATCCCACTCATGCAACTGAGGATCCAGTGCAAAATTCCCACTTTCAAAAAATTTTTTTGTGTGTATCATGCTAGGGAGTAAGGACTTCTGATATTGAAATGAAGCTACATTAAGTTCTGAGAAGTGACAAAAAGTTATGCAGAGATTTTTTTTTTAAATCAATTACAGAATTCAGATAGTGAACTGCTTTAACTGATCATCTTCTGTTTGATTGCCATGCATTAAAACATATTTTCAGTTCTTCTTTGACTAGACCATCAGTTACTATGGTGTTGATGAATATTGATCCAAAGTTCATTAAGTGAATGGGTTTTTAGACTGGGCTTTAAAAATTATGCAAAGTTGCAAAGTTAATTATAAAAACAGTGAGAATAGCATTGTATTTTGTTCTCCAGAACCTTCTGATACCTAAAAACAATGCCACCTTTTATTTACTAAAACTCTGCATGTAAAACCAATCTTAATTTGTACTGATCAAGCTAAATTCTAGCTTGGAGATACAGGTCTTCCCAGTGTTCTTATAATATTACCAGCCAAATATTAAGTTGCACCTAATGTTTGTAATCTTAAAGAGGCAATATAGCAAATTATTCATTACAAAATATGATATCACTAGAACATACTATACAATTATTCATCATCAAAAATAATCCTACAAGAAACCCCCCAAAACTTATATGTATCAACTGTATAATATGGTTAAAACCATGAATTTTTGAGGTACCTACTTTCCACACAAGACTACAACAACAAATAAAAACACATTTCACAGCACCAAATAGATGTCATTCTACTCCTAGTTATAAATGTGCTTTCTGCCTACAGAACATTCACACTGAGAATTTATAGAACTCTGATGTAGTTGCTTTTACTCTGGGACTGTTAATTTTTTTCTGGGCCTTCTCCACATATTTAATAAACAGTGTTTAAAGTAAAAATTATTCTGATAAAAGCTGTTTGCAGTTGCTGAACCCAATAAATCTACGTGAATTGTGGATGATGGATCTCTGAAAAATAATGTTTATAACAATAGTTCCTCACTTTACATTTCCAGGCCTTCTGATTTTGGCCTGAATAAAGTAAAAGTTTTCTCATCTCAGCTTTCTGTCTACTCACCATAATTCTGTAGGCTTTATCGCCATATACATGCGTATATGTTTCTTCATCCATTTGTACTGAAGGAAATTGTATCACCAAGAGCTAAGATGGCGAAGAGGTGTCTTTTACGTTGTTCAGACATCCATGAAGTCTGTGGCTCTTTACATCTCTATAAGCACAAAAGGTTAATTCTCCTGTCTTAGACCTGCATTTTTCTCTGGTAAATTCAACAGTGCCATCATAGGAGAGGACAGGAACTACTATGGGAGGTCATACTCAGACAGTGTGATCTGTTTGCTGATTGCTTTGGGACAAACTTCTGGAGAACTTTGAAGATTAGGACCAAACCCTTGAACTTGATTTAGCATTTAATAATAATCCAGTGTAGAAAACAGAACAATTTTATACGTTGTTTCACCTGTATTTTGTGCTAAAAGAGTTTTTTTCCACATTTTTGCATTCTAGAATTATTTTTTTCCAGCCACAGCAAGTAAAGAGAGTTCCTGGAATAGTGCACCACCACTTTCCTTCCTTCAAGAATTCATTTTTTGACTGTACAAGAGGCATATCTGAGCTATGAAGTAACTCCAGCCACCCTGAGCCAGCACCATCAAGCCAGTGCACCCACCCTCACAGTGCAATATTATGGGCAGAAGCTCACTTCTCAGAGCAGAGTGGCCGTACTCGTACAGGGGTTGTACCACACTGACACTCCTGACTGGTTCCAAACCAGGCTCCATAAGTAGGAGTTGTCAACCCCTGTAATCATTTTGCTGCATGGGACAGACCTGCTCTGCATTATTTTATCCATACTTTGGTAATTACACAACTCAAATATGTGTGACATACGGTTTATGTCCCAAAACCTAATGAGAGCTGTCAAGCCACTAATTCTCCTGATCTCTCAAATTATCAATAATTCATCAGACCAGGGAAAAGTACAGTCAACCCCTCCACTCATATGATGTCTCATTATCAGATACTTATTTTTGAATGCTGATGTATTTGGCCTGCTAAAAAGATCTATTTTTAAGGACTGTTTGTGTTAATGTCCTGTATGAGCCATAAATCTGAATATTTTATTCTTTCATTTCAACCTTTAGAAACCTCCAATTTATTCTATTTTTGTAACTGAGTGAAAATTATGTGGCTGCTTTTTACATTCATCAAAGTTATTTAATAGGTATGTGCATACACAGTGAATCAGAGAACTGTTATCCTTTCGTGTTGTTCCTCCTCATGGCCAATAAATCATGTGCTTTTGTTAAAATTTTCATTTATTTAAAAACCTAGCGATTTTATGTATTTAGGAAGTGGGCTGAATTTTATGACATATAATCATCAGTAAACCTTATGTGTTATAGAATACTTCAGAGTGTGTGTTTGCATTGACTTTTTTATTTGTTGGCAGGTACCTCCAGAAGCAATACACAGGGATGCTCAATCTACTCCATGCAGTAAAGATGAAAGGGAAGGCACATTAAATGAGATGAGATGTTTATCCCTGCAAAGCAAACATAATTATCATTGATCTCACAGGATATAACTTGAAGTTAGAATTTCATTTTGTGTTCAAATATATAAACAAACCTTTCTGATTCTTTCAGCAGATTTGTGCTTCGGTTCCTTGCACTACATTCAGTACCATAAACCTTATTTTTAAGACACTTCATGTGACCTCCTGTCTGTAGAATAGGTTCTTCATGGGTGTTGTCTTTACGTTGGTTCAAAGTAGACATCAAACCCTACTAAATCAAAAGGGGCAAACGATTAAGCAAGAACTAAAGCAGTGAGAAATGAAACCCAGTAGCTGGGATAAGCGTAAGTGTTCGTTTAACTTGGAATGTGTGAGAACGACTTGGTTCTTTCCCAGAGTTTTGAAAATATGTGTCATTATATTGTACGAAGAAATCATTGGGGGTTTTGTTACTGTAGAGACACAAGCTTTTTGAATTTGAGTAGGAAGGAAAAGATATATGTATAGAATTGGGGTGTGAGAAAGTGGAGTTGATAGGTACAGACACATACATACCCATACAAACAAG
>NW_008825614.1:12658009-12661001 GCF_000699105.1 Pygoscelis adeliae | reverse complement strand
GCATACAAAAGGAAAGAGAATTCTACCATGAATTTTGGTATGTACTAGACCTTAATGGAAGTCATTGTATTCTACACATGTAGTTAGAATAAAACATACTCAATTTGAGAGATGACTCAAATGTACAAGTCACACACTGCTTAAGTATCTTCATGAATCAGAGCTTTAATCCGTTCCAATAAATCAGTAAGTCTGAACGCCCGACTAATTTTTACTGTGCCTTTTTCAGCAGTCTCCATTATGGAAATATCTACACTAATGAGAAAGTGACATTCTGTGCCCAGTGCCACCACAATAACATGGAGAACTATTACTCCCTGCCTTTTGGTGGGAGGCCCCTGGTCACGCAACTGAGAGTTGGATTATTCCTGTTAACTAGTGTGAAACAGAGCAGGGTCTTGGCTAACCTGGAGTCAGAGATTTGCTACCTGGAGACAACCATTCAGGCCATCTTCTTCTCTCAGCTCTGATGTGTATAGCAGACTCACAGCAACATGCTTGTCTTGACTGGTAATTAACTATTATTATTATTACTATTATCATTATTAGTTTTGTAAAGAAGGAGATTCCAGAGCCCCCCTCCCAAACCCTCTTTTTCCAGAACTTAACTGTGCTGACAGACAGATATATTTTCTACTTTCTGATTTAAAATGTTTCTGAAAATTGAGCTAGTTTGTTCTTCCCTTTGCTCAGTAGCCATATTGGAAAATGGGTTGCACACAGACACTGTTCTTCATCTTCCTTTTTCTGGACTTAAACCAGATCTTTAAAATATTGCTCCTTTGAACTTCCTTTTTAATCCACTGATTCTTCTTTTTGACTTTTAGATTTTTCCAAATGATGCCCAAAACTGTGTTTCCAAACCAGACATTATTCTAGGCGAAGACTCATATGAGTTTAATGAAAAGTTTATCTTCTGTGCCTTGTAAATTGTGCTTTCTGTAAAATAACCCAGAATGAGACTTAAGGGTTTTTGTAACTGTTTCATGCTGGTTATACATATTTGGTTTGCAATTCATTATAATTCACCATACTTTTTCTGCAATACTACCAATGAGACCTGTGTTCCCTGTTTTGTAATTATGCATTTTGTTTGTCCTTCTTACAGACTTTATCCTTTATCTAATTTCCTCTCCTTGACTTTAGACTATTTCTCCAACTTACTGAGACTATTTTGGAATCTGGTCCTGTCTTCTGAAAAGTTTTTAGTCTGTTATTCTTTGGAATCATCTGTGTATTTTAGAAGTATATTATCCTTTTCATCATCTGAATCATTAATGGAAATAATGGCATAAACTTGGGCACAGAAGAGACTATGGCCTTCCTTTTTGACAGAAACCCATTACAGTTAGATCTAAGCAGAATTTTTCAACAAAGTATGTGCCCATTTTATGGCAATTTTTCCCAAAATATATTTCCTTACCCAAACTATATGTCCTAATTCTGTGAGTTAGTATCAGAAGCCTTACTAAAGTTAAGACAGTACAGAATCTATGTTTATGTTTGTACTGGTAACCATGTTAAAATGAATATTTGATTTGCTTGGAACAGTTGCTTCTCAAACAAACTGTTTTCTCTTTTAATTACTCCTAACTCTCTCCTACATGCTTATATATTATTATTTTTTAAACATTTAAGTCTATTTCCTGTTAATGAAGTGAATCTGAATCATCTTAATTTGCAGACTTTATCCCACTCTATATTGATTATTTTTAATTAAAAAAAAACTTTTTCCGGTCTCCTGGGCCCTCCTTCTCTTCCATTAACAACAACAACAATAAAATGCTAAGTTAAAAGTTTGTTTTAATTAGCCCTCTCAATGATATTCATCAGGCCCCAAACACTAGAATACCCCCTACCATAAATTCTGTAATAAACTGAAATTATCTCTTCTTTTCTCCTACTCTGATCTGCACACCTGTGCACTGTTAATATAATTGCATTAAGCATCTGGTTGCATCTGAATGTCTTTGTGTAAAAATTGAATCAGGGAGTTCACTGAGAACATAAGCTTGCATCACTTGTTACTTAGTTTCCTGTTCTATTAAGTAATGAATCTGTTTTTATTTTTTCTTCCTTTCACTTTGGACGTATCTGCAAAGCCTTTTATAGACCTTTCTGCTTATGCATCTTTTATTATTATCAAAGCTCTAATTGTCTTCTGGATCCTAAAACAAGTTTCAGCGATTTCCTGGCTCCCTCCTGCTTCCAGAGATCCTCTGCTTAATTATTAATATCCCCAGCTTTCTCCTTTCCTCATCGGTAAGGCTGGCTTCAGCACAGGGAAATGTTTTGTTTCAGGCACAATTTGAAGAAGTATATGGAATTTCATGTAAAATGTATGAATTGCACAAGCAGAATCAAGATCTTCCCGATACCATTTTTGGGACTGGGAGAAAAATAAGGGATATAGTAATGTGCATTCAGTTTACTATTCTTTGTAAGATAATCTGGCTCAGCAGTAAGGCAATGCACACAAGTCATAGAATCATAGAATCATAGAATAGTTTGGGTTGGAAGGGACCTTTAAAGGTCTAGTCCAACTCCCCTGTCATGGGCAGGGACATCTTCAACTAGATCAGGTTGCTCAGAGCCCCCTCCAACCTGACCTTGAAGGTTTCCAAGGATGGGGCATCCACCTCCTCTCTGGGCAACCTGTGCCAGTGTTTCACCACCCTCAGCATAAAAAATTTCTTCCTTATATCAAGTCTAAATCTGCCCTCCTTTAGTTTAAAGCCATTCCCCCTTGTCCTGTCACAACAGGCCCTGCTAAAAAGTTTGACCCCATCTTTTTTATAGGCCCCCTTTAAGTACTGATAGGCTGCAAGAAGGTCTCCCCAAAGCCTTCTCTTCTCTAGGCTGAACAACACCAACTCTCTCAGCCTTTCTTCATAGGAGAGGTGTTCCATCCCCCTGATCATTTTTGTGGCCCTCTTCTGGACCTGCTCCAACAGGTCCGTGTCTTTCTTATGCTGAGGGCTCCAGAGCTGGA
>NW_008825614.1:12641235-12655410 GCF_000699105.1 Pygoscelis adeliae | reverse complement strand
GGTTGAAGTCCCCCATGAGGACCAGGGCTTGTGAGCGTGAGGCTGCTCTTATCTGTCTATAGAGGGCCTCATTCGCTTGGTCTTCCTGGTCGGGTGGCCTGTAGCAGACCCCCACCGTAATGTCACCTGTCCCTGCCTTCCCTTTAATTCTGACCCATTGGCTCCTCATCCATCCCCAGGCAGAGCTCCATGCACTCCAGCTGGTCATTGACATAGAGGGCGACACCCCCTCCTCGTCTCCCCTGCCCTTCCTAAAGAGCCTGTTTCCCTCCATCCCAACACTCCAATCATAGGAGCCATGCCACCACGTCTCCGTGATGCCAATAAGGTCGTAGCCCTGCAGGTGTGTGCACATCTCTAACTCCTCTTGTTTATTCCCCATGCTACGTGCGTTTGCATAGAGGCATTTAAGTTGGGCCCCCGATGAAGCTGTCTTACTGGCTGAAGTTCCTTTGTGCTGCTCTTCAGGCCCTCTCCTGCTGATCTGTGTTCCTTCTCCAGGCTCTGGGCATCTATTGCTGGCCCTGGCATCAAACTGGTAGGAGTGGGATGGATTGAGGTTCCCCTCCCCCGGCATCTCTAGTTTAAAGCCCTCTTCACCAGCTTGGCAAGCCTATGACCGAAGGTGCTCTTCCCCTTCTCTGACAGATGGACCCCGTCAGCCCCCAGTAGACCAGGTTTCTCAAAGCCATGGTCTAAGTAGCCGAACCCCTGGCTGTGGCACCAGTCCCGTAACCATTTGTTGACTCACCAGATTCCACTGGCCCTTTCAAAACCCTTCCTTTGACTGGCAGGATTGATGAAAAACCTACCTGTGCTCCCGAGTGCCTTACTGCCGCTCCCAGGGCTCTGTAGTCCTTCTTGATAGTCCTCAGACTGCTCCTGGCTGTGTCACTGGTGCCCATGTGAAACAGCAGCACTTTTAAAGTACATCATCTTATTCTGGATAATTTTGTTTTCTAATTTTTAATTATTTTTCCACACTTACAAGAATAAATGTCACCAAACCATGAAGCTCCAGTGTTGACTTGTGATATTATCCTCATATGGCTTGTTTGACATACATCCAAGTCACTGGTGCCCATGTGAAACAGCAGCACTTTTAAAGTACATCATCTTATTCTGGATAATTTTGTTTTCTAATTTTTAATTATTTTTCCACACTTACAAGAATAAATGTCACCAAACCATGAAGCTCCAGTGTTGACTTGTGATATTATCCTCATATGGCTTGTTTGACATACATCCAATTTTTGAGCTTTGTCTCTGCTTCTTTTGCTTGAGCTGTACAATCTAAGCTTACCAAGTAGGAATAATTTTAATACACTCAATGACTGAGGGGAAAAAAATCCCTATATCTCAGACTTTATCTTCACTTTTCAAGTTTCTTTCATGGCATGAGATGTGATCAATAGGATATTGTTTAACCTGACTCAATGTTATGACTTTGAGAAGACTTCCCTGGCAAGCATGGGGCAGGAACATTTATGAGTTCAGGTAACTCTGAGAACTGTGGCATCAAAAGTTTTAACTCCTTGTTAGTGTACCTAAATGAAATAAGTCAAAGGATAAACCCCAGCCATGGAAGCCATCTCCTTTCCTATATGTTGAATCAATCCCAGTGCATGTTCACAAACTGTGCTGATAATAAAGTCAAGTTCTGGAAATGTAAAAAAGGTATTTATATTAACAAAAAACATGTTAGATAAAGATGTCATCACTGTGTCCATGACCTAATTAAGCTTAAATAACATGGAAATCTTTTTGCTTTCAAGAAACCTAGAATAATGGAAACTTGCATTCAAGTTTTCTTCTTCTGACAACACTGTTGTCTTTCCTTTCAAACACTCCACAAGTACTTAACGTTTCAGGACAGTGATTTTTCCTTTGTACTTGTAAGTTTCTTAGCATTTTTCAATATCAATCAATAATTACAACAAATGTTTTTCATATTTCCTTGGAACTATTTGAGACAGTTTGGCTCAACTCTAATTTTGGCTGGATATCTTATAAAGTTTTCTCTCCTATTCCTCCGTGCATGCATGTTTTCTCTCTCAGCTCCCCAGACTAAAAATGGCAGTTGTCATGACAACATAACACATTTACTGCTCTTGTAGTCCTATGATTTTTTTCTTGCTTTTTTGATTGCAGCAGCTGACAGCCTTTTTTTGGAAGCACGGGTGTATAAAGTTATCCTCATATTTTTTTGCATGTAGATGATTGCAAAAAGTATGTGGTTAACTAACATATAATTTGATCTCTTCCAAAACACATCCAGGGAGAAGTTTTCCCACAGACATCTAAAGTGAACATTTTTGTGTAGTACACCAAAAACCAGAGGCAATTCCATGTAGAAGATGAAAGTTTACAGTTACGGTATAGATTGTTCAATGCACAGGTAGTTACATGAAGTTGCAGTTTGCTATGAGCTAATACTTGTTCTGCAAATCCAGTTTGCACATGGAAATGCACATTTTGCACCTATAGTTGGAGAATTTGGTGAAAAATGTCCTGTATGTAACATTCTTGGAAACCTTCTGTACAAGAATTATTGCAGCTGAATTGCCAAAGGTTCCTTTCATTTTTAAACTTTGTTAGATTAAATTTTCTTTTTCTGTAATAACCTTTATTCTTCATCTTCTTTCATAGTCATGTTTTACTAATATTTCTAGAGAAAATGAGTCTATACGCTTCATTGCTACATTTTTCCTTCATTGATTAAATTATTAATTTCAGCTAAAAGTTCTATTCTTAATTATATTTATATCACAATATTTCTAGGACTAGTAATTGTTGAGTAATTTTTTTCCTGATGGCTGCAAAGTTTTGGTAGCTGTAAGAGAAAAATGGACAAAATTAAAAGAACGTAACCTGGTCAATTGTCTAATTCTTTTCAAATGTAATAAATATTGCTTGGGCTAGGAAAAAAACAATAAGGAAAATGCAGAAGAAAATAATAATAATAAAAAAATCCAAACCATACCAAACTGTCAAAATGAACTAAAAAAGGCCACAGGAAAGACACAGTAGAAGACTAGATGTATAATTCTTAGATAACCACTAATCCAGCATTTCCGAACTTTTAAAGCCTGTAACTTGAATCTTCCTTTAAAATACTGTTCTGTATGCAGCAAAGACTATGCCCATAATTTTTAGAGAAGATATGTCTTCTGGGTATTTTTTCCATTAATATTTTACCAATTGTATTTCCTTGCAAAAATATTCAATGATGTAGTTATACACAAATATTGGAGAATATTTGTAGAAAGTGAAGATTAAAATTGTAATGAGCATCAATAGACCATCAATATTTTAGAAATGCAAAATTACCTGAGTAGTTGAAATACATAATAACAGTCATAATCAACTGATTCTGAATCAGGTACAGAAGAGGAATTATAAAGATACAATGCTAAGATTAGTACTCTTCGTTAACTAATGCACTAGAGAAAATTTCAATCTATTTAGGGATGATTCACAAAGAAGAAAAAGTGGCAAAAAGTCTCATGTGAGTTATTCTTTACGAAGCATTGGCTGAGCATCTCAGGGAGTGGATATTTCCTTTCCCTGCAAACTTTGCCTCACTTATATCCTGTTAATGTCTTGATTACTGCAGTCATGCTCATTTGGTTCAATTGTTACGCTGAAGAAATGAAGTGGCTATCTCCCAGCACAGCCTGGAGAGCAGGCACGTACAAAGTCTGTAATTTTTTACACCCTTGCACAGAAGTACCAAAAATACGAAGCTGTCATCGTACCACATTTCCCAAAGGTTACTCTTCCCCTTCAGAGGCAGGTATACTAAAGCAGTACAGCACTGAGCTGCACGAGAAAAAGTGATGGATCATGACAGAGTCACTTTTTTCTTTTCTTTTAATGAATGTTCATTTTATCTCTTCCCACTCCCAGACTGAGGGCCCCAGGGCAATTCTGAGCTCAGGTGTAGGACGATTTACATGTTAATGTGGCACAAACAGGCAGTAGTCACAACTAGTTATTTATTCTGCTGTAACTGAAATGGCATAAATATGCCTGTCTTTCACTTCTGAGGTTCACTGGTTGCTATTCAGGGAATAAACAACAACAAAACCACCAAGACCAAACAGAGCAGGAAGTCTTCTTGTCAGCAAATGTATCCATGTCTCTGTCAGCCTTATGGAGATCATTCAGTGAAAGACGGCAGCAATATTTATTTATTTGTTTCTTTGCACAACACAGAGAAGGAGCACTTAACCAAAACTCCAGGTGCCATGGCTACCAAGTAAAAATATCACATATGAAAACTAAATCACCGATTATTTTTCACCTTTCCAAAGCCAAGAAAATAATGAAGTGTGGCCTAACCATCGTTCACTCTCCTTGGCCACAACACACATCCTTATCCTTTATTATTCAGCAAGGACAACTTCATAAAAATGGCTTTCCTGCCTACATGTGTGTGAGCTCAGCTCAGTTGCCCATGCTCAGAGCACAGCGCAGGAGGAAGCAACGCATGGCAGACTGGGTGGGTGCACAGCTGATGGCTGAGAAACAAAAAATAGCACAAGCGGTTGCCTGCCAGGCAGGTAATCTTCTAAGGGAGGTTAGAGTAGGGTTGTGCTCAGCCTTGTGCCTCCTACCCAGGGGCACCAGGGAGTTGCGGGGGGAGATCAAGGAGTTGTTGTGGCCATTGGCATGGAGCAGGGCATGCTGTGAGCCCCGGGGCACTGCGTGAAGCTGCATGAGACCATAAGAGTCAGCGCAATAATGGGGACATGCCACAGGACACGGTCCTTTCCACTGACCACAGCTGGGGGCAGTGGGTGAGGGTTCCATGACGATGGGGGGCTAGCTGGGAGCTTGTGACCTCCTGCCGGACATGCAGTCATGGAAGGAGAGTGGGAGCTGGCAGCAGGAGAGGAGGGACAAGCTTTGGTGGGGGAGGCATCTAGGAGGCCAATCTGATCCGCGGTAGGAGCCAGCACGCAGAAGCACCCATCCACTGGTCAGACCTGCTGTTGCCCAAGGTTTGCCTCTTGCCTGGGATCCGGGTCCATGATGCCATGGAGAAGTTGCCAAGGGCTTCTCCATCATCAATGATACTGGTGAAGGAAAACTTCAACACATCATGAATGACTACGGAGCTCTGCAGGGTAGAGGGAAGGGCAAGAGGGCCAAGGTTGTTCTCCTGGAGATTTTTGGAGTGTGTTAAGGACAATTTGTGATCCAGGTAATGGAAAAGATTAGGGAAGACTTTGCTCTCAAATAAGAAATAACTAATCTAAGATGTGAAGGCTGATGGTAGTCTTGGCTGCATTGACCCTAATACAGAGGAGAGATCAGCTGACCAAACACCTGTTTTAGCGTGAGCTGAATTGTGCTTTAGACTCTACTGACAGTATTCATTAGCACCCCATTGTCTCTGAGAAGAGTGTAGACATCTAATTTGTCAGCAGACATACCTAATTTGAGGGGTTTGAGTCTGGAGCATAATCCCATCCCATACTTCACTAATTATGAGACAGCACACCAATTTTGAAAGCAATTGAGAATTTTAGAATACTTACAGTACTTACATGTGCACATTTGTAAGAACTGGTCTTATGCATCATGAAATGCAGTTCATTTCCCACTTCTGTCACAGAGATCAGTTATAAATTCACCTACAGTTTGATTCAACTGCTTACATACTGATGTCAAGTTCCATTTGAGCTGTGCAAGGATATCTGTGTGGGGCTGATTTGGTGTTACATACACCTATGGGAGGTACACACACACCTGGAGTAGTAACTGGAGGCCAGGTAGCATCTCAAATGGCACTAAATGGCCACATTTGAGCAGCTGACCTGAGCCTTTATCCCCATAGACCAGGCTCTCTCTGTGAAGTGAAGGTGATAATCTATGAGTTTCTCAGTTGTGTGTTGTGAGGATAAACTAATGTTTGCCAGATGACTGTCTGAATAGGTAGCTCAGTTGATGAAATGATCTGAAACATAAGTTCTTCCTTTTTTAACTCATTTTTTTACATATCAAATAGGTATGAATGGTTTCTATACAAAACTAAAGCACCATCATAACTTACAATTTGGGTCAGAATATGAAAATAATCTTTGTTCTTTGATTGGTTTCAGCTTTGACTGCCAAAACACCCAACAAATTACAGTGAAGTAAAAATGTGGGGAAAATATGTCAGAGCCTACCCAGGCAGTCTGCTCCTGTGCAAGGGGTGAGCACAAGCCCCCGTGCTACATTAAGCTGACTTCAGTTTTCAAAATTTGGCAAACATGGGACTTGCGTGATATGCAGACCTTCTGCTTGGCTGCACAAAAAGGAGTTTTATTGTCAGCAAACACCACCCTCTGTGGGTTTCAATTGCTTGAGAAGCAGCAAGGCAACTTGGCACTTGATCGTTCTCTTGAAATCCTTAGAAGCTAGATGTCAGGGAACTGTACTTAAGCAGTCCTATTACAGTTCACTTCATATGTCAAATTCTAATTATGGGTCACATTATAGCATCTTTCAGAGGTTAATACCACTGCAGAGCATAATAAGAATATAAGTCAGAGGGTTGTTAAAAGGATTCATAATATTTCATGAAAGCTGTTGCGTGCAGGTTAGAAACGATGTTACCTCTGAGCCAATTTTTCTGCTGGTAAATTTGAGAAACACCACTGACGTCAGTGGAGATATACCGAGTCCCATCTGCTGATAATCTGCCTTTTCATTTGTCTGTTCGTGTGCTCAGAAGCAAAGCAGCTGAGGATGACTGTGATATACACTTTGTTAATCAAGACAAAAATGCAGTGGTAGCTAGGGGCTTTGTCTGTCAGTTTTAAATTTGTTTCCCATAGGTAAAGCAGTGTCATGGAAGATTTTCATTTCTGTGTTTTATGGGCTAGTTTTTCTTGTTTCTGTGAATAAGGCGGCTTTCTTTGTGGTAGAAGTGTCAGCACACAAGTAAACCAACTTACATTTTTTGGTTTTGTTTTGTTACTTACCAGTTAACAGGGAAAAAAGAGTTCTCAGTAGACTCTTGTTATAAGCTTGAGACATTCTGGAAGTAGAAATAGCAGTGAATTTTATACGGCATGTTGAAATATTTTTGCATATGGAGGATTTTTGTTTTCTAAAATACTTGGGGCTTCTTCATGATTGCTCAATTTCTCATACCCTCTCTTTTTCAATTTAAAGCAATAATTTCTCAGAAATCATTGATAGAAATGGTTAGTTAAACAGACCTGTGATATTCACTGTTTCTTTTTATCTTTTTAATTTTTTTTTTCAAAATCAAAATGATATTGTTTCCAATGTTTCTAACTATAAAAGCCAACACTGTTCCTCTCCAAGCAGCCCTATGGAAAAGAGTTGCTAATTACAAAATATAAGATAGAAAATCACTTATGGATTTGCCATAGTTCCTGTTAGTTTTGCTTTATGTTTTTTGAGGTACTCAGGTTCTATTTTGGAAAATAAATAGGTCTCATTCTTTTGAAGGTGACATTCTCTTAGAGGCTCTGCGGTGCCTGAGCGCTACAATACACTGAGGATACACGCACTTAGGCATCATATAATCTAAATTCAGCTATGAAAACGTAGGTGATTAATGCAATCTAGTCATCCAGGCCCAGCTATAGTCAGGGCATACAAAAGTGCATTTACAGAGCATAATACATCCCCTTTCAGGACAAGTGTCTAAAATAGTTGAAATGAATCACTTTTTGGAAGTACAGATCCCCTGCTATTGCCTAGTTGCCTTGACTCCTACTACAAAGACCTAATTTTTAAATGGCTAAAGTTAGGTGAAGTGACTTTAGTGACTATCTTGAGTCTGGAAATTCACCTGACTCCTTGCTATGTCTTTTGATAACTCTATACCCAGTAATCCTTAGTCTCCATAGTAAGATCAGCTTCTTCTAAGCAAAAAATTGCTTCTTTAAATTACACAGCTGTGATATAATAACAGCATTACATCCGAGGGCAAGCTATTGTAGCATGATGGCTAACTGCGTATATTATACATATTAACATGCATACATTGGGGTTGGGTCTGATCTCTAATGACATCACTACAAATTCATTTACCACTCTTGATTGCAGCAGTCTCACTGGCACAAAACAGGAGTGACGTGGTTAAGAATCAGATCTTTAATGTCTATTGTAATGCTAAATACCATGGAAAAGTACTAATCTATTTCAAATCCTCAGCACAGCAAAGTGCATTTTTTAAAAATATCCACAATCCCATTTTTAGTTGCAAATTCTGATTTCGACTCTCTGTGCAAACCCACTAATTTCTCAGTACAGAGTATGACTGTAGATACCCCAGGCACTTATGAAGGTGTGAGTACTTATTTGCTGACTAGATGGGACTCATGGCTCTGCGCATAATATATTTCTTAGTTCAGTAGCTAGACCAAAGAAATGCACCCTAATTTTAGAGGTTTGGCCAAAAAAATCCCCTAGGACAAGCAACAGTTTTAGGTGGACGCCTATAAAGATGCAGAGGAGAATTACAGCCACCTAGGGACGGATCGGCTGAAGGCAGTTGCTGCTATCACATGAGCAGGGACAAGGAGAGAATCCTGCTTCCCATTCACAAAATCATCTTTTCCTGATGTCCCCTGCTGCATTTGCTGTGTCTTCCCTATTTCAGCCAGCAAGGTAGATAGAGGCCCTGCTGCCAAGGATTTCTTCCATTCCTTCTCCAAAAGCCATTCGTCCACCAGGGTTCCAGTCGCAAAAATACTGTTCAAGCATGGAATTAAAGACTCTGTCTTACACATATGCACAGGGGAGCTGAATTAAGTTGCATGGGCTGCTTTCCATAAGCCCTGAGAAAACTGTGATCCTAATGATTACAGTGGGTAAAGAGCTGATTTCAGCCTGGATCCTGCTGTTAGGTTAAGTAACCTTCCAACCAAGGTATTGAGAGGTTGCTTTAAAAAAAAAATAACAAAGAACATGAACATCTGGCTGCAGTGGGTACATTTATTTTTCACTTTTATGCACACCTTCACTCTTCTCTTTTTGAATGTGTTTCTAGAATAATGCTGGCATGCCGTTTTCTGATTCATGTTCATAACACTTGTTTAGTTTCCAGGTGCTAGGGAGATATAAAATCCTGTCTTGTTTTGTTTGGCTGGTTTGTTTGGGTGGGTTTTGTTTTGTTTTGCTTTGAGGTAGGGCTGGTACTAATTGGTTTCTAAGTTAAAGGAATATAAGAAACTGTTAGCAAATCTGTTTTTGTGTTTTCTGTCTACATATCGTATTGAAAAGAGAGGGCAACTATTCCACAGAGCTGAAGGTTGGTTACACTGGGGTTTATTGAATGTTGATTGGCATCCTCACACATGATTTAAATACTGTTTTGTGTCATCTGTGTTACAGAGCCAAAGGATCACAAACGGGACCGGAGCAGAACTATAGCAGCATTTTTTTTTTGCTGCTTATTGGCAGAATAAAACTGTGTTTATTCTCTTCTGAACAGAAACAATAGTTTTCAAAAGAAAACATTCTCTTTTTCTTCTCTTTTCTCCCATTTTTCCTCTTCTTATAATATTTAAACTTAACTGTCTTTCTTTCAAGGAGCTTTTTTCTTTAACTTCATGGGGATTAAAATTTCATCAGCTAAGTTTGAATGTAAAATAGTTGTACCTAGCAAAACTATAAAAATGTTTATAAAATAACAGGAAAAAAAAATTTCCACATCCAAAAAATTATCACTCCTTCTCACAAATTAACCCATTCTTTTTTTGCTTTATTTGAAACCTTATTTTTCATTTAATAAACTGGTATCTGAGAAAAAAACCCAAACAACTTATTGAATTCTAAAGCAGGGTCACTAAATAAAAGCCCCTGGTCTAAACCCTTCCTCTGGGTGTATATGTATTTGAAGAGCCAGGTAAAACAGGGACCTTAAAAGTAACTGGTTTATTCATTTCAGCCACAATCATCATATACATGCCAATAAGCTTATTTGTATTTCTTATATGAGAAACCATTCCAGCTGTAAAGCTCAGTAGTAATGCACTCTGACAACCTTCACTCAAACACCTAAAGGATTGACACAGTTAGAATTGTTAATGTTCAGTACAGCTAACACTGAAAGATGAGTAAAATTTACTAAAATTACCATCACTGGGAAATAGAATCTTTATTTTTTTCCCAGAATATTTTCATGTAACATTTTCTGATATTTAATTAGCCATGTTAATGATATCTAAAACCAGGAGTATTTCTCCCTCTGCCAGCTAATTATGGCCCTCTAATTTTTGCTTCTGAGAGTGACACAGCTCCTGCTCAGTGTGTGAGATCTTTTTCGCCATGTCCTCTTCTCAGATTTGAAGCCTGTGAGGTTAAAGGAAGATTCTAATGACACCCTCCAGGGTAGCCTCCTTTGAAGGCTAGGACCAAGAGCTTTGATTTCAGGTCACTCCATATGTGGCTGCCTTTAAAGTTCATCTGAATTAACATTCAGGGATATTTTTGGCAGCTTTGACTGTCCGGAAAAATCATTACAGGGGAATAATAATGCAAATAAACTTTGCATAGTCCCATTAAATCATTAAATGCCACATTGTTCTGTAATGGGAGTGACATTTCATTATTTCTAAAGCATCAAATGCATCTCTCTGTTCATTGCCAGTTTCATGGTATTAATACTGGTGACAGAATAACACTGGAACAAGAAACGAAGGGGTGCTAGGGCTTATATGATGCCTGCAGATACCTGAAGTGACTGAAAAATACAGAGATAAAAGCATCATAAAAGAACTGTGGTGGGCTTTTTAGAGTGCGTTAAAACATTTGGTCCAGATTGTCAATCATATTCAATTTTTCTTTTGTCCTCTTTCTGACAAAAGCAAAAGGAAAAGATTAGTCAGCTGTCATCTGCAGAATATCCTCCAACTTCTGGTTGTGTTTTTTTGTGTTTTTCCTCCATATTTTTCTCCTCATAACCTTTACAAATGTTGAAGAAACCCTTCGTAATGGTACTGCACCATGCACTTGAGTGTATAAGGCATAAAGCCAAACCAAATTAAAAAAACCTATTTTGCTTTTAAACACAGCTCTCTGAGGTCTCAGACTTCTTCTGAAAAGGATGCAAATTCTTAAGAGGTATGAGAGCATACTGTATTCTTTTAATGAACTGTTAGAACGTTTATTTAAAAGAGAAAAAGAATAAAAAAAGAGTTATGTAAAGTATGGCAAACAATAAAAAAACGAGCTCAGGAAAATCAAGGAGAAAAATCTCACCATATATTAAAAAATAGCATGTCCTAGGGGAGTAAGCAGAGAAAGCTTCAGAAATCATACCCATTCCTTCTCTGGCTGCTATGGGAATGCTTCTTTGAAGGAGCATTCCTGTGTATGATCTTCAAGAACAGCCAGAGTTTAGATGGCTCTAACATTCATTCAATGGAATGAGACAGAATGAAGGAAAGACGACCCTGGGTTTATCAGGACAGCTTCTACAGTGTAGTACAGAAGGGGCCTTTCTGCTGACAGTTCATAGGGCCTGCCACCATTTCACCTGGTGTTTCCAGCTGTGGGGAAAAATATTCTCTACATTACCAGTGAGCACATCATTTCCCTTGACAGTGAGCCTGTCAAGGCCTGTCCCAGGCCCTGCCTAGGTGGGAAGGCAGCGAGTTGGGCAGCCAGTTCTCTGTTGAACATCTCTTTTGAAAACTTCAGCCGGAAGGTCTCCAGGTAACCATTAGCAAATCCCCTCCTTTGGCTGAGGTGCCTTGTTCCAGGCATTCGATTCCCTCACCACTGGTGTGTCTTTTCCCCACTTTGATTTGTGTTTATCTTTCCAGTGTTGGATCATGTCCCACACTATGGATTTTCTTGGGGTATGATAATTTTTTCCCTTTTTTTTATTGCCAAGGCACAGCTTCACCACAGCTGCATGTCACAGCTCCCACAGCTTCTTGTTAATACCCTTTAGTCCTACTGCCATACAGGCAGCTGACAGCCCGATATGCTCGGTCCACGTTGCCGAAGAAGAAAAGGTGCTCTGTAAACTTACTAAGCTGGCTGCATGTTTTAAACTGTTTACCTACTTTTGAATGATAACAAATAGTAAACATCATTTATACCCCTTGCAATTGGAAAAGGGAAAGCATTCACCTGATGTTAAACATGATCCAATATTCTAAGTGAAGCTACATATCCTGGAGAGTCACTGCAAAGGTGAGCAAGCTGGTGACCTGTCCACTCACAGAGACTTTCAGGGTCTATAAGCTGTGGAGAAGATAATTTTCTGTTATTTCAGCTTATTCTCGCATTGAAGTTAGAAGACTGGAATCAAGAGCTCTGAGAAAGTATAGTGTCCACCATGGGGAATTAAAATCCCTTTTTGCCAGAAAAGGACAAACAAAAGACAAAACGCTGAGTGTTTTTAACATAGAAATTGACCTGTCAAAGTTTGAGAACACCTGTCTTGTATTAGCCTGATAATAGCAGTCTCACTGCTCACAGCAATTGATGCAAATTAGAATGAAAATAAGTGTTAAAAGCACTTTATGATGGCCTGCAATTCACTGACATTTCATGGACCACTTATCAGCCACCAAAATTGCATAAGCTTTAATTTTACCATGACTTATGAAGGCTTGAAAGAAAAAGTCGATAGCTGTCTAATCGGCTTGAGTTTGTGGGATGATGCTGAGTAGAATTTGGTAATAAGGCATGAGATACAGCTTTAAGCCACAGATCTGTGTTTCTGTGGTCACCTGACCTACATTTGTGCACTGAGACACAGACACACCTTCCCAAAATCTTTACTGACAGGAGACCACAGAGACTTCAATGAACCTTAGATTATTTGACACTGGTCCTCAGCCTACTTGACCATTAGCCATTCTGCAACATTGCCTACCCTGTCTGGCAAATGAATGAGAGGTTGCAAACACAGTCAGAAGTCACACATCTGTTCTCACAAGACCCTCTTTCAAAATGAAATACATAAGGGTGTCAATAAAGAATAATACCCAAAGCATTTTTCCTCTTTGAATCTCATAGGGTTTTTAAAGCAAGCAAGTAAGCCCAGGTCTTCTGATCCCATTGATCTCTTGTGCTTCTTAGTGCAATTCCATACCATGTGTCAAGGTACTTTCTCCTCTTAATCCTATCATGTCAATGTACTGAGTCATAAAGTTAATATGGCAACTGAACTGTTTCTAATCAGCTATTAAGACCACTCAAAACAATGTATTTTAGCCGTCTGAAAAGAAGACCTTCCTGAAGAATAATTCCTTCTCATTTAAAGCTAGTTTTCTGTGAGCAGTAGAAGATTGATTCTGCCATGGCCCACAAAGTACCACACACTTTGGACTCAGGAGTGTACTTAGGTACTTCACCCTTGTATTTTCATGGTTGCTGTGCTCTTATTACTCCTCCTCCACACTCCCTAATGTGAGAGGACTAGTACAGTACTGCAGTCACTGACCACTCCACATCCTCATAGCAAGGAAACTTTCACAATCCTCCTTGCTATAGCAGAAATTCAGCACAGAGTATAGCTCTGCTCGTATGTTCCATTCAAGTGTCAGCCACAAACAGGGTCCTTAAATCCCACTGTATTTGTCTAACTCCCAGGCCTCAGTGATTTTGGTACATGGCGTGAGTGTGAAGTCAAACTTACACCTTACGTAAACTGCTAGCGCTTTTAAATTAGGTGGAGGTTTTTCTCATAAATGGAATCAGTAACAGCCTGTGCTCAGTGCCATGGAATTTCCAATGCAGCGTTCCAAAGAAACACACACAGAAAATTACCTCAGTGATTAAAACTCAGCTAGTTGGAAGCCTTCGGGTCTGCAATATCATTCAAACAGACAGAATAAAAATGTTTGACCTGATCTGTCACATTACAGTACTCAACATCTATTTATGACAGTCTGACTTCATCCCATCGGACAGCTTCTCGCGCTTGAAGAGCTGTTAGGAAGTCCTGCATTGTCTCTGTAGGTATTTAGCCTGTAGTGCTGGAAGAGTGGTTCTGAGCCACAGCCGCAGCTCTTCATCTGAGAGAAAATTTAGAAAGAAAAGTAATGTGAGGTTCACAGAACCAGGAACATGGAAGCACCTCAAATGCTTATGTCACTTATGAAGCAAAAGCCTGTTTTTAAGTGTAACTGTGACGCAGAAGTCCAATCCCTATTGCCTTTTTTAGAAAATGGAACTTGGGGT